>NW_028277611.1:654147-981220 GCF_059751315.1 Micrasema longulum
CACTTTGCCCAGCTAACATGGGTATATACCCCGTTCCAAGCTCGGCAATTACATTTTAATATATTATAATAGTTAACTAATTAATATAGAGCGCAGACAAACAAAATATAAAATTATTCGGATACCCATTTTGATTCATATACGTACAAACATACACATATATAAACATATATAAATATATATATATACACATATATACACATGTACATACACACACGTACATACCCCCATGCGCATATACATACATACATTCATAAAAAAATAGACAATATATTTATGCGAAACTTCATGGTTGTCATCTATAAATATAAATATATTATTTCTTATTTTTTATATTTTATTTTCGACACCCAGTAAGAATCTCAAATCCGTGGCATGCATCAACTTTTCTGACTTCCTACGACCAATGTCATGAAAGAGCGAGGTCAGCACCTTCCGTAACTTGACAACACTCCCGTCTTTCCACGATTCTGGCAAAAGGTTATGGACCTTTTTGCCTACGTAATAGTGTTGTCTCGATGCCAAAACAGTGTTGACCCCTTCACTTAGTATCAGATCCCTATTTTTTTATATTTATTTACAATTTTTAAAAACCCGTTAGGGTTACATTAGAAATTTAATATTGTCTAGTCATTTTATGTCTCGTCTAGTCTAGTTAGTTCAGTCATAATTTGCTTTTTCAGATTGATTTTAAATTTGTCTCCATTAAAAGTTTTCAAGTAGTAAGGTAGGTCGTTGTAGTGTTTAAGTCCATTATGTAGTATTTTTGACTGTCCTGTGTTTGTCTTTGCTTTTTCAATATGATTTTCAGCATTTTTGACTAATATTATGTCGTCGTCTTGTATGTTTCCCAGTGTTATTTTGTGCACAATTTTTAAGGTCTCAATTTGAGTCAAGTAGTTTATGTCAAACTGGTGTGTTTTTTTGTACAGTTTAGTCGTAGAGGTCAGGTAGGGTAGGTTGTATGTTAGTTTAAGAATTTTATTTTGTTGTCTTTGTATTAGAGTATCTTGTATTATGGTTGTGGTTGATGCTTGGGTAAATGTCTCTATTTATGTTTGTAACCACTACCGTTCTCAATATATACTGTTGAATAATATTCAGTACTCTGAATTATTTGAAGAGCAACGAAATGTTTTTTTTTTTAAATGACTCGGATTAAAGATTAAAGATAGATAAAACTTAAAGCAAGTATTGTACTGTGGTGGTAAGTTACTAAGGAAGTAAAGTGTCTCTTTCTTACACGAATATTTGGACGTGTATCGTAATTCGATACCTTTTTTTTTTCAATCGTTTGGGGCAATGCAATTTTCTCAGTTTAGATGAAGCTAGTAAGGGTAACATGTGTATTTATAATACGCCGGTGACTTTATGGTAACTATTATGTTTAATTATTTTAATGAAAATCAAGCATCTATAGGTGAGCACTGATTTGTGGATCACAATAATATTTTTAATTATTTCCTTCACATACCCGAAATCGTTTTAAAGATGGGTCTTCCAATCATTTTTTGTCATACAAAAAATCAACGTCTTTTTGTCAATAAGGGATTGAAGCTGTGCAATAAGTTACCTAAAGAAATAAGAACGATTTAAATAAAAAAAATAAGTTTGAAAGTGAAAATTCTCGATGGAAGTTCATTGAAATTTATTATAGAAAATAAAAGACGAATGATATTTTGATCCACAAGTTTGGAATATCCAGTGACTGGTTTCATCGCTATCGTGACATTTTTGAGACTAGTATCCCTGTTAAAAAATTCATTGCATTTATACAATCCTTACCTCTGTTTTGTATAAATACATTGAATTTCTTTATAAAGATACCAGCCTCGAAGATGTCGCGAAAGCGATGAAACCGGTCACTGGATATTCAAAATTTGTGGATTGAAGTATCAGTTGTTTCTTATTTTTTACAATAAAAAGATTTTAAATATTTAACATTAATTTGAAAAATTATTTTGTTACAAAAAGTTGATATTAGATCTGATGATGTTATTCACTAACTAAATAAAGCAAAAATTTTTTTTTTAAAAAAACGTGTTATTTTTTTTAAACGTCTTATTTCGTATATCGTGATTTTAACTGAATTTTCACCGGGAGTTCGGAAAATTATATGGAGGGCATTTTTCTGATATTGTCATTTATCCTCATGCCCATATTGCAAACAGTGACGGTAACAAATACTGTATTTACTTATATTACGACAGCCTATGTCCATTATAGTAATATAATACATTAAATAACGTCAGATTGGAGTATCATTATCATTATTTTAAAACTTCTTAACTCCGATGCCTTTCATATTAGTCACCAAAAGGATCCCAAAAACATGCACGTAGCACTGTTTATTTAAAAGTTAATAACTACATTTTTTGCTGATTTAATTTTTTTGCTGATTTATTTTTTAAGATCCTCATGACTTTTTAACTTGTTTTAACTATGTATTTATTTTTTTAAATTTTTATTACATCTTTTACTTTATTTTTTAATATGCTGTTTTTTTTTTTCTTTCTTTAAATATGCTTTTTGCTATACAACATACATTCATCTTTTTATTATGACTTTTAATATGTTTCTTACTATGTATTCTGTTTTTATGTTTTCACTGCATTTATTACTTTGTTTTAATAATTTATTTTTTTTGCTACGTTTTTTTTACTACATTTTTTACTATGTTTTTACTACATTTTTACTATGTTTTTACTACAATTTTACTATGTTTTTACTACAATTTTACTATGTTTTTACTACAATTTTGCCATGTTTTTACTATATTTTTTACCATGTTTTTACTCCATTTTTTACTTTGTTTTTCACTTTGTCCTGTATCTTTACAACTGTTTCTATAAATTGATTACTGTTTTTTATATTTTTACAGGCCAGGAGACCTAATTACAGTGGTGAATTACATCACAGAACTCCCAAGCTTGAGAAAATTCACATTTAATTTTTGTGTTCTCACCGGGAATCGAACCCGGAACCTTCCGTCGGTGAGTCAAGCGTCTTGACCACTACACCACGGAGGCCGCCTTCTATCATATTCTATTCTATAATAAGGTCTCCAAATTATAATATTCATGTAACGCGGATTGAATCGGCGGAACGTAAATTTTTAAAATCGTTAATATTTAGAATCGGATCAAATACTTTCACAATCAACTATTATGATCGTCAAGAGTACTTTCATATCTTTAGTTAAGAATTCAGAAGAATTTTGGCTGGTTTTATATTCTTGCACAAATTGATATCTAACTGTAGAGATGCCCATGACATCCTTGCTCAGATAAACCTTAATGTACCTCGCCGTAACTTGCGTACCAATTCTGTCTTTGCTTTGAAAAATTATAAAACTAACAACGGATTATATTCCCCTCTGCCAAGGACCCTCAGAATAGTGAACGAAATCTTACTAAACAGTACTGTCAATGTGTTCCTACGGCACGGGCAGGCATTTAAAAAGCAAGCGGTGTTGTCTCTCCTGGCTCGCGATGTCACACTTGCTAATTCCGCCTAGATTATGCCTTATTTATACCTTTTGTTAATTAAACATTTTGTAAATTTAAGTCGACTTTAAGACTGTTTAGATTAAGTTTTACTCATTAATGCCAATATATTAGGGCTTACTTAGCTTGTTGATTAGCCTAAAAAAAAAATTCACAGTTAAAAGATTATAAGTAGGTACTACGTTTGAAAATTTCTACACCAAAGGTAAGCAACCCTTTTTCCCTTTGATGGGAATGAAGACGGCACAAAATATTAGTTCAGTTCATACTAAAAAACATTAGGCTCCCGAGACAGTACATAAATTTTCATTTACTTTTAATACCACAATAATCTAAATAAACTATTTCTGCATCTAATCAGCCGTAAAAATATGATGTATTTTATAACTAAGCACAATCGCGAGCGCTGAGGCCATTATTCTATTGCCGTTTCTCTTGTACCGTCTCTGCTCTGCGGCTCAGTTTACTGATCTCTCGGCTTTATTAGTCCTTAAGCTCAAAAGGCTGGTGCTATAAGCGTTTATATTATTTTATTTGGCCATAGAATGTATAGGCACATCATATTCATCCAGTGGCGCACCCAGTTTTTTTTCGGGGGGAGTTTAAATTTTGTGGGTACTGGTAGTTTAAGTTAAGCTGGCGCGTTCAGAAAACTCTTACTAACGCATTTAAATCTACAGGATGTTGATTAAAAAAAAAATGTTGTATTGAATTTTAACCAAATGTGCTATCTTTTTTTAAAATTCGGTGTTGGGTTAGAGGGTTGTGTATATAAAAAAAATACAATGGGTAAGTAAAATCTAATATTAATTTACTAAAATACTTTGTTTCATTATTGTGTATTTTTCAAATCATTTTTAAATTGTTGTAGTCCTTTTAAGAACAAGGGGCAATTAAAATATAAAAAAAAGTTTTTTTTTTTATAGTCAGTTACTCTAGAACTAAAATGCGAAATTGTGTAGATTTATTGTTTATCAATAAGCGTGTATTTATATTTTCTCCGATATAATTTGTACTGTGCATTTTAATTACATTTTATTAAATGTTATTTTGATGAAAACAAAATATTTTAAAAAAAAACATGCTTGTTTAAAAATAAATACTCGTAAATGTACGACATTTTCTCAAGTACCCATTTGTTTTTTTTCGCTCTGATCCAAAAGATATTTTTAAAAATATTTAGTAAAATAATACATAACATCAAGATTTTTTAAATCAGTATTCTGTACATTAAAAATGTTTTTGTGTAAGTTTTGCGAAAGCGCCATCACATCGAATGAAAATACCTACGTATTGACAAAACATTTTTTTTTATCCATGACTTAATACTCGTTCATATTATTATATTTTTACCATTAAGAATCGCAGCAAAATTCAAACAAACGCAGAAAAATCTTGTGTATATAATATTACCATATCATTAGCAACTAATAAAGCAATAGTTGTCCATGTTACGCTCATAAGCGCGTCTGAGCGCGAAAGAGACAGAGATTATTTTTATAATGCGTATGCCGTGCGATGTCATACCATGGGCTTATTCACTGATACTTTACAATGCATATGTGTAGGTATAACGCACGCTTCAGCTTATAAAAACCCACCAGTATGTACGTAAGTGCGTATTATAAAATTTTAAACAATCATAGTCAACTATTTTTAAATATTTGGCGGGCACAATCTTACTGTTCGTCTTCTTATAATATAATTGAAACACATTTTGTATGTCGGATATTATTATCGAAATTTTATTCCTTGTATATATTTTTTAATGTACATATTTCGATTTGTATGGGAAAAATTATAAATAAAATAAAAAAGTTTATTTTCACAATATGTCAAAGCAGTTAAAGCGTATTTTGGGCATTGCTGGGCTTCCAGTTTTACAATAAATTGCTCTGTATCACTTTTAGATAATATGTAAATGAATATTCATTAACTATTCGATATCGGCCAATCCGGCCTAATTTTACTATCCGGCCGGATATCGGAAAGAAGCTTAATATCCGGTGAATACCGAAAAGTAGCTCAATATCCAAAGAATACCGCATAGTAGTTCAATATTTGGTGAATACCTAATATTCATTAAACTCTTGAAATTTTATGAAATCAACGCCACTAAATTGATTTGTTGATATCGACCGCTTTTGAAAAAAAGGAAGTAACCTTGATTTTTTTAAACTGTCTTTTTCATAAAAACGTTTTTCAGTGTTCCTAGAATAAAAAATTTACCCTAAAATAAAAAATATTTTTCAGAAATTATTTTTTAATTAAAAATTTATCTGAATAAAAAAAAACAGCGTAAGGGCTGAGACTACTTAAAACCATTTTAATCATTTCATTTACAAGCTTATAATTCAAATTGATACACAACTCATTGATCAATAATTAATCATTAAAAATATTATGAAAATATTTTTACCGCCTTCTGTTTTACGTTATTATTTTTTTGTTTTTAACTGAGAGAAATTCGAATACCGTTTTTTTTTGTTTTATTATGCAATAACTCGGATATCTGGTAACCGGGTATCCGGCTTAGAGGCTTGTCAGACATCACTATCCGTTGAAACACTACTCTG
Source organism: Micrasema longulum (assembly GCF_059751315.1). NCBI lineage: Eukaryota > Metazoa > Arthropoda > Insecta > Trichoptera > Brachycentridae > Micrasema > Micrasema longulum. The sequence continues at coordinate 660,230 of NW_028277611.1, forward strand.
TACCCATTGAGAATATGGTGGCATCATAAAAGTTAACAGAATCTGTTTTATATAAATAACTTTGGAAATTCAACGAACTGTGATTAATTTGTATTTTGAAAAACTTTTTTATATTAGTTTAAAAAGGCGATCGAAAACTATTTCTCGTAATCGATTAGTTATAAACTCGAACGGCGCTACTTAAAGTAAAGAATTGTCAATTATTTGTAAACATTAAATAAAAAAAATGCCAAATAATATAAGTGTATATGTTTTTTTTTTATAATTTGATATTCATGTCACACTTTCGGGTGGGGGAGCTTTTGACCCCCAAAACCCCTCTCTTGAGCGCGCCACTGTATACACCATACTTAGTGTTCCTCTCAGTTTTAATAAAAGCATTGGAAGTGGATAATGCCGCGCGGAAATTGCTCTGTTTATTATTATAGAGAAAAACGACCATGTGACGTGCGAATCAGCTCAGTAATACCGTGCTGGAGCGGGTATTTTCAAAACATGAAACACTCACTATCCTATAAGTACCTAAGAAAATAAAATAAAAACAGCTGGAAATTACGACAATACAGAGGTTAAATGTTATCCTGTCGTCAATCGGAATTCTTCGTTTGAGAATATTTTTTTGTTGATACACATTTTATTGTCAATGAAAAAGTTCAATGCTACGGGAAATTGGGTTTGAAAATGTTTTCTTTCACTCGGTAAGAAAATGGGTATTTTATTGTACGACGTAGTTTTTCGAAAATCAACGAAAAAAGCAATAAAAACGGTTAAATAAAAATGGACTTCTTTGAACTGATCATTCTCTTTCTGCGCCTAATGGTGCATAAGACACTGCATTGGTACATCAATTGCAGCGTACCTTGATATTTTTTGTTATATGAAGGTAAAATGATCAGTTTTATGCTTCAGGTACCAGTTCAGGGACTATGAAATATTCTAGTGTAAAAACATCAGGTGTCGAATCCGAGAACTTTTGCATGATAGGCAAACATACCGATCATTACACCATGAGGCTGACTTTGAACTACGTCTCAAATTCTTTATTTATTTATTTATATATATAGACATAAGTCAATTCCATGGGACCAAAAGTCCCGTGTTAAGTTGGGACGAATAGTTAAATATGAAATTTTCTTCCTCCTGACTTCATGTCCCATTTACTTGGGATCGGCTCTCTCAGTCTTCAGTTTATACGTTGGGCTGGGAGATGTGTTGTTTAGTTTGTTTTTGACGGCCGGTTGCCTACTGACGCCAAGAGTCACCTTATTTGTGAAACTGGGGATAAGGATGCCACCTGTGACTATTGTTCCTCCGCTGCCATCCTCAAAACAACGTCCCGCCTTACGCCTTTGTCTCCCAACAGCTTAAAACCCGAAGTATATCCGGGTGGCTTGAGATAAGATTTGCGCCCCTTCTGCCTGTTCCGTATTACTGATTGACTTCATCTCCGCCATCACGGCCGTTGAGGTCTTCACCCGTAGCCCTGGGCAAGCGATTGCGATATACCCCGCAACACTGGGTCCTCATACAAACTTAGTCACCTAAACACTTCAGTCTACAGAAGTGAAAGGTGCCCACCCCCGCGAAGTGTACGCGCTGAATGAGAATTATTACTTCGGTGATAAATGAAAAGGTGACTCAGTCCCCCAGGTGCCGGATTAAATGCTATTGTTTAGGAATGACAGGCAAATATATGCCAACAAACCATTGCCCGAGACCAAGGGCAATAATTACCTATAGAATAGAATCAACTAATAAGTTACAGCGTTATAATTTTATTTTTCTTTAAAAAAATATTAGCGTTCTTATAATTTACCTTAATATTTCAATTGATGTGGCCATTTTTAACGAGTTGTAAATAACTCACTAAAAGAAAATGGAAATCAGGTTGATGCAGAGCGGGATTCAAATCTTGGATCTCTGATGCGTGAGTCCGTTACGCTAGTCAGGGGACAACAATCCGATTCAAATTACGTATTTTCATGCTAGGGGTTCTTATTCTAAATATCAGCAGAACCCACCTACGAAAACTTGTGACGTTACGGGCTGAGTAATTTCGAAATTACAAAACTTTAAAAATATTGCGGTGATAATACAATAATCTCTATAATACTCACGACACTGTTGTAAATAAATATATTTAAAAAAAGCGTTTTGTGGTTCAAAATAGCTAGTAATATTACTGTTTTAATTTACTTACAAGTAAATGTGTAGCATTAATGGTGAGTGTGGGTAATCCTACAGTTGGTAGAAGACACGATGTATGTGTTTGTATAGTGTGTATTGCATGTTGAATAAGATAAAATACTTTGTTATGGAGCTCGAGAGTTATGATGATGATGCGTTGAACTGATTTCTCTTATACCATATGCTGGAACAGAGTGACTACATTGGGCTAACTCTCTGGGCTGGCTGGTTTGGGCTGAATGACGTTACCACGCCCTGTGATCTCTTTTTGGCCGTGTTTCTTTGTTCATCATGTCTCCTTGGTTGTAACGAAGTCAACGTACTGAAGGACGTTGCTCTTATGTAGACGGATTTTTTATGGATTATACTGTTAGTCTTGCAGAATATGTTGTATTGTATTCAATATAAAATGATTCGCTTCATAGGCCGTTGCTCTACATTTCAGGAGAAATCATTGCATGCGTGTGTGTCATCGATCAATTGGCTATGACCCCCACTAATGTATTTTGTTGTACAGAGTTTGTAGGAAACCGTGTTAAATTATTATATTTTTAATATTTTCTGACACAGTTATTCTATAAAACATGGCTTAATAATATCGTCATTGTAATAAATATGAATGTGATCTTATTTAAATGTCAATTGAATAAGTATTTTGATTTATTATTTTCCTCTATAATTCACTCAATCCACTGCACTTTGTGCAAATATCGACAAAATGCAACCAGAGTAAGAACACGTGTACTGTATAGCGTATTTCGAACTCAATACATGGGAGTTTTCACAAAAAAAGGTCTGTCTCGAATCCAACCCGCCTCGGGTTGCCGACCTCAAGGACCCGTTTTGCACAAATATCTCGACTCGGACCTTAGAAGATTCAAGAAGGCAGAATAAGCTGTATCTGATACTTGAACGACTAGTGTCTCAGGCAATATTCTATTAGATTTAGCTCATCTTGTATGGGTATCAAAAACTCGATATTTTTAAAGATACTTTATGATGTTTTTTGTTCAATTTCCCGTTCATTTATTTCATCTCTATTTTATTTCATGCAAAACAAACTTTAAGATACAACGAATTTATTTTTTTAATTAACACTTTTAATAAGAGAGTACTACTTGTAAACCCGGTAAAATCCAAAATCTAAAAAAAGTGAGACACTAATTAAAACTTATTCAGAATACATTTGGAAAAAATAATTATAACATTGTCAGCTAAAAGTACGGCTTTATTTGTAAAAACTTGACTTTTAACTAATCGGGGTTGTTGCGAAAATGGCAACCTCTACTTAAGTATTGTAAAGTTGGAATGTATAATAACATATTACAACAGAGATAAAGAACATTTAAGAAAAGGTAATATAGAAGTCTAGGCATCTATAGGGCTTATGACCTATCAATGGCTGGTTTAAGTGGCCACTTTACACACTGTGTAACATTCACCATTCTGCCTACATTTGAACATCTATATTCCTTCAATTCTTTCACCTGTTGATGTTTGTGAAGTTAAAGAGCTGAAACCTTTATTTACGCGGGTGAGATTCATCTAATTGAATTATTTCACCTTCATACTAGGCAACGCCTGAAAATGTTATTTTTTCAATTTCTATACTTCTTGATGGACCAGGTAATTTATCAACAATATTTTGAGTTTGTCCAAATTTTTGTAGACAAGGACTGGATTCAACTCCCTGGGGAGCTGTTTATATTAACATATTACAACAGAGATGAAGAACATTTAAGAAAAGGTAATATATCCAGATGCATTAGAATTGTCAAAAAACGAAATAAATAAAATCTGCCTCCATTTCCGATTTGAATCAGGAAAAATACGCGGGAGTGACGTGCGTGCGTCGAACAAATCGCTGTTGTCCTACGATCCTATCCGTGCGCGTGTTTATGAGGACAATGCGGCCACGCTCGCCGGTGTTAGTAATCACTGTGTTGTGAATATAGCCTGCCTGTCTATCTTTGTTACAATGTCTCGGAATAATATTCTTTCCTAAAAATTGCTATTTACACGTGGATAGTGGTCGAATCAAGATTGTATTGCACACGTGTAAACGCTACTCATCAATTTGACTAAAATCAGGTACATCACTTTCAAGGTCCCATATTTTTTGCATATTTTAAAAGGTTTGATGGGTTGAACTTCTTATGTCTATCATATCATTAATAAATACGATGTGTATTCAAAGAACAAAGAAGCGTGCATGTCTCCGTTTTAGTCTGGTTTTACAGAGGGGTACTTTTTAAGGGTAAGCATCCTACTGACACGAATAATAATATAAAATAAAATTGGACGGAAGAACGTTTTATTTTATAAATTTCAACGTAAGAATCGAAATTCATACCACTTATTCAAATTTCCATCTTTTGTGAGTTTATGTTTTTTTTTATGTAAGTAAATAGGTCAACAGAATTTTTAAGTCGTAATCGATATTTTCGTGAGTGGAATTACCGTGTTGTCTGACAAGAGTATTTTTCAGCATGTCACTACCATTAAAACTTAACATATCTGACTTAGTTCCTTTGGATGTAAACAATATTTTATTTCCTGTAGGAAATTATAAAAAAAGGTGCTTCATATTTTTTTATCATACAGACATACGTTCCAAAACAAACAAGCCAGTCAAAAGCTAGCTGTCTAATTAAAAACGTTTTTTTTTATGCCAACTACCAACATAAGTAGAAGAAAATAGAAACGTATTTAAGAATATAAGAATTAAATAAACTCTTTGATTGATTTTGGTAGGAATTGAGAGTCAATAAATATGAAAATTTGTGTAGGTAAATGAAAGGGTTTACATTTCAGTATTTAAAACATAAAAGCTTTTGTCATTGGGTTTCCAGTTTCCACCAATTTACTCTGAAACGGTTCTACCTGTTAGAAACGTATTAAAATCGTCTACAGTAAAACTTCAACGATCCGAACTCTGATTTTCTGAATCACCGATTATACGAATCACTTTCAAAATTTCAGAAAAAAAATTAAGGCGGAAACGTACTGCGATTCGCAAAATAACGACTTAGCTGTCCGAAACGGATGATGACAGTCAACAGTCGGTACCTGCGTACTGTACTAATGTACAGCACTTGTAACAACGCTTAACATAACACAAGAGCAAAGCTCATTTTTCATTTTCATTTTTAACATAAATAAATTAATTAAAATAGGCCTTTTTTCGGAAAAAATACAATAATCGGAATTTTTTATTATCCGAACGGGGTCCGGTCCCAATTGATTCGGATAAGTTGAGTTTTACTGTTAAATGGAACGTTTCAAAGCTCCATACTAAGATGTTAATACTTGATATATGGTTCTACGTACCAAGTTAGTACCCGTATATACATATTACCCAACAATATTTTGAGTAAATTAAAAAAATGTCTGCAGGCATACATTGGATTTTGGCACACTGCTAGAAGACTTTTTTGATATTAATTAAACTTTTTGTACATAATGTAAGTAGGACATTAGCAAGCTTGTTACCAAATGGCAAAATCTTCCAACCAGGCAAAAAAAATATTTTTTTATTTAATTTAAATTATAAAACGTATTCAAAAGAAAATATAATAAGAAGGAAAATCTAAAGATATAAAAAAAGATAAATAACTGTATTTGTGTTATTGAGATAATCAATAAAGTAGTCATTAAATGACATTGTTGATGTAAACGGCGCTACAAATCGCACTTAATTAATAAGTATCCAAGTAACTAATATAATTCAAGAAAATAACAAAATATCGATTACTATAAGAGAAATATGTGTAAAAGATTCATTTGAAAAAAAAAAAAATCTCATTAGATCACTAAGTAAGACACACATTTAATAATTTCAAAAATATGAAAAGAACCCGTGATTATCAGGCTATCATTTCCTACCCTTAGGTTATCGAAGAACCTAAGGTAACCTCAGATTACCACACAGTAACTCGAAAGAGTTTTTTCACACAGTATGATAAAGGTTTTAGAGTGACATATTGACTTCTTTATTAGATAGAGCTTGATAAAATAGATAGATTGTGACTTTTAACTCGGTTTAAACCATGTCACTGAATGATTTTCGGAAGTAAGGCGACAATGTATGTATAAAATTACTACTGAGTATTTTTTTAAATCAATAAAGATTGATTGATTTGGTGTTTATTTTGTAGAACTCCATATTTAAACTTATAAAATAAGAAATCAAACACTGATTTGAGTTTACTGAACGTTTTATTTTATTTTTACAAATATCACAAAAAACTTACAAATTATTATCTTAAATTCTTATTTCAAAATATCACCATATTGAATATATACACTAATCTATAAGAAAATTATTGATATTTTTTCCACAACAATTATCTAAAGATATAAAACAATAAATCTTCATTAATTATTTCACAATACATAAATGTATGTCAATAAATACTTACTTTTTAATTTTTTTTCCGAAATTCAAATATAAATACCTTAATTCCCCATTACCTATTAAACACTTAGCCTTGCCCTTGACTATTGGTTTTCCCCTCAATTATAATTGATGTACATGCTAAAGTTCATAAGATTATTGTTTTTTTTTACTTAAGTACCTTAAATTATATAAAAACTATATAAGGACATTTAATCCATCTAATCTTCACATTCGTTTGAAAATGTCCTAACAAGGCGAAACAATTGTCACGAAAAGTGTTATTTAGATTATTTCAGTTTTCATATTGCTTCGAAAAATGTATTATTTATAAAGTATTATTGTAGCATTATTTTTTTTTATTATAACCTAGTTAAATACTAGCCACTTTATGTTTATGTTAAAATATTTTCAACTCTATTTTGATATATTTATGTTTTGAACATAAGATTTTCTCACGTAAATTGTCATCTTTTATTTGTCGTCTTAGATATGTTATGTTTCTTTTTTCCTTTTTTGTTTTTTTTCTATTTAACTTTCATTATGTTTTTTAGTTTTAATTATTATACTATATGTTAAGTAAATATCAGCCTTTATAGATACTATTCCCAGCCGATTACCTTTCTTTCCCATCCTTCCCTTGACCCATTCTTATGGTACCTACCTAACACCAAGATAGAAGAGATTCCAAATTAGAAGATTCGGATTTAGAACAAAAACAAAACAACATTCTTCAGTTTACATAAAATTGCATAAAAAGTGCTTGGATTCGTCGCGCGACGTTGAAAACATTTTTACATTTTATAGTTCATTTTGTCATCCAGTGTCCAAAATTGAAGCCCGACATTCACATCATATTAAAGGTAGGTGTCCATTTCATGTTCCTATCCTTTCTTTAAATATTTCCCTATCACAAAACTGAATGAAATTAATGATGTAATAACTTATATCTACTTATAAATTATTAATTTAAAAAATACTTGGTACACTTCCACTTTTTTTATTATTTTTATTATTTTTTTATTAGCGCTTTCACCCTCTAATGGGCATTTTCAGACCAAGTATTTTTAAAATCAATAATTTATATGTAAATAAAAGTTATTACATCATAACAATGGAATTCCATCAGGAATTGTCAATAAATAATTTAAATGAAAAAATGAATGAAATTAGTTGTTCGTTTATAGTCCGCCTTTTTGTTAACACTATATTTCATTTTACACATTAAATAATGAATTGTTCACTGCTGTGATTATTTCAATAAAACATTTTATTCCAAAAGGTTTTTTGAACCGTTGATATATAAATTAATAAATATACAATTATTTTTAATTTCAAATAACTATCGGGTTTTCCTATTTATATTTATTTTTCTATTTTTTTTATTATTTGAATTTTTAAGCATCATTTAATGAAAAAATATATCCATTAAAGCAACCAGTGTAAAATGCTTGTAATAACTCTATAGGTTATAAAATTAGAGATAAAATGACAAACAAAATAATTCTAGTAATATCTAGTTCAAATACTAAATTCTTTTACTTTGAGTCTGTGAATTACGATATTTTCACCTAATTAGCTATCGAATTTCGTCGTTAGTGAATAAGTCATAATTAATTTCTGGAATCGCCTTTCCAATATTTCTTCATCCCTAATTGAATTCATAAATTTATGAATTCTGAAAAGACCATTGACTCATTATAAAAGAACATCGTGTAGCGGATAGAAATACATTTCCTCGAGGTGGTTTTAAAATACAATAAATTAAAAAAACATAAAAATTGGAGAAATAAATAAAGCTTTATTTTTAATTTTTTTAATTTTGTGTATTTATATAAAAAATACAAACCTCGTTATATCCGCAACTCAATGGTGCACGGAGAACAAAAGAAGCGCATATGGAGTATTTTCTGTAACACGATCACAAGGAGTGGTATTCTAAACGCAAAAACGTGCGTAGAAAACGCATTTTTAACGCTATTTTAGTCGTGTTGTTACCACCTTTATGTAGGCACCTAGTTGGTGGCCTAATTTTGTGATGTACAAAGTTATGTGGGTGCACAGAATGAGAGCAAGTAAAACAGGGTACTTACGTTTTACACAAAGATTTATTCACGAAACTAAACTACTGAAGCTAACACATTGAAAGAAGGATTCTAATAACTATATTAGGCAAAATAAAATGAAGTTGGTAAATCTAAATTGGCGGTAATTTTGTGCCTCGAAGACGCGTGCGGTGAGGTCGGAATCCGGTAGTTTTCTCCTGGTTCGGTTTGGCCCGTTCGTACGCTCTACGTCGGCGTTCGGCAATGTTCGGCTCGTGCCGTCGTTGTCGACCCGCCACACTATTAAATACACGCTAACAGAGCGAATTCTGCCAGCGCAATTCTGTTCAGCATACCAGCCCCAGTTTTACAAAATTCTGGAACCAGCTTAGGGAAAAAAAAAAAAATAGTAAATATGTTGACCTTGCCGAGAATCGAAATCGGAATCACAAGCATGGAAGACAAATGCTCTAACTATTGTGTGGCTCTTATGTAACACGAGTACACTTAGGATAAAAGATTCGAAATATCTTTCTTATTTTTTAAATGGTAAAGTTGAATTATTGTAATCATCAAATAAACATTTTCACACAGGTTTTGAAAAGTAAAATTTGTTTGATTATGCGGGACTTTAGAGCAAAAAATATTTATCCCTGCTATGCGAAGAAAAATTGCATAAATACGAGTTATGCCAATACAATATTGAATCGTTTTAACTGTATAAGAAAGAGCAAGAGAATAGAACTTATAACATGGAAGACAGAGACGCCGTTCTGTGGCCGATGTTTGTGTGAAAGAGAATACAACATCCGGATGGCACGATAGATACATGCACCATGCATAAGACAAGAAAAACATCAGTCGTGTGTTATTCACATTCGTTCAATCAGTCGGTTATTGGCAATGAGTGGGAGTGCACGCTACTTAAATGACCGTCGTATTTATGATTTTGAACTTATTTTTCTGTAACAGGCCTAAATTATTTTATAATTTTTACAAGTCATGGAAAACAAATAAATAAACAGTATTAATATGTTTTTTTTTCAATGTCTGAACTTTAGAATATTCAGTCTTTTGCTTGATTTAACACGACGTTGCAGCTTTGTACCCATATGCTTTTTTTGGCACAGCTTTCTATGAACTAACCACATTGATCAACACGTTTTGGACCCTATTTACTTATATACATATAATAATTTATTCAGACCAGTTGTTCCAGTATATGAAGGTGCTGGATGTGTGACAACTTAATATAAGAATAGGTGTCAGGAAAATGTTGGTCGTAGGGTTTTCCAGAATACGAATTATGTGATACCCGAAATCCGCACAATTTTTGCTCTCAGTTATTGCGCCGAGAGAATTTATTATTTAGGAAGAGAGATATGGGTTAAGGTCTATATTTAATTTAAAGGAGGGGGAAGGGGGTAGTATTCTTCCCAATTCCCTTAACACAGGAGTTGAAAATTGTCAATAAATGTTTTTTTTATAGGAATAGAATATTGAGAAAAGGTAGGTCAAATGGTCAGCTCGTTTGCCTACCGCTCAAGAGGTCTCATAAAAAACTAAATAAGTGCTTTCAAAATGTATGTGTAATGGCGCATGTAAAAATTAAATTAGAATTTAATTGATCGAGTGATCAAGCTAACTTATTTTTTAACTGAATGAAGCGTACTTGTAAAGGTTTGCATTTGACCTAATAAAACTCAGCCGAAATCAAGTGATTGTTATCACTAGAGCCCCCACAGGGCACTGCAGATCAAACAAACACCTTTGCTCGAATGGATCCTTCCGAAACTTCAAGATGTAGATTCTGCATTGCAGATGAGGAAACACCTAAACACATTCTATGTTAATGTGATGCATCACATCATAAAAGGAGCCTCAACCTCGGGGGACCATGTTAAAGAGCTCGCCCCCTACTGAATAGCCTGATACTACTAGGCAACGCCCGAAAACAATTTTACAATGTTTATACTTCTTTTTTTTACCAGTTAGTTAAATCAACAATATTTTGAGTAAATCCTTATGTTTGCAAACAGGCTGGATTTCGTCGATGGTCGTTCGGATATAAATTTGTTGCAACAGAGAGGGAAAACCTTTTTGAGAAGGGAATATGGAAGTCTAGGCATTTAGGCATACGAGCCTAGGCATACTCTTTTACTTCTCAAACAGATGGAAGAGTTGAGGAAATGTGGATGTTTACACATAGGCAGATGGCGAATATTACACAGTGTGTATAGTGGCCACTTGAACCAGCCAACGGCAGGTCACATAATGTGTATATCGGATGGATAAGAGAAAAATCCAGATCACAGAATGTGTATATCGGATGGATAAGAAGCCACTGCGGAATTCAAGGCAATGAAAAAGCCGATGAAAAGGCTCGAGAAGCTACTCTCAAGAAAACAGCTCCTGATTTCGACAGATTTCTTTTAATTAACATATTACAACAGAGATGAAGAACATTTAAGAAAAGGTAATATAGAAGTCTAGGCATCTACAGGGCTTATGACCTGTCAATGGCTGGTTTAAGTGGCCACTTTACACACTGTGTAACATTCACCATTCTGCCTTTATTTGAACATCTATATTCCTTCAACTCTTTCATCTGTTGATGTTTGTGAAGTTGCCTAGTATGTAGGTGAAATAATTCAATTATATGAATCTCACCCGCTTAAATAAAGGTTTCAGCTCTTTAACTTCACAAACATCAACAGATGAAAAAATTGAAGGAATATAGATGTTCAAATATAGGCAGAATGGTGAATGTTACACAGTGAGTAAAGTGGCCACTTAAACCAGCCATTGACAGGTCATAAGCCCTGTAGATGCCTAAACTTCTATATTACCTTTTCTTAAATGTTCTTCATCTCTGTTGTAATATGTTAATATAAACAGCTCCCCAGGGAGTTGTATCCAGTCCTAGTCTACAAAAATTTGGACAAACTCAAAATATTGTTGATTTCTTTTAAGTTGTGCCAAAAAGAAAATAAGAGGCAGAACTCATAAGCTCTGGATTGACCGGTATTTAAGTGAAACTACTGGACAAGTAACTAAAATCTTTCATGCTTTTGATTTCAAGAAAACGCAGCAAGTTGGCTACGAACTGACTCAAGTCCTTACAGGCCACGGATGTTTTATGAGCTATTCTCACCGTTTCAAGCTCTCAGAAATCAAGAGCTGTCCATGTGATGATGAAACACCCCATGATGTCCCTTATTTGTTGATGCATTGTCCTATTTTCAGCTAAGAGCGAATGCACCTTGAGGCGCGAGGCAGAAATATGGATGAGGACCTAGAAGATATCGTAACAGTAACAAGTCATGAGGACTTATCGCATGAGGCAATATCATCGCAATATCATACATGGTCAAAATAGTAAAGGTGATTGTTGAAATAAATAAAAATAGGACACGAAATGCCGAACGCTATCAAAGTGGAACGGTAGATCTGTTGATGCCTGTCAATAGTCCGTTTTCTCCTGTATGAGTTTCCACCACCAGATCTTCACACTATAATAAAAAATTTAGAAAAAACATACCTTTTGCAGTTAATAAAAGCCTTGAACATAATAAGCAAGGCAAAAAATCTGCAACTCCTTTATTAAAAAAAAAAAAAAAATTAAAATTCATTAACATTTTTTTGTATACCCACGAACAGGCCATGCCTTTGTGGAATATTTTTTTTACTATTTTTATATGAATATGTATTTCATTGATATGTAATTATGCTTTATTTTTTTAATACTCTGTTTTATTGTAAAAAAAAATAAATAATAATAATAATAAATAAACGCGATGAGGCTCGCAACCCATCAGGTCGCTTCTCTCGGGGGGGCGCAAAGAGGAGGAATTCTCAGGAATGTAGAATTGCCACTTGGAATGTAAGAGGACGTATGACTGATAAGATGAATGAACTGTGTGATATAATGAAGAATAAATGTATAGATTTATTGTGTGTCTCTGAGACTTGGAAGAAAGGGAGTGGTTCGATGGAGCACGGTGATACTCTGGTTCTCTGGTCCGGTCTCCCTGAGACGGACAGAGCTTGCCGGGGTGTTGCTGCGTTTCTATCGCCAAGAATGATAGAGGGCATGAATGAATATGAATTTGTAAGTGAGAGACTCATGTTTGTCAGATTTAAGGTCGGACTGACAAGATTGCTTGTTATCATAGGATACGCTCCTGTCAACTCCGACTGTGAATCTGAGAAGGACGAGTTTTGGACGAGTCTAATGAATGTGATGAATGGGAAAAAAGATAGCGAAAGGATAGTTTTGGCTGGAGATCTTAATGGTTGGGTGGGAACAAGGAGAGATGGGCTGGAGTCAGCTCTAGGTATGTTTGGGGATGCAAGAGTGAATGACAATGGGAAAAGACTGCTAGAGGTATGCCTGGAATGGAACCTTTTTGTATCAAATACATTTTTCGAACATAAAGGAATCCACCAATACACATGGGAGAGAGGAAATGAAAGGTCGATTATCGATTATGTCATCATTGACTCTAGATTGAAGCCTGTAACTGTCGACACACGTGTGTACAGAGGGGCCGAGATGGAATCAGACCATTTTTTAGTGGTCTCAAGGGTGATTCTGTTTAAGGGATGGCGGTCCCAAACAAACAAAGTCCAGGCTCCTTCTAGAGTCAAAGTTGAAAAACTGCAAAATGCTGACATAAAAGATAATTTTGAAAGATCTGTGAGTCACAGACTGAACGAAAAAGATGTAGAATGTATGGATATAAACGATATGTGGGAGTGTTTGAAAATAAGTATGTGCGAGGCGGCGAAAGAAGTGTGCGGTGTGACAACGCTAGGGAGAAAGAAAGGTGATGCGTGGTGGGACGACGAAGTCAAAAAACTCGTTAAAGAAAAGAAGGATGCGTGGATAAATTTGCTTGCTGTAAAAAATAATACAATTGAATATGAATCGGCTAAACGCGTGTATGGTGAAAGTAAGAAAAAGGTTAAGCAGGGTGTATGTGAACGGAAGAAAAAATTGAAGGATGAAGAAGGAATGAAAATGACACACAATTTCCATGAAAACATTAAAGTTTTCTGGAAAGCTGTGAAAAACTCCAGGAGTAGCAGTGAAAGAGGAGGCATGACAGTTGTTAAAGATAAGGATGGAAAAATGGTGACTAGTGAGAGTGGAATAAAAGAGAGATGGAAGGAATACTTTGAGGAAGTTTATGAATCGCACACTGATAACTCGGGCGGTGCCGATGTATCGACATTATCCGAGGTGTGTCTGAACGCAAATGATGAGGTAAGTCAGATTAGTATGAAAGAAATTATCAGCGTTGTCAAATGTATGCGGAATGGTAAAGCGCAAGGGTATGACTGTATTGCAGCAGAGTTTATTAAGTCGGGTGGCAAATTAATTCTCACATGGCTACATAAACTTTTTAACTTGTGTCTCAAGGAGGAAAGGACTCCACCTGATTGGAGGAGGGCAGTTGTTATGCCGTTATACAAGGGAAAGGGTTCTAAGGTGGAGTGTGGGAATTACAGAGCTATCAGTCTTCTGAGCGCTGTCGGCAAAATGTATGGAAGAATACTGATAGAAAGAGTAAGAAACGTGACCAAGGAGAAAGTATGGGATGTACAGAGTGGATTTATGAATGGTAGAGGATGTATGGATCAAATATTTGCATTACGCAATATGACAGAAAAGTTTTTGGCGAAAAACCAGAAGCTTTTTTGCGCTTTTGTTGATTTGCAAAAAGCATTTGATCGAGTTGATAGGAAAAAATTATGGATGGTTCTATCGGAGTATGGAGTGAGTGACAACCTCGTCCGCGCTATTGCTTCCTTGTACAAAGATAGTGTAGCGTGTGTAAGGGTAAATGGGTCATTAACTTCCTGGTTTGACATCCCTAAAGGAGTCAAACAGGGATGTGTAATGTCACCGTGGTTATTCAACATATACATGGATAAATGTATGAGAGAATTGAAAAGTATGGATGTGGGAGCGAAAATGAGTAATCTTACTGTCAGTTGCCTTCTGTACGCCGATGACGCAGTCCTCCTAGCTGACAGCGAAGAGGAACTGCAATCCTTGGTTACAAAGGTTTACGAAGTGTGCAAGGAGAGTGATTTGCTAATGAATGTGCAAAAGTCGAACGTCATGGTCTTTGAAAGAAATGTAACTATGACTGAATGTAAGATTGTAGTAAATGGAGATAGTTTGAAACAGGTCGAAGAATTTGTATATCTGGGTAGTATGTTTACTAGAGATGGAAATATGGACAAGGATATTGAAAGGAGGGTTAGTGCCGGTAACAGAGTTAATGGTGCCTTAAAGTCTGTCGTAGCAAATAAGTGTTTATCGCAAGAGGCTAAATTAGCAGTTCATAATGGAGTTCTGGTACCAACCCTAATGTATGGAAGCGAAGCATGGAGTTGGAAAAAAAGGGACGAAAGTAGACTGAATGCTGTTGAAATGCGATCCCTCAGGCGAATGTGCGGAAAAACAATGTATGATAGGTGCCCTAATGTCGAAATTAGAGCAGAATGCAAGGCTGAGTTAAGCATTATCGACAAAATTAAGAAAGGTCTTTTGCGATGGTTCGGTCATGTGGAGCGAATGAATGATGAAAGAACGGCTAAAAAGATTTATGATGCGAATGTGTCTGGTTGTAGAAGTCGAGGAAGGCCGAGAAAGACATGGCATGATCAAGTACAACAAATTCTTGAAAGTGGTCATGTGAAAAGTCGGAACAATCGACGTGCGTGCATGAGAAGATGTATGAATGTGAAGGAAGCAAAGGAAGTGTGCCAGGACAGAGTGGTGTGGCGTTCTATCCTCTCTGCCTACCCCTCTGGGGAAATGGCGTGATGGTTAGTTAGTTAGTTAGTTATAAATAAATAAAAATAAATGTTGTGCAAGAAAGATGTGTTGTTTATACATACAGATGGTTAAATAATAATTTGAAATGACGGTGAAAGTAAGTGAGAGAAGGCAATTAAATGAAATAGAATACCTAATTTCAAGCCCGTAACGGAGGGACCAAGGTATCCACAGGTCTGAATTACCCACATTTCACTCTGACTTGCAAATTTTTCCGAGTTGTAAAAATAGTGGCCGGCTCTACCGTTTTCACGTGCACTGTGTAACTTCATAGGAATTGGCTCGTTGTTCGGGTTAGGTGAAAGTGTGCGCATCTCCGAGTGCCTACTCGGCTGCACAGTGTCACACCAAGTTCAGCCGAGAGGTCAGTATACGAATTACCGACTTTCATAACCACATAACCAGATACGCTGATGGCGACTTATCGGAGAATGATAATTAATAAAGAGTCTGGACTGCGAAATAGAAAGTGTATTTTTACTATCATTGTGTCTATAAACTTTTTCTTCGTCAGCGAAGTTTGAACTTATCCGTGGCATTTAGCTTTTGTGGCCTTAAGCCGCAAAGAGGTCACTGACATATGCATAACAAATGAACGCGGTGTAGGTTCTCTATTTTTATGATGTTTTGAAACTTAACAGGATCGGTGGACATAGAGCCCTTAGAGTAAGTACGTGACCTTGAACGACCTTCGCTCATGGCGCGATTATGGCGCTTATTTTGTACGAGGGTTTGAGAATGAAGATGTAGGGCTAATAAGTCGACCAACTCTGCCAAAATCTAAAACCAATTTTTTTTCATATCAAAACTACTTTTCTTAATCAAGAGTTTTTATTTGTCAATGTTGTGTTGAAATTTGATTTATATTTATTGATTTATTTATTTATACTTTACCATTGTCTGTATTCTTTTTTTTTACAAAATAATGTTCCCTCACAGAGGTGTCCCGTGCCGAGGGAAACATTTTACAAAATGTGAAACATGCTTAAGATTAGCTATTTAACAAAGTTAACATAATAATAACAATAAAAAAAACATAATTTATCCAATTAACCTAAATATAATTAACATAATAAACAATAAAAAACAAAAATATTCAAAAAAAAACATAACCAATTTTTACAAAACAATTTAAAAAATTCATGAACAGTGCATACATTTTACCTATTTGGCTTGATCCACTCATCGATCCGTGCGCAACCCACCTCCACTATCCATTTTTTAATAGCAATTTTATATTGTTAACTGACTAATTGTCTTAATTTATTCTTAGTTCTTTACTAATTGTCTTACTAATTGTACTTAAATAATGGAAGTAGATTGTGCACTTTAACCGAGTAGTAGGTCAATCCTCTTTGACCGAAGGTTGTATTTATTTTTTTGCATCATCAGGGTGGAGTATCTAGGACACTTGCATTTGTAACGGAAGGTAGAGAATAATGTTTTCGTATATGGATATTGTTTTTTTCATGATATAAGTATTTATTTTTATTATTATCATTTTTTTTATTTTTTTTTATTGAGCGGATACAGTTAAGCTACTGTTCCTTATTTTGACTGTAATTGTTTATGTAAAGATATTTATTTTCAAGTAGGATTAATATTTATGTGGGTTAACTTCACCAACAAGCCACACAAAGTGGCTTGGTGAGGTTTTTGTATTTATTAGATGTGTTACTTGTTTATGTATCTTTATTTTGATCCATGTGTACTTTTTAATTAAATAAACAAAAAATAAAACGAATGTATAAGCTATGTTTGTGGCAACCAATCGCTGTCATAACTGTTGCTTTTTTTTAAAAAAAATTATGACACAAATATTATCAAAATTTCGAAATGTCATTGCATAATAGCTAATAACTTAGTGGCGAAAATCTGATAAAAGGTTTTTTATTTGCAGTTTATAAAAATGATGTTATCTTAATGTCAGTAAATAGTTACTACGCTTAAACTTACATATTTGTTCGAATGAAGCAAAAACTGTGCGTTTAGATTAGATAAACTATGTAAAAAAAACATTGAAAAAGTCTTCTTGTTTATCGGTAAAATGACAGGTATTATACCGCGCCTTTTGGTAAAATTACGTAATTTTACATCCTTAGACTGGCGTCACCTGTTATCACTATTTTCGTTTAGGAATAAGGTAAGAAAGGTAATTACCCACGAATTTTAATTTCATTTCCTTTATTCTTTTGACAGAGACAGTGACAGTGACAGCGGCTGTTTGGGAGAGTGTAGAAAAAATATTTTAAAACGGAAAATTTTATTTGTTTTTTAGAGCAGTGGTGGATATTGTTAAATAGTGCTATGGAGTAATACTTTTCGAGTTTGACGTAGCATGCACTCATTAAATATTATCTACTAACATCGTTATTCTTGCGCTAGAATACACTATTTTTATACAAAACCAATGGCAGAGCATGTTATTTTTGTTTCAGTTCAAACAGTCGTAAATTGATAGCGGCTATCTTTACATGCGTGTTTATCTTTTTCATTGCATTGAAACCGTATGTTTTTTTAAACTCAACACTGCAATATATTATCTACTACATACAATATGTTAGGGAAAAAGTAATTTCGTATTTTTGGATTTATTTCAATCCTTTATAAAAAGTGTTAAAATCATTCGATTTAAATCAAATATGCGCCGTTCTGTTTAATAATTTGTTTTCAACGAGAATTTAACTTTATAATGCCCCTTTCGTAGAGGTCCTTGTCCCTATCGGCAAAAAACTCGGACAACCAATTTTCACAGGCCTCTGTTGAGGCCAAATTTGTACCCCCAAGCGCGTTGGCCATATATAGGAACACGTAGTAGTCACTTGGTGCCAGGTTTGGACTATAGAGTGGATGCATAAGAACTTCCCACCCGAGCTCCCGGAGCTTCTGGCGCGTCATCAAATATGTGTGCGGCCTGGCGTTGTCCTGATGAAACACGATTCCTCTCCTGTTCACCAATGCTGGCCGCTTATATTCGATTGCCAGCTTCAAACGGTCGAGTTGTTCACAGTAAATGGCAGAATTGAGCGTTTGGCCAAAGGAACGTAGCTTACAGTAGAGTATCCCCTGCCAATCCCACCAAACAAACAGCAACACCTTCCTGGCCGTCAGTCCTGGCTTGGATACGGTCTGGACTGCTTCGTTGGCTTTCGACCACGATCTCTGTCGCTGGACATTGTCATAAGTGACCCACTTTTCATCACCACGGACGAGATAATATACTAGGTTGAAAAAAACGGGCGCGAAACACGAAATGACTTTTTCCCCAACCTGATGTTTTATAATGATATATATACTTCCTTTTTGCGGGGTACATATAATTAAATATATACATATATTTATAAACCTTTACGGAATTACGTTTATTAAAATAATATCTTTACTTTTTTAAATTCATATTTTAAATTCACATGATAATATTTTATTGAAAATATTTTAGACGTCTTTTGTTAATGTTGCCTGAGTCTTTTGTTTAGTTTAATCTTGTAGTTTATTGTATAATTAAGTCCTTGGTTTATTAGTCTCGACTGTCTTTGTCTCGTTTTAAAATGTTGTGTGTGGTATTGTTCTGATTTTCTCGTATCTGTGTTTGTCTTTACTACCGTTTTTGTCATTTATCTCCAATCATATCAATGGCTAATTTATGAATAAATTTTAAGGATTCTAGTTGAAAGTTACTTTAAACGTAACTGAATTTTTTGATTCAATTGTTTAGTTTGTTAAAGAAGTTCTTTGGTTGCTGTTAAATTGTCATAAACTAACTTTAATATTTATTATGCTGTCTTTATAGTATATTTATGTTATTTTAGTTTCCTTTTCTCCATAGTTGTTGCGTATTAGCATATTTGAATTCTCCAAAAAATGAATTGAATCTAATTACTTTTAAATTTCTAAAACAAAGCGGTTGATAAATTTCAAAATATTTAACCAAGTATTACTGAAATTAATCCTTTATTGATTGATTCGCGTTCTTTGCGTGGACATGAGAATTAAAAACACCCATATAATATTTCATGGATCCAACAAAACGCTATATCCCACAAAATTTTCACCTTGAATTGTTTATTTCGTCATCCTTTCGCTCCATACGCACTTTTCTCGATTTTGACAGTATTCACTATTTTTATATTCTTTACATTGTTTGGATGGGTGCGCGTGAATTGATTTTAGGTTAAATGAGAAAGATGGATTACAATTGAAGTTATTTATTGAGTTGATATACACGAGTTACATCCTTACAATTTTGTGCAGAAGGAATTTACAATAGCGAACATTGGCGAGGAGCTGGTGGACGGGCGACACAAAATGCCAAGATGAAATGTGAATATTTTTCCGATGCATGACGTTTAAATAACATGTCTGAGCTGACGTTGCATCGGATTACGCGTTGCGGGCCAAAGCGGTGTTTGGCTCTGCCAACCTCATGGTTGTTGGTGATGCTCTCCACAACATTTTAAATGAATCTTGACATTATAATCTACGTACTTTTCTAACAATACACAGGAAGTTCCTAAAGTCAATGTGACGCTTTCTGATAGGCCAGCTCATGGACTCAAAAAAATATGTCAATATCTTCTTCTTATGCCCTATCAGGTTTTCCTGACGTTCAAAAAAGGCCTCCCTTTACAGTGATATCCTGGGAAATAATAATCAGAGTGGTTTCCCGTCACCTTCTCTGACGGGCTTTCAGTAGGGGTTGCCTTCCCTTAGCTAGGTGGGTCTCGTTTTTTGGCGCCTGACATTCGCCGTTTGCCCTCTCACAATTTGATGATACTGATGTTACAGTCGGTGGTCATATTACCCGGGGTTTGCGGGGCCTAAAAACCAAAATAAATATAACCTCAATGAAAAATGATAAGATTTTTAGTAAAAAAATTAGTTGATATGGAGTTGGCATATCATCTTTCAAAGAGAATACGTTAATTTAAGGCATGTAAAATACAAACAGTTGCACAACACGTTCGCTTAAGATTTTTTTCCACGTTTCACTTTCATAGAGTATGTAATTGGTACTTTGAGCTAGGATGTCATCGCGTTTTTTGTCACAGTTTTTAATTTAAATAAAATTACAGTAAATTTATTTTAGATGTATTGTATCCGATTATATTGATTAATTGATGGATCAATGTGAACTTAAGTTGTTTCAAATTTATATTTGTGAGAGCAAAGAACGTCTGCTAATCTACATAATTCCACCATAAATTAAAGGCCCACTCACCGACCAATTCTTGTGTAAATGTCGGTAGGATGTTGCTCGTAGACACATTAATGTTTATTCAACAACTACTTGACTTTTTTATCTAACAGATAAGTAAGTTTTGTTTTTGTGAACCTGCGTAAAAGGAATTCCTAACTTATCGGCCATCTCGCATGACGCCAAATATTTAACATTCCTACTGAAAAAAACTCTTTTTCCTTGAAATATTAGGAATTTATAAAATAATGACAACAAAAAATTACCTTACTTAAAAACATTTGCATACCGCATTATTCTCACATTATCACAAAATACCTACATATATTCAACTTGAGGTAGGTACAAAATTAAAATCGTTATTTATAATTTATTTATTCATTATATATACCTACGACCTAAGCCAATAGGGGAATATCACTTTTTTTACATTTCAAAGTACTAAGGGTCTTAAAAATACTATCCAGTAAAAAAATATTTTTTTTTGCTAATTATTAGTTGCATAAAAGATATTTTGGAATTTGTAATTTTAAATACCCGCGAAAACAGCGATTCCTTCAGCCACCCCCTAATACGCCACAATTGCCATTGAATTTTGTTTAGAACATTACTAAAACCTTGACGTCACAACAATCAAGGCCAAACACGTCGCGTTTTTCTACGAACATAATTTTTTTTTCTTCTTACATTTATGTATGAAAACATTTATCCACAATATTCATATTGATTTAAAAAATGCAATGAACTATTCTCAATCCATTTCATATATTTAAATCGGTATTCGTAGTATGTGATATTTCCCTATTGCAACAGTTATTTGAAGAAACATGTGTGTACTGAAATTGAACATGTTAAATACTTAGGACTAACAATAGACAGACAACTAACATGGACAATTCATATCAACAATTTAATTAGCAAAGTGGCGACATTATCGAGTCTTTTTTTAAAAATCAAAAATTTTATTCCAAAAACGGAAAAAATTCTAATGTATGAAGCCTATGTAAAAACTAAAATATGTTATACGCAACTATTATGGGGAGCAGGATTTTAAAATGACATAAACAGACTACAAAGACAACAAAATAAAATATTAAAGTTAGTATATGACCTTCCCTATTTAACTGCAACTAGAGAACTTTTTAAACAAACTAAACAATTAAATATAACTGAACTGTTTCAACTAGAATCATTAAAATTTATCCATAAATTAGCCACTAATGTAATTGTAGACGAAGAACTAAAACTAGTAAAAAATTGTAGTCAACATGGACATAATACGAGAATATCAGACAAATACCATACAAAACTTTCTAAAACAAGACAAGGACAATCAAGACTAATGAACCAGGGACTGAAATTATACAATAACCTACCAGACAAAACTAAACAAAAGACTCAGACAAACTTTTCAAAAGATGTAAAAAATATTATCTTGAACAACAGAGTATAAATGAAAAATGTATATATTATTTTATGTAATATGAATGTAATAATCCGTAAGGGTTTATAAATAAATTTACAAATAAAAAAAAATTAAAAAAAAGAATCTGAACAATAATAACATTAAACTATGTAGCAAAGGCAAACAAGGGAAATAAAATAATGGTATTCAATATATTTAAAAACACGATTAACGATCACACTATGTTAATGGCGAAGAGATCTACAAAAATTCGGAACACCCATCCCAAGGAAATCCAATTTGTTTGATGAATTGAATAATCTACACATTCTGGACATTGGGTCATGAAAACGAAAGTTCCTCTTAAAAGATTTGATAAATAGAAGATTTCTACTTTTCGTGATACGGTTGGGATCATAAAAAGAAATTAGTTGCAACGGAAACGGGATATCACTTATGGCACCAAGTATTTTGAAATCTACATTAATGTTTAATAATCTTATATTAATGCTTCTTATTAATGTTTACTTTAACTAATGCCGAGCTTATATTTTCTAACGTCTCAAATCCATCATCGGGGTTGATGTTATTTGCGTATAATATCATTAGACGTTACGTATATATCTAGTCAAATGACATGAACCCAGATTATGGGCGCTACGAAGCGTGATAAAATAACACAGAAAAACACATTGTGCACATGAACGGATGTGAAAATCGTAAAATTCTACAAATGAAGATAATTCGTAGAATTTTATTTAATCTTTGTAATTGTAATTCCATACCCGCGTATTGATTCATATCAAAATGAAATATTCCGTGTCAGCAAATTTTGCTGTTATCATTCGATATGTAATCTCTGCATAATACGATTTATTTTTATGGTAACGCACCTACTAGTTATATTAGAAGATAAGCGTAATTCTACTTAATTTTTATTAAAAAGATAGTAAAAATAATGACATAACTTTATTAATAATTTACCAACATTATTATAATTTTTGTTTTTTTTAAATATTTATTTCTAAGTTAGCTTATATTACAAAACATAGTATATAAACTAATATTTAAACTTATTTTACTTATATATCTATTTACATAATTTTACAGTACACATAAACATTTCATTTTAAATTCATTCATACATTCAGGCGGCATCTCTTCATACATTTTAAAATCTTTATACATAATACAATTTTGAAATTTGTTTTTTTTTTTCAAATCGCAGCCTTATTCTTTTTTTATTTATAGTAATATAAAAATAAAAATTTGTATTTAGCACTATTTATTAATAAAATATTTTGGCATTCGATTTTTTAAAAAACTTAAACATAAAAACAAGCATATTATAAATCAGTCTTTTTTTTACTGCTATCCAATTAAGATCTCGTGTTATTTCTATTTTATTATACTTAATTTAATTAAGCACTATTCTCATGGCTCTGTTTTGAAGTATTTCCAATTTATTTAAATTTCTGTCATTGGCTAAAAATAATACTGTTGAGCAGTAATCTATATGTGGAATGATTATAGTTTTTTTTATATGAGCTCTGCAGTATTTCTATATTATTTATTTATCGATCTACCGAGAAAGAATATTTTTTGAAAATCATGCTCAAAGTTTGGATTCATAGAAAATTTCGAGTCTTATATTATACCCAAAAATTATACTTTTTTTCATCCATTTTCTCAATAGTTTCACTCTCTATATATACTTATTATATATTTTACCACACTTCCAATTTTCCGTTTCCCCACCTGAGACCATTGTTCCAATTCATAAAGGTACTGGACTTTAGATAATTATTTTTAAAAGAGCCATTGACACATTTCTGGCCATGCGGTAACACTAACAAAAAAAGAGATCCCAGCAGAATGCTCGTACGAGATTTCCCTGTAATTTGAATTATTTAATACCATAAACACGCACAACTGTAGTTCCGAGGAATTTCTTTTTTGTCACCCCAATAGTGTTCGAAATCCTGGATGAACATATAAAGATCTCTAAAACGAAAGCCATTTTCAGAAAGAGTGTACAAGTTTGGATTTTATCTTTTGGAAGAGACCATTGCAGGAGCCTGCTGCGAGATATTGCATAGATTTATACACTATTCAGCGTGTTGTCCAAAAGTTTATGTAATAATTTTAAATTGGTACTTTTGCTATTATATATATATTTTTTAAATTTTATTTATTGGGGATATCAACAGTAATACATGTAACAAAAATATAACAAATAAAATATACAGAGAATAAAACCAATGACAGATATCCACAGAAATACATTAAATATACGTACAATACATACTAGTGTGTTTGTGTGAGTGTAAGTGAGTGAGAGGGTGGGTGAGTGGGTGTTATATTGGAATGAAGTGTCGAAAATATAAATATATATAAAATATTAAGAATTCCAGATAAAATTTAATAAAATAAAATAAAATAAGATAAAATAAGACTTTATTATTGAAACTAAGTATAAGACAAAAAAGTATGTTTTAAGACGCGCATTTTAAATGTTATTTTTTTACAATCAAATGGATCAATAAGGGGAAAGTTCAAATTATATTCACTAGCAAAACGCATAAGTGGAGAGTTCTGGGCATAGTTCGTACGAGCTGCTGGCACATGAAATAGAGAGCTCGACGTGTGACGGGTGCGGTAGCCGGGGACATTTATAATATATGTTATACGATAACTCCGACAAAAGAGCCGGACTATCAAGGCGTCCACTGAGTATGTCATGAAGTACCCCCATGTCCAACAGTAGACGGCGATCTTCTAAAGTAAGCAATATAATAATGTACATGTTTCCTCTTTCCATTATGTTGTATCCCAACTCAACACAGGGCTTTTGGCCTCACAGAGTTTGGAGTAAGTTATTATAATTTTTGTGACGTATTTGTATTTGTATTTGTATGAATAAATAAATAAAAAAAACTAATATATTCACTGGTTACAACCAGCCAATGACAGGTCATAAGCACTGTTAATGGATAGACTTTCATATTTTCTTATCTATAATGTTCTTCATCGCTGTTGTGATTTGGTTCATTACGCATCTTTATTGACGTAAATGTATACGTTAGAAGTAGAAAAGGATTTATATAAATACACAATTTAACATTAATTCTCACACCGTCTCCAGTTAAGACTCTCCTGAAACAGTTCATTAAGAACGCATTTAGAATAATCGATTCATTGAATAATACGAGTAATTATCATAACGGTGTTTATTAAATTATTCATAAGAGTAACTTACTTATGCCTTTCGTCCACAAAATTATTCACAAACTATTTTTGTTCTCCACTTTTTGTAACTAAATTACACAATATTATGAGCTACCTACCTACTTTTTGATTGTTTTAACTCTTGTCTGGCTGTGATATATCTCTAGTCTACATAGGATACAAGACTTGATATATATGGACTTTCACTTCCTCTCACTTCTGTTTAATGTACTTCATAGTCCTAACGCTCATATATACCTGCGTGAAAAATTTCAACGATTACTAGTTCATGGTTTACCTCTTCGTTCTAATTCTCAAAGCACTCTCTTAATACTCATCCATAATTTCTCTTTCTTCTTCAATTCATATAATGTCCATGCGGCTCGACTGTGGAATCATCTCCCATCCACCATCAAAGATGTTGCTACATTATCTCTGTTTAAATCACGTCTGAAGAAACATATCCGTTCTCTTCCTTAATCTCTTCTTTCCTCTTTTTTCCCCTTTCCTATTAAGTAATAGTATTGATTTAAGGTAATTTATAAACAAATACGTTTATTTACGGCGGCCTCCGCGGTGTAGTGGTCAAGACGCTTGACTCACGCACGGAAGGTTCCGGGTTTGATTCCCGGTGAGAACCCAAACATTTAAATGTGAATTTTCTCAATCCTGGGTGTTCTGTTATGTAATTCACGACTGTAATTGGGCCTCCTGGCCTGTTGTGGCGCTAAAAAAATAAATTAAAACTCAATTTGTATTTTTAAATATCTTTAACTTTTTAGTTTTCTATTGAATATGTTTTGTAACTTGAGTTATAAAAATATAACTATTTTTTTTTGGTTGGTTAGAGGAAATCGCAATTCAGCAATAACCCGCCAATGTACAATAGCATTATTTACGAAAAGTTAACTAATAAATAAATATATCTTAATTATTTTTTGGAATGAAGAAGTTGTGTTAATTTTCATCTTTAAATAGACATTTTAGTCTGGATTTGGAGAGTAAAATTTGTAAAAATATGCAGGATTTTATTTTAAAAAATGTTTATCCTTGCTCTGCTTGAAAATAAATGCGACGCCAATACACCAATACATCTGTATAAGAGATAGCACGAAAATAGAACTCGTAACAAGGAAGACAGAGACCCTGTTCTATGGCCGGTGTTTAAGTGAAATAGATTTAGCCGGTTATATACAGTGATTTAATGTAAATTAGTGTAATTGTGGATCCATTATAGAATGTTAAAAATATCTTGGACCGATATGATAACCAACAATGCAGTATGACGTAGAGCCAATACGAATCGAGAACTATTTACCACCGTTAAGCTCCGTAAGATTTCATATTTTGGCCAAGTGTTGATAGGTGATAAATATGCCATCCTTCAACTCGCCACGAAGGAAAAGATAGAGAGATGTAGAAAGGCGGAAGAAAATAGCTTTCCTGGCTCTGGAACATCCGAGCATGGACCAGGATAGAACTGTGGAGGAGCTGTTTCGCACTGCTCAGGATAGGGAAGCTTTCTCCCGAGTAGTCGTCAATGTCTAGGGGACCCGACACGACTCGTGAATTAGAAGAAAAAGACAGTGATGGGGAATGCACGCATGTAAGATGACCGACTTATTCATGATTTTGTATTTATTTGGCTATAACAGGGCTAAATTATTTGATTGTTTTTACAAATTATGGAAAAAGAAGGATAAGCCAGCTTGGCATCAGATTCGTGTTTATTGATTTTAGTTTGTTAAATTAAATTGTGTTGTTGATTTGAATTCATTTGTTTGTTGAGTTAAATTTACATTTTGTTCAATTGTATTATAAAGTTGTAATTAATTGACGTTTATAAGTGATTCAATGAATCCTATGTAGAGAACATACTGAACTAAACTCAAAACTAATCTCTGCGTTGGTACACCACTCGCAGTTTATCTTGATTTTTTTTGTAACATGAAGGTAAGATGGTCTAGGAACTATGAATTTTTTTAAAAAAAATTTAAGAAAAAGAAATATTTGCGTTCTTATGATAAACCCAAATATTTATACTGTAAAAACACATTTTTAAATAAATATTTAATGTCAAACATGCCGTTAATCGAACCCGAGACCTCTTGAGTGGTAAAGTTAATACGCGTAATTGGATGGCAGGCCTTATAACGAATCCTTTTTTTCCCCTCTGTGAATAAGTATTGTAACCTGTACATCTGTTTGCATTCCTAAAAAAATTAAATAAAATGTTTTCAATTGACACAACTCGATCATTAAATTGATAATTGGCCATGATTGAGCATCAAAGTTATTTCATATGGACATTCAACTATTATTTAAGGAAAATTAGTTTTAGTTTTCTCTTCATATACAAGTGTATTTTGTATTTTATTTTCACTAATTTTTGTTTTCCATTTAAATTTTATTCTTCAATTGTATTTGGTATATTGAATGTATATTTTTTAATGTTATTTGTTTTATTTTAATTGTATCATCGCGTGTTATAATATATAAGGTTTATTTAATTTTGTATTACTGTGTACAACAAAAGGCGGTAAACCGTGTAAAATGAACAAAAAAACAATTCTTCATGTCTTTGAACGATTTATCGCTAAGTTTTGAAAAAACATAAGGTAAAGTAAATATTTATATTAATTTATTCAACTTATTAGAATATTTACACGTGTTTTTCAGCTTTGTCGTCTGAAATTATCTTCCAAACAAAACACGCGAGTGGGCCAATACTCGTGTCAACAATACACGTCTAGCGTGATATTAAACAAGGCCATATTTTCTCTGGATATATAGATGGTGTCTACCAATGTAAACGGCTTAAAAAACTGAGTTCATGGTAAAATTTATATTTGAAGCACAAAATATGTGGTTATATGTTATTAAAAAATAAATATAATACAACTTTGCTTTTAATCATTTTTTTATATTTTTTCTACTGACTGGTTTCAAAGCTTTTTAAAGAGCCTAAATAAACCCAAAGTTTTAAACTTTTTTGAACCCGAGTAAACACAATATTCTAATTTAATTACTATAAACGTATCATTATTTTCTTTTTTCTTTTTATTTGGTATATTTTTTTTTCACTTTTTATTTTTTTATTTATTTACAATTTTTAAAAACCCGTTAGGGTAACATTAGAAATATAATATTGTCTAGTCATTTTATGTCTCGTCTAGTCTAGTTAGTTCAGTCATCATGTGCTTTTTCAGATTGATTTTAAATTTGTCTCCATTAAAAGTTTTCAAGTAGTAAGGTAGGTCGTTGTAGTGTTTATGTCCATTATGTAGTATTTTTGACTGTCCTGTGTTTGTCTTTGCTTTTTCAATATGATAGTGTTGTTGTTGTCTGGTGTTATATTTGTGTATGTCAGCATTTTTGACTAATATAATGTCGTCGTCTTGTATGTTTCCCAGTGTTATTTTGTGCACAATTTTGAAGGTCTCAATTTTAGTCAAGTAGTTTATGTCAAACTGGTGTGTTTTTTTGTACAGTTCAGTCGTAGAGGTCAAGTAGGGTAGGTTGTATGTTAGTTTAAGAATTTTATTTTGATGTCTTTATATTGTTGTTATGTCTGTCTTGTTGCCAGTTCCCCAGAAGGCGATCATGTAACTCAATTTACTTTTTACTTATATTTGAAATTATGCAACTTCAAATAACTAAATAAATTTAACATTGCAAGTCACTCCCTAAGCACAAAAGCTTGCCTCTTTTTCGGAAAGTTTGTTTCAACATTAAAAAAATAGAAAAGTAGTTTAAAAAAATAGGATAATAAAAAAAAACGAATTCGCAAATTATCTGTTAGCAAATAGTCATTATTTTAATAAATACACTAGGTTAAAATTTCTTCATTATGAAAATAAAATATTACAACTAGGCAACTTGAAAACCATAGAAATTAGAAAAACTATTTGTAATAGTAAAAAAAATAACCAAAGAAACAATATTTCCTGAAGCCCACCACTGTCAAGTTTTAAAGTTCGTATCCATCTCACTTCACACTCCCCATCTTTACAAGAGCGACATGACTAAAATACTCTATTTATTAGCTTCATATATTCAATCATATTTTGCAATCACTGTTAAAAAAATATAAAGGATAAGATTCCTTGATAAAGAAGCTTGTGTAGCTTTGAAACCTTTCGGTAGAAAAAATAAAAATAAGTGGTTGAAAAAAAGTTGTCTTTATTTATTTTAGGAATTAAAAATATCTATATTGATCTGAGTTAAACCATCGTCGGTAGGAGCTAACGTTATACGGAAATAATTCATTCTAGTCGGTTTATCATTCTGTTGGTGTTTAATCCTATACTTAGCAGGGAAGAACGGTTAAGGCCACTGTGGAAAATCTGATTGGAATATAAAGCAGCAATCAGTATTAAATCATTGGAAGTGGACATGTGGGAAAAAAGGATTCGACAGAAGTAATAATTCCAGGAGGAATGTTCGTAATGCCGGACTCCTGATCCTGATGGTTTAACCAATTAGTTCCTCCATGGTCAAATAATTTGTTTCGCTCCTTACACTTTTCAATATCATTTTCTGATTTGTTTTGTTTGATAGCTCATCCCAAACATTAATTTTTGAAAATCTGTTTCATTGAATTTGTTTAAAAAAATAATAAATGGATATTGAGGAGCGTATAAACTAGGGAATTCTGAAAAATCCGCAATATTGTAACATTTTATATTCGCCTTCAAACAAAAGATTTTGCAAGAACCAATAAATTACAGTTTATGAATAATAAAAGAGGCAATTGAAATACACCAATACCCAAATAACATTAGCAAAGACGACGGGCTGATATTTAACTCAACGTGGTTATCGGCATTACACATTACAAAAATGACATGGAATGTGACTGTGACACGGTACAAATTACTAGTACATACATAAATATTTTTTTCTACAAAACACACGGTTTACCCTTAATATTTATTTGACTTATTTATTATTTACAAAAAAAAAAAAATTTTTTAAGATTTTAAAAGATTTTTAAAATATTTTTTTTACAGGACTCACTAAGCCAATTAATAAATAAAGCAGGATTTGTTAAAAAAAGTTGACATAATGCGGTTTGTAGCTGCTAGTCATAATAAACATTAATTTGTCCGATTCATTTAAAAATAAATAAACGAGTATTTTCATTCGATCGAACACAATAAAATTAAACTCATGGCCAGAAATATTTGTTTAATTAATTTCACTTTTAAAGTTGTATCACACTTTAAAAAAAACATCCGATACCTTTTAAATTAAACAAAAATGTGCAGTCCAGGTCAGACACTTATGGCTTATCAATATGGTAAACAGTTAACTCAAACATTTGAAAAATCATCAAGGAGTTTCCTACTCAAATCCCTCACACTAAGCTGACAAAGCATTGTTTATTACAAACGGCAATTAAGTTTTTGAAATTTGGGGATTCATATCGAAAGTGAATCCCAAGGTGTTTTTAACTTCTGGTTGAGAACATGAAGCTTTTATTTAGATTTTATTTTTGCTCATTTACATTTTTTTAAATATAATAGTTATGGATTTACATTTTTTTCTTTTTTTTTGGGTTGAAATTTTTTTTCCGCTATCTAATAACAAAGGTATTTTATAAGGATTATAAGTTTTTTTGTAAAAATGAGTTATCTCACTTTTTGTTAAATGTTTGCACTAAAAAATCATAAATATACAAATTTTACAACCTTTTTTGTTCTATTCAGTACAAATTTAACAGCCTAGGTAAAAAAAAATCAAATTTTAAAAAAATGCACCTGATTTTAATCATCAATAATCTCAGTTCGAGGTTGGCGTAGCTTAACACTTTTGCATAACATCATCCGTACAACCTAGGCTCAGAGTATAAGGTAATGGTTGAACCCTGCAAATGACTTTTACTGCCTAAGAATATTTTATTTTACGAGTTTAAAGGTTTAAACATATCTTTGTATTTATTTAATTTCCACATTAGTTCAGGTATTTAAAGTTCATTCTAACACAGCACTTAAAATGGTCTGTTAAATTATTAAATCGGTAAAAAACGTAAAAAAGTTCCCCAGCACAGTCAGATTATAGTGACTTGCACCTCTTTTCATAAATGCTACAAACAATTATAATAGTCCAGAAACCGCGTACGCACATCAAACTGAAGCCGACAAAACTACTCAGAGAAGAGAAGTTTTACGTTTTCGTTACGCTTAGTAGGCAACTACCGATTTAAATTCAATTGCGCTGTGTTGTGTCGTTTTTAACTGTTAAAATACTGCTGGGATTAAAGGGGAATAGGGTAGATCACATTTCGAATCGCGGTCCTAGTTCTTGTATGTTCAATAGAACATTTTTGGCAAAATTGAGTTATAAATGCCAATATGTTCATTATCTTATTAAACACTTTTAAAGCGCGTATTTAGTATGTAAATACGCCCTATAAAAGCTTTTTCTACGGCCGCGAGATCGTTTGGAAAAGCAGCCCAGATCACCTTTTGGACTGTCAAACAATGAGTGACGGTGGCGCTTCATAGTCGTAAAAATACTAATTAAGGGACATTTTTTGTTCATTCGAACAAATTTATGTGGCCAATTACTCTTTTCAAACAATTTACTTTAGACGATTGCTGTTTTCACAAAAACCCGGTATTTTCAACAGTAAATTTGAGGTACCTACGATTTTTATAAAAATATTTTTATGAAACTATTGTATAAACTGAGAAAAATAAAATCCAATAATGTCGTTTTGGAAAATTATAGATATTTGATGTTTTCAGAACGAGGTCTTGAAATGCGATCTCTTAAGAAAATGTGTTATAGGTGCACAAATGTCTATATCCGTTCAGTAGGTCCCTATGCAAATCTGATACAATGATTAGAGACAAAATTTAAAACGGGATACTGCATAGGTTTGAACTGATGATGGATGGATGGAGTGAATGTTGATGGATGTAAAAAAAAAGAAAGACCGGGATAGACATGGTATGACCATATAAATATTTGAAGATAAACATGTCAAAAATAATCGCCGTGCGTGCATGAGACGATGCATGAATGCAGAGAGAGCGAGAGATGTGTGCAAAGACCGAGTGATGTGGCATTCTATCTTCTCTGCCCTTCCCTACGGGGTAACGGAGTGATGGTTTGTTTTTTTTTGTTAATATGATAATATCACAAACTACGAATACCGATAAAAATCATGAAATGGATTTAGAAAAAATATTTTTTAATACGTCCCTAGAAAAACGTGTTTGACATTGATAATTGTGACGTTAAAATTCTACAAACATTTAAACGGTTTCAAGAAGAAAAAAAATTAGGGGCGTGGCTTTTCAGAATAAGAGCAATGTTATGGGTGTAAAACAAATAAATGTAAAAAATATAATTATTTTCCTTTTTTTTGTTAAAATAAAAAAAATGCGTTTTTATGATTTACCCAAATACTTTTTTTAATTCTTGGGGTCATTTTCAACGAGTTGTAAATAACTCACTATTAGAACCTCGGACCTCTGATCGCTGAATCCGCCGCACTAGCTGCAGGACCACAACCCAATTCACGTTATTATATAAATAATATTAGTAAAACATTCTAGTTTATTAATGAAAATTCTTGGGGAAGATCATAGTAATATATTATAGAAATAATAAAAGACGAGTGATAATTAAATCCATGAATTTGGAATAACTAATGACTGGTTTCATCAGTGTCGAAGGAATCGCAATCGCGATAAAACTTGTGACTGGTTATTTCAAATTTGTGGATTAATGTTTAACCATAGTCTTTTATTTCAATAACAAATAATATAAGTAAGTATATGGAAGTACTGTTAAATGCCGATTTATCCAAATCAATCGTTTGAACAAATCCTGTGGTCGTGTCCCTTTCCCCGTCTCTATTAATGGAGCTTCTCGCTACTATCCTTGACCCTGTTAAAGTTCTGTTAGACATACAGATCTGTTGGCCTCCAAAAAAATTTTCAAGGCCTTTAAAAGGTTTTGTAATCATTTTGGCGAATTGACCGTGTCCAATCAATTTAATTCCAATCAGAAAAAAAATCACTTCACTCTTTTCTTAATCCAATGAAGTGCACATTATGTAATTTTAGATTACCTTCTTTCAGCACAAAGGTGCTAAGGCTACTAGATTACAGAGAGTTCTTTAGAGCAACTTTTTTCGTTCAGCAACTAGCAATTTTCCTGTGTATGTGGGCACCGCAAAGAAAAATTATGACCTCAGATGAGGTGTGCGGTATGTGGCAAGCTGGCGATTTTGAGACGTATTTTCATTAGGATTTTCTCTACATTAACAAATTAATGAAATGCATGAAAGATCTAAAATTAATCATTTAATAAATTTAACACTTTTTAATGAATTTCAAACACAATTTGTTACATATTTAAAATGTTATTCCATAAAGTAAATGCTAAAACGCCGTATTATAATTTAAAATAAATAAACTCATTTCGTCCAATTTGACGAAAACTGAACAATTGAATAACTTCACTTTTAAATTATTATTTTGACACATTAGTCCTAAGCCAGCATCCCATGAAAAAATATCTGATGAACATTCACAAAAATTATAATAATATTTATTTATAACGTTATTAACTTACTGGTGTAAGCGAACCGGAAGTACTGATTGCAGCTATAGTCATGTACATAGTTAATTATTTTGTTGGCTGCTCATTATTATTATTATTATAATAATTTATTACTCGCTTCCGGTGATAAAATGCCGGTCCTGATAGCGTCCGGGGAATCGCAGTCAAATTGTTATTGTGAAATTATTCGTGGCTTGAGCTGATAACAATCCTAGGGAAATTAAAACAGGAACCAGAATGAAATACATTTACTCTTAAAAGACTGTGCTAAAAAATCACTTGGCAAAAGGTGCGGTAACATCGTGTTGTCATTGAGAAAAAGACGAGTATTTAAAACAAACAAATTATCACGCCGTTTTCCCGTGGGGGTAGGCAGATAGGATAGAACGCCATATCACTTTCAACATTTTCATCGTAAATTTATTAATTAATTTAAACATTTTATATACTTATACAGTTAACATTCATATGCATAAGGGTGGGCACATTGCCTTAAGGCAATTTCTACTTAGCCACCCAAATCATTCAATTTGAGAAAATCAGTGGTATATGAATATATTGTGGGTTCATTAATAATTTCTCTAAAGAACACAATATTTATAAATGTATTTTTTTTATGAAGTAAAAATTTACTAAATATCTACACTATACTATGAAGAGATGAGAGGGTAAAAAGGGAAGGAAAGAGGAAAAAAATCTGAACATACTCGAAACATTGTTGTGAAAACTTCATAAGGGGCACCGCACAGCATACATATATTGGGTGCTTACTATTATTATTTTGGCATAATTCCTACATAATCAAAATAAATATTAAAAATATAAAATTCTTTTTCAATTGAAAAAAAAAAATGTTTACTTGGCTCTTCTGTAAAGCTGCTATATGTCACTCGGTAACTTTTTCCTTTCAAGAATCGATATAGTCAATTCGTCATCCCCCTCAATCTAATTTACCCAATAAGGAAACATCACATACTACGAATACCAATAAAAATATACAAAATGTATAAGAATAAGTAATTGTATTTTCAATATCAATATGGATATTGTGGAAAAATGTTTTCATTTATAAATTTGAAAAAGATATTTTAAAAAATGCGTCATTAGAATAACGCGACATGTTTGGCCTTGATAGTGTGACGTCAAGATTTGTGACAATGTTCTACACAAATTCGAAT
Source organism: Micrasema longulum (assembly GCF_059751315.1). Classification (NCBI taxonomy): domain Eukaryota; kingdom Metazoa; phylum Arthropoda; class Insecta; order Trichoptera; family Brachycentridae; genus Micrasema; species Micrasema longulum. The sequence continues at coordinate 695,296 of NW_028277611.1, forward strand.
AGTCAGGAACAAATTAATATGAATCGTGACGTATTAGGGGCGCGGGTAATGGAATTACCGTTTTGGCGGGAATTCAAAATTACAAATTTAAATAACAATGTTAGTAAACCGGGGAAACAAGTCAGATCGAGCGAACCAGCAGGCTTAGTTTGTCACAATTTCGTTTCGTAAGTTCGTTCGTTTACCATAATCCATCTCTTTCTAACGCAATCAAAACCATATTTCGCTCTAGTTCCTTCTCATACAATACGAATGAATTTACGAAACGAATTAAGCACAGCAAAAGACCACAGAGCCTGGTCATTCTGTAACAGTTCACGCAAAGGTGCCTAACCACGGTATTTTGTCTATTTCAAAGACACTCAGATTCATACATTTATCAAAAATCAAGACTTTTATTGATGGTTAACTCTTGTGTGGCTGTGATGTCACACTAGTCGACATAGGACACAATATTTGATATATCTCTCTTATTTTTTTAAATGATGAATTCGTATTTTTTTTAATCTTCAAATGGACGTTTTCACACCCGATTTGGAAATTAAAATTTGTATCACTATGCTATATGTAAATACAAAAAATATTTAACCTTGCTACGCGAAGAATGAATGTCCGCTAATTCAGCAACACATATATACAGATACCTTATACAAGACAGAGCACGAAGATAGAAGTCATAACTAGGAAGACTGAGACGCTGTTCTGCGGTAGGTGTCATCTAAAACAGATTTAGTCTTCAGTCGGTTAATGACAATGATGGGGGACGCACGCGCGTAACATGAGCGACGTATTTGTGATTTTCAATTTATTTTGCTATAACAGGATTAAATTATATGTTTATTCCCATAAATTATAGAAAAGGAGTTATTAAACAGTAGTCTCCATGTTTTCCATTTTTTTCAAATATCTAAACTTTAGAATTTTCCGTCTTTTACTAGTGGTAACACGATGTTACATCACCGCGCGCAAGGGGATTATTTACCACAGTCTTTCAAGAGTTAACAACACGATTAACTCAAAAACACGAATGCATGCAACCAACTTCGTGTCGGTTAGGAACATTACATCAAGTATGATGGCCCACAAAGGTAACCAAGCAAAACAGCGTGAAGATGTGCCAGTGTTGATGAAGCGAAAGTTATTATCTTCGAGAATGTTCATTCTTGAAGATAGAAAGTTAAGTTCTTTTTAAGTCCTCCTTAGAACAGGTTTCCCTAGTGAGGAAGGCTCTTGAATTAATTTTGTGTAAAAAATATTTCATACGATTTAACAATTCATAGTTTTAAAGGCATTGAGAATTGAAAATATTCTAAAACACTGTTTTTAATTCATATTTCATACCGAGCATGCCGTAAATCGAACCCGAGACCTCTTGCATAGTAAACAAAGGCGCTAAATATTTAACCACGGGGTGAAAAACTCATTGTTATTATATTTAGTGCAACCATTTTTTAATATAGGACTTTCATGAATAGAAAACTTTGCAATGTAAGCAATCTCTGCTTGAGTTGATACTATGGATTAAGAATCATAAGAATAGGGTAATATAACTTTTTTTTACAATTTTAAAAGAATACGAGTCCATAAAATAGTGTCAATATCAAAATATCTTTTTACTACCTACTAATAAGTAGCATGAAAAATATTTTTTAATTTATAATTTTGGATTCCCACGAAAACGGTACATTGCCTTGAACACGCCCCTAATACGTAACAATTTGTGTAAAATTTGAACTTCGTTTTTTACCGTTTGAATTTAAATAGATCGTTGTCGAGAATCTTGACGTCACAATTATCAAGGCCAAACCTGTCTCGTTTTTGAGGAGACGGATTTTTAAATTTTTTTTTTTCTTAAGTTATGTATGGAAACATATCTCGACAATATCCATATTGATTTCAAAAATACAATTAATGTTTCTAAATTAATTTCATATATTTTTATCGGTATTCGTAGAATGTGATATTTCCCTATTGTTGGCGACTTTTCCCAGCGTCGTGTCAAAAATAAGTCGAAGGATTTTATTAATGTTCCAGGTGAGCAGCCTTGGTGGGCGGTCAAGTGCATACCCACGGTCATTCCACAGAACATAATAGTATAATGCACTAACTACAGACTGCCAACTACTCTCTGGACTCGTTCCGCTTCAAAATACTACAACTGCATACTTTTATTTTTATTCCTATGCAAACTGTCATTTATTTTCACATAATATATACTAAAATAAAATTTTATTCATAATTCATCCACGATTTTTTATGCATTTATTTCAAATATACGACAGGACAACCCTACGGAGGTCACGCCTCAATATGCGTTGTGAGTGATTGCGCGGGATGTTCGGTTTTTCAGGGCCATGACTCAAAGCTTATTACCTTTTTAATAACGCATGATAAAAGTTAATCCACTCTTTGTTATTTAATCGGGCTAGGTGGATTTTCACTGTAGTGTAAAACGACCATCGACTTATAATAAGACCGTGTACCTAATAATGTACTCTTCTTTTTAGTATTGATCTCTCCACCGCTGGATGGCGGCTTCTACCAAACGTCTCCATTCCTTCCTATCACCCGCTTATATCATCCATGTTTTGCCGGCTACCGAGGCAATGTCATCGACCCATATTTTTGTGGCCTTTCAATGCTTCTTTTGTTTATCCATGGTCTCCACTTTAATATTCTGGGTGTCCACCTACCATCATTTTGCTTCGCCAAGTGTCCTGCCCCCTTCCATTTTAATTTTACTGCACAATCCATGATATCTACGACTCTACGACTAATTGCGATGTTTTTTTATAACGATTTATGTTTATTTGGTTGATGGTATCTAAAGAACGTTATGTCATAAACACGAAAAAACTGAAAATACATGGAGTTTTTTTGGTAAATTTTTGTATTTTTGGTAAATTGTGCCCTAAAATATAACAAACTTTAAAATCCCGTAAAAAAGCTACGCTTTTCTTTTTTGCTCCTTTAATAGTTTGTGTGTTCTTGTCGAATTATATATTTTTTTGTCATTAGTGAAAGGGTTCTGTGTTGCTTTGGACATGTAGAGCAAATGCGCGGCTAAAGAGTCCTAGAAAGACATGACATGTATGATTTAATCCAGCACATAATTGAATATGGACATAATCAAATGTCGGAATAATCGGCGTGCGTGCCTCAGAAGATGTATAAATGTATAGAAAGCAATTTCTGTATGAAAAGACATAGTAAAGTGTCGTTTTGCCTTCTCTAAATACTTTTACGGGAAAATGGCATTATGTTTTGTTAGTTTGATATCGATTATTAGATAATCGATTTAACGCCCCCCGTGGTGTAATAGCTAAGAAGATTGCCTCAAGCGTGGAGGTTTCGATTCCTGGTCTCAAAAATCATTGTACAGAGGATTTAAACTGTTTAATGAGTTTCCTGTTGAAATAAAACAAATAAAAATCCTTGAAATGTTTCAAATTAATTAGAAAAAATGTGTTGTTGAAAAATGTTTATGTAATTTTTTTATTATTTTTAATGTTTGCGTTAGCTTTTAAGATGTAGGCTTACTTGATAAAGCATAAATATATGAATATTAAATATGTATTTTCCTGAGCTTTAGTATTCTGTGTTGTAATTTACTACTGTTATTTGGCCATCTTGCCTATAAAATATTTGATAGCAAGAATATCCATCCAACTAACATACATCATTGAGGTATTGTCAACAAAACATACCAAGCAAGTATTTAAAATTTTGAGTGACTAAATTATGTCATGGATGTGTATTACATTATCGAACTGTTTCTAAAAATCTCGGACATGGTTTGTTTTATATTTTGTTTTGAAAATTTCAATTTACTTATTCAACAATACAAAATTCATAAAAATAACCAATTTTGTGGTCGCTGTTATTATCGCAGATTCAGAAATGGATGGTATTATGCAAAAATGCGTTAAGCTACCTAAAACTGAGATAATTGATGTTGAACATATGGCGCATTTTTCAAAAATATTATTATTTATTTGGCTGTTATGTTAAATACATAAAAAGTACTTGATAAAACGAAACAAGTGATAAAAAGTTTATTATCATTAAGTTTAACATAAAAAATAAACAAAGAAGTGGGGTAACAAATTTTCACAGAACACCTGAAAAACTATTGCATTTATAATAACAATTCAGTAAAAATGTTTTAAACAATGGTTCTACCAAAATAAAAAAACAATTAACCTTAAACTGCATGTTTTTTTCTTTTCTTAAAGGTGAAATAAGCTATTGTATATATTTTATTGTGATAAAAAATCTTTAGCAAAAAATAAAGTAAAGTTTAAGTAAAAGTTTCATGGTCTAAACCAGACGTTAAAAAACAACATGTTTATTTTTTGGGTGATACCGTATGTGTGGAATTCGTTCCGATGTTTAGGCTACTATTGCAGGAGCCATCTTCAGGGTAAAACAGTTCAGTCCAAAAAAGAAACATATTGATAACACTCACCTCTTTTATTGTACACATAAATACAAAATTTAATAATTCGCAACGATGCGTTAAGAATCTTTAAGCGGTGTTAGATTGATTTTTATCCAGTTGCGTGCTTTTTGGCTAAAACATCGAGGTATTTAAAAAAACTTGCAAATATATACTCATTAAACCTTTTTTTCGAAGCATTAATATCATTTTTGGATCATGATTCAGACACTTACTCATTTTCCTCGATTAAGTGGCTTTGCATATTTGTACAAACACTATCCAAATGTGAGTTTTGGACCTCACTCTACTAGAACTGGCATTCAATGTATCGAGATCTTGTAGGACCATAGACCCTTAAAGTCTTCTAGGACCTAGTTGATTTATTGTCATATTTATCAGCGCAATCGGTTTAAGAACATATCTTTTTAGTCACAGGTTTTAAAGGTCGATTCTATTATTTCTATACAAGAGTTAATTAAATTATATAAAAAAGCCAATTCTCTTTTTTCGTTCGTATAATAGTTTTTGCCGACTAAGCTTTCTTTTAATAAATAAATTTATTCGTTAAAACAGTCGATATCTATAAAAGTGATTTTTGCTGTCAAGTTGAATTTCACGTGCAATTTTTAAATAACGCAGAATATTTTTAAAATTTCAGTCACGTTTCCCCTGCCCAATTAGGAGTCGTTTTTGACTTGCGCCACGTAAAGGACTGGTAGTGTTGGGACCCAAATTTGGACCTTAAATGCATCGCCGACTGGATGACTGATGTGAGCTGAATTTCAAAAATAACTTGGTGTAATTTTAGAATATGCGCTTAGGAGCTGAACGGGCGAAGGGTCACCATTTACGCCACGATTTTCCAGCGTAATTTGATTCTAACGAGCGATGACGCTTCGTGAATTGACAATTTTACAATAAAACGTTATGAAATCAAATTGTGAAGGTGGTATTTTTTCGTTACAATAGGTTATTCTTAAAGACGTAATATTAATCCACACTCATATTATAAATTCGATGGTGTGTTTGTTTGTTTTTCCTTCACGTTTTAACGGAGCTACAATTTTTTGCAAAATTATAGCCGGGAGATAAAAGTAAAAGTCAGATACTTATTTTTAGGTAGAAAAAAAAATATGTAGAAAAAGAAAATATAACTTATCAACAATAAGCAACAGCATTTGAAAATGAGTCGGCGATAAGGTGGGATGTCAGAAATAATGAATTTTAAATTAATTCTTTAAATTTCTACAATTGACCAACTTTATCTGTGGTCATTTTAGTTTGCTTGTCGTTTCGGTTTTATGGAAGAATTTTGGATTTGTCAACAAAATAACGATGTTAAGTTACCATAGACTAACGAATCATCGCATTTATTTCATGGCGATAGTTAAAAGACCAAGCTACTTACAATCCCGATAAAATATATAATTCAATCGGGAAAATTATTTATGATTTGCGAAAACTTTTTTTTAAACACGACACAACTTATTCATTACCTTATATCTCCCTAATATCACGGAATTGGAGCCGTAGGCAAAGTTACATAAAATAGTAAAGAAAATTTACGATACTAAATCTAAGTAAGACTGCGAACAATTCTTAAAAAATCTTTAATTTCTATTCTGCTTCAGTAAATAATATTTAAGTTTGAAATATAAATACGTCTGTAAATAAATATTGTTATTAGCATGTCCCTTTATAAGTTTTTTTCCAAAAGCTCCTTGGGAATATAACATGAAATTACGTATAATATGTTTTTATTTTAATAAAACAAATGAAAAATCTATTCAGATACGTTGCGTTTGGTATTCTAATACAGTGCTTCATGCACCGGTGGAAAGGGAATAATGACGAAATCAATGACTAGCGTATGTACATAGATTACATAGCAAGTATTTATATACTAATCGGTTGAATAGATGATGGTACATTAAGGAAGGACTATTGACCATCTTGGCAGTAAGCGGGACAGGCTCCATTAGCGCTATTGATGGTTGGATCAAGGAACTAGGCACTTTAGGGAGGTCCTTACTCTTCGCTTATAGGATGTTGGAAAAGCTCCTTTATTATGGCTATTTTTTAGATGTTGAGTATTCAACGGCACAAATTTAATCATGGTAAATATTTTTAAATGCCTAAATTTATCAACTCAATAAAATACTCACAGATTTTTTGTTATAAGATGTTGTTTGTGAATTTGTGCACCAGCACCACGTCTTAAAGGCATATATTATGTTGCGTTCTTTTGCCCTTATTCTACATGTTTCCATTCCTTAAAAAAAAAAATACTTAAGTTCTGACCAATCTCATTTTTGTCGCGTTTGATATGCCTCTGTCCTCCATATTTTTTCCAATCTTGTCATTGCACTTTTGCCATGCAAGTTCTTCTTTTGATTTCAGGCTCGCAACTGCCACTGTCGATTATCTGAGAACCGAGGTAATTTAATTCATGGACAACCTCAAAGTTGATTACAGCATTTGTTCTGGTGACAATCGAAAATAAGTATTTTGGTTTTTGCTTTGTTAATCTCCAGACCCATTTTCTCGCTTTCATCCTCAACTCTTGATAACAGTTCGGCCATTTCAATTTATGTCGTAGCAATCAGTGTTATATCATTGGCATGTCTCAAATAAGATAAAAGTTTTCCACTTGTTTTTACTACACCATTCCAGTTTGCAAGTCATTTTCTCATGATATTTATTTTTTTATTTTTTTAAATAAGCTTCCTGAAAAAATTTAAGTAACAAATTGTATTTTCTTTTCTAGAGTGTTCTAAGCGTATAAAGATATTTTTTAATTAAATTTTACGTAAAATCAGTTAACATCGTTTGTATTAAATTAATGTTTATAGAATATGAATAAATGTTCGGAAGACGAAATTGAATTAATTGAAATTTATTGAATGTTAACAACGTTAGCAATAGACACCATAACTAATATAACGTTCTAACCTTTTTTTTTGCTTTTGGTCAGATTGTAAAAAAATTATCCTGTCAATAAACCCGCCATTAACTATAAATACCTCATTTTAATTTATTTTTTTGTATTTATAACATTGTATTAATTATATACAGTTTTTTTTTTAAATATGTTTTTTTATTTTTAAATTTTCTACATAGATGTTTCATTAAACATTTCATTAAATGTTACTAAATAATTGTGTATAACTTTTGACCGACTTGTTTACGTCTACCGGGTTTGAAAGGCTTTAAAAAATAATGTCCCTTTCGTAATCAATCAATTAAACTTTAAATATAGCCCATTATACGATGTTTCATTGTAATGGTCACCCTACACCTAATTAATAAATTATTCTTTTTTCTACTGTTGCTTCTACAAGATCAAACATTTTTTTCAGTTGATAGTATGCTAATTAATGATTGTATTACGTATCTCTCATCTCTTGTACCTAATCTAAATATCAATTGGAAATTATTACACTTTCCCGCATTTCAAGCGTGCAGTTTGTAGAATAAATAAATAGTAATTACAGCATGTGGGATGTTGGCATACAAGATGATATTTGCTAATCCTTAACATGTGCCACCGTAGCTAGAAGAGTGTCATGGCCAAAAGGTAATAAGTTCACTTCTAAATAATCCGTAGTAATAGTTTTTTCAATGATAAAGCAAAATGGTTATTAAAAAAATATACATATCAGTTTCCACGGCACAAAAACCTTTTACACATAAATAATAAATACATAATAATAAATAACAATTTGTTTAATTTTTGGTTGATACCGTGTGTGTTGGATTTGTTCCGACGTTTCGGCTACCATTGCAGGAGCCATCTTCAGGGTAAACTGAGTGAATAAAAATATAAATACATTAAACATAACAATGTTCTTTTACAAAATTATGACATAATACAAGAACAATACAATTTTCCACAGTAAATAGTTGTTTTATGCGTTGTACTTTGTTATAACTACGCAATTTATCATATTTTATATACACAGGTAAAAATAAAAAGATAACGCAGTAAATTGCAAATAGCGAAAATCATAAATACTACTTTGGTGTTTATTTTGTAGAACTCCATATTTAAACTCCTTATATGAAAAATCAAACACTGAGTTCAGTCTATTCCACACTTTATTTTATTTATACAAATATTAAAACAACAATTTCGTGACATTGTCACTTCATCGATTTGTTCTACATATAAATGTTACAGTCAAATTATAATTTAACATTTGTTATAAAATAAAACGGATAATCAGTATCATCGTCATCATTCCTTTTTCGCACCTAATGGTACATAGGGAACTGCATTGGTACACCAATTGCAGCGTATCTTGATCATTTTTGTTACATGAAGGTTATATGATCAGTCTTACGCTTCAGGTACCAGTCTAGGGACTATGTAATACTCTAGTGTAAAAACATCCTTTCAAATAAATATATCATTGCAACCATGTAAGGAATCGAATCCGAGACCTCTTGCATGGTAAGCAAACATGCAAACCATTACACCACGAAGCCGACATACACATTTTATGATATAATAAATACATATTTTTTAATTCTTTGATTTAGTGAAAATAACAATGCAAAAATAAAGTATCAGTTTCAATTAAATAAATGTAAAAAGTTATCACAATAGAAAAAAAAAATATCAGTACGGCAAAGAAAATGACCATAATAAAATAATTATTATAAGTATTTATTTATTTTTTTTGCACAACAGGCCAGGATGAATCGATCCCGGAAACTTCCGTGTGTGAGTCAAGCGTCTTGACCACTACACCACGGAGGCCGCCAAATATAGTTATAAACGATGGATTAACATTTTAAAATACCGATGACAATCTAATTAAATGTAAGTTAGTCATCTACGTAAATTAATTAGCGAAACCTGTAAAGTGGGTTGATATTTTGACATTTCTTAATAATCGTATTGTAAACAAATTAGGAATTTGATGACAGTTCCAAATTTATTAAGCGCGCCTAACTTCTATGAGTGATTATTGTCTTTAAAGGGCCGAATTTGAACTTACGAAGTTTTGGCGGTAACCTCGTGTCACCGCCTTGTCGTGAAGATGGCGCCTCTTCCTTCCCCGCTCCGTACATCTCATTTCTTGCTAAATCAGTGTTGATAAAGGGAAAATATGCTAATATTTAAGTTGTATAATTAACTTATCTTGTCACAAATTTAAAACTACCTGCCGTATAATGCGTTCGAATGTTTAATAATACCATGTTGATGTGTTAGTGCGTGTCGGTGAACCAAGCAAACAAACATACATATTTCGTTTGTGTTAGAGCCTCCGCTGATTGTGACAAAAAGTCACTTTGACTTTTTGTCACTGTGACTTTTTGTCACAGTGACTTTTTATCACGGTTACTTTTTGTCACGGTGACTTGTTGTCACAGTGACTTTTTGTCACAGTGTCAAGTGCTATGTAGATATATGAGAGTGCGCTCACTGTGGTGACATGACAATACGGTGACTGAAAGTTTCAGCGGCTGGCGACATTAGCGTGACGTGACTGTCACCCGGCCTGTACATTGCTATGGGAGTACGCTCACTAGGAACTTTTTGTCACTCTGCCGGCAGACGCCTACCAAACGGACGTGTGTTGTGAATATTGCAGTTATATTAAAGATCAACATTTTATTACAACAGTGATGAAGAACATTTGAGATAAGATAATATAGAAGTCTAGGCATTTACAGGGCTAATGATCTGTCATTGGCGGGTTTAAGTGGCCACTTTACACACTGTAAAACATTCACCATTTTATCTATATTTGAACATCTGTATTCCTTCGACACTTTCATCCGTTGATGTTTGTGAAGTTAAAAATCTGATACCTTTTTTTATGGGGGCGAGATTTAAAATGGCTGCTTCTTTGCAAGAAGATGATATTGACAACGAATTCTTAATTAGAGACAGAGAAAAGGCCAGCATTGCATACAAAAAAAATAAGGGAATTATTTATATTCATTTGAAAAGGAAATTGTGGGACGAGATTTGAATTCAATTATTTCAAAACTGTTCATTGACAGACGAAAATAATTTTAAAAACTTGAGAGGATATTGACGTAATTCAGAATACAGGGAGTAAAATTTTCCTTCTAAAAATCGTTCATTATATATCGGATGTACCCAATAGGGTTTCTTTCATTTAATTTTCCTTCTGCGTAATTCAAGAGCGCAAATCACTGCGACCTTTTTGAAATCCATCGCTAAATGAACATATTGTCACCAGTAGGGAGTAGTCAGCGCACCCACAGTGACACAACGTGACAGTGACAAAAAGTCACGGCGACAAAAAGTCACCGTGACAAAAAGTCCCTGTGACAAAAAGTCACTGTGAAAAAAAGTCACAGTCAGCGGGTGGTGTAAGTGAGCGCAATAGATTAATTGAACAAAGTTATGCAGAAAGCAGCCAGCCCAGAATTTCGAATAAATGAGATACGTATTTCTGTTATCGAGTTCCGCAAGGTTAATTCTATGTTCGGCTTAAAACAGCCAGACCGCTTTCATTAAAAAAAAAAATTATCACCTTCTGAAAATAGGATTGATCACAAAAATGGCATTTCTTTATTAGTAGAAAACACCCACAGCACTAGAAAAATCTGACGGTATACATAATGGGAAGATTAATGTCTCCAGAAATCTGGTTCTCTTTAAAAAATTGAGGTGGATAAATTAATTAATTTAAAGACATGTTTTAATAAAGAATGTCACCTCATATATCCAAAGTTTGATTGAAATGTCATTCAGTATTATTTGATGTTGCTGTTTTACGCAATATGTGTATTTAAGGTAATGTAATCCGGCAGACTTGAAAAAATCACCAAATTTCTTTTAACACAGGAAAAATAATTTTGAAATTAATATAACAAATTAATTGAGTGATTCTTTATAATTAAGTACCCTAATGTAAATATAAAGTAACATGTTCAATGCATAATGATATAACATACATCAGAGTTTTACTAGAACTGGATTTTTTCTACAAAATGCACATCTTAGGTTTTGTGACCAGCCAGATATTGAAAATCATTAAAACTGGTCAAACACTAAATTAAATTATGTTTTGTATTATACAAAAACGAATGTATGCATTATTTATTATTTGTCATATTAAAAAACCTTCCAACTGTTGTATACATTTAATTATTTACTCTTTTCATAAAAGTACTATCTCAATTTTACTTTTCTGTGACTAGATGGTTCCTGCATAATTGCGTTCATTTTATATACGTGAGTCGGCTATCACCGACGTTTTTCACTCAATTGGTGTATAAATGCAGTGCCCTATCCACTTTTAGGTGCAGAAAGGGAATGATGAGGATGAAAAAAATAATAATTTAGGTAATCTATAAATATCTCCAAATCAAAATTTTGTCAGCAAAAAAAAATATCTCATATTACGAATTATAATCGAAAACAAAACACGTTTTAAGAAATTGAAAAATATTATCTTCAAAATTAATTTTGAGGTAAATCGGGCAACAAAGGGTAAAAATAGTTTACGTGTTTTTAGAATATCTATTTAAACGATTGTTTTACTATCTATATTACAGTTTAAACTTACGGGGGAAAAATACAACGAAAGCAAAAGGTCCCGGATCGCCAAATGAAAAATAATACTTTAAGATATTGGAAGAAAATCACACAAAAATAGACCTTTTGCATCATTCGTGTGCGACAGATACGATCGATGGTCTGGAACGGCATCTGACTGAAAGAATAACCTTTGTATATAATTCTTCTGTACGTGTGATGTCACTGAATTCCTAAACGGATTAACCGATTAACGTGCGGGTTTCAGCGAAATGTAGATCTTTGCACTGCGCGTGTTTGTGTATATTAAAGTTTTCCATTGAATGTGTAAAAAATAAGTTTGAAGCATAAATATTTTTTTCATCGACCTAGGTACCAGAGTTGCATTCGACGAGAATGCATATACAAAAAAATGTAAGGATTTTCTTTTGTGTTTAAAAAAAGTTTGTTTTTAAATGTTGATAAACAACATTCGCTTTTGATGGATAACATTCAGATTCTTTCCTTAAACTCCTTATTATTACTTCATTATTATTATTTTTTTACTGGATTTTTGTTAATACTAAAATTAAATTAACTGACTTATACATTTTTGAAAATGGCAATCATAAATATAGTGTGCTCCTTTTGTTAGAAGAGCAGAGTTTTACATTTTCAAAAACAACTCTATTATTTTATGTTTTGGAATGCAAAAATAAACAAGTACCTAGGTACCTACTTATCAATGAAAAGTATTTTTACAAGGTAATAGCAGGCCAGCCAACGTTCGGACAAGACAACATCTGTCGGGTCTGCTAGTTTATTTATATAGATACACGTACCAGGCCTTTTTTGTATGTATTTTTTAAAAATATTTTTTTTCTCGCATTTAAGTTAAATAAATAAATAGATAGTTTATTTTTACAACTCCGTATCCGTTATTTTTTTGATAACGTGGGAAATATTATCTTTTGTTGATACGCGAGTATTATTTTATATTCCCTGGTGAGTACGCCTACATTTCCTCTATATAATATTTTTGCTAAATACAGAGGGTTCTCACTCTATTATACTCTCTGATAATTTTTGCAATAGGGAAATACCACATACTACGAATACCGATAAAAATATCTGAAATGGATTTTAAAAAAATATTTGTATTTTTTAAATCAATAGAGGGTGATGTGGAGAAATGTTTAAATACATACATAACTTTTAAAATAAAATCGTGAATAAATATGAATCTACCAAAACGCGACATATTTTGCCTTGAGAATTGTGATGTCAAGATTAATGAAGATGTTCGATTTAAATTTAAACAGTCATAAATACAGTTCAAAATTAATCCAAATTGTGACGTATTAGAGACGTGGCCAAATTTAAAAATATTTTTTATGCTACTAATAAGCACCAAAAAATTGTTTTTACTCGTTAGTATTTTATAGACCCTTAATAATTTAAAATCGTAAAAAAAATCGGGATATTTCTGTATTGGATGGCACTATGTCTGTAGCACTACGTTTTTCCTTGGCGTGAAGTTCATAATTCTTACATAGGTATTGCTGAAAATTGAGACAGGTGGACACTGTTTTTTGCAAACAGCCTTTAAACTATTATTACTTAACGGTAGAGTCACCTAAAAATATGAAATCAACGTACTTGCAGTACACATGCTATTATTAGTCAACATTCACGTGCACTAATTTTCATGTTATTTTCAATGTTAAACAACACAAAGGAAGCACACATAATTATTTAAAAATACAAAAATCAAAATTATAGATTAAATTTCTTCTTCATCAAATATCTTCTTCATATCTGTACCAAGGATAAAACAAGGGAATCACGTTGAGCAAAATGTCCAGGGTAGATACGATAGATAATAATAAAACATAATTAAATAGCACGACTGATGTTTTTTGCATTAAAAAAAAGATGAACGTCATAATAACATTTACCGTTCCGCCTAAGTTTGAATATCGATATTTCTTAAACTCTTTTTATTTTCGTTAAGTTAGAGAAGTGAAACCTTTATTGATCTGGGTGAAATTCATCTGACTTAATTATTTCACCTACGTTAATTACTATGCAAAGTCTGAAAATATTATTTTTTTTACGCTTATCTTAAACCTTTAAAATTAATTTTACCAACAATATTTTGAGTGGGTTGTTGTTAGTCGCTATACAATTTTTCTCATATTATTACAGAATAAATAATTTATGTTTCGAAACAATTATAAAATAATGGAGATGTTTACCAAAATGTAATTAACGACTCTTTATTGTTCCTTTAAATTATTGGTAATTTCATAAATTTACACACATTAATCAACAAATTCTCACGAGTAATGGTGTAATTAATAGGTAACTAATTGAGAGATTTACAAAGTTATTATGATAATTATATACTTTTCAGTTGCATGGTTAACCTTTTCAGCTCTAAGGAGGTATCTAAGGTCCCCAAGCGATACTATTCTGAACCACTCTTGCGGCCGAAGACAACTTTTTTATTTCGCGTATTTACATACAAAATACGCGAGATGAAGCAAGAGCGTTTGGAATATCATCCCTGGTAGCATATTATTTTTAATAACTTCTTTGTTAACAATCATATTGATTCATTTTTTGCGTTATCCTACCATATAATATTAAGGCGGTCTCCGTGGTGTAGTGGTCAAAATGCTTGACTCACACACGGAAGGTTCCGGGTCCGATTCCCGGTGAGAATACAAAAATTAAATGTGATTTTTCTCAAGCCTGGGTGTTATTTGATGTAATTCACCACTGTAATTGGGCCTCCTGGCCTGTTGTGGTGCAAAAAAAAAAAAATTTAAAAAAATTAAAATTAAAATTAAGAATGTGCCAAAATGTCGAATTCTTTCAATTGTTTATTCAAATTTGTCTATGTTTTTCGTCCGCGCCAACAGCAAAGATATACTCTCATAATAATTCATATACTCTCCAGTTCAATAATCTTCGATATGTTTTTCAGTTTGGACGTGTGCTTCTTGCTAATTGGTCACTTATTTCTAGCAATAACCACGAGAATTCGGATTTCGTGTGTTAGATTTTACATAAATTCATTCACTTTCTCAACTCCCTTTTGTACCATCCCGCTAATGTGTTGCGTGACTTTAATTCAGTATTATTCAACTTGCAGCGGCAAAAGAAGCGGTATGTCATAAGGTATTCCTTCGCAACAGTATTTCATGAAAAAAAATCTGGATTCCGCAGAAAACTAGAAATATGATAAAACAGATTTATGAATACTACCACTTTAATCATAATTTTAAGACATATTTTTAAAAAGTCTATTTATAGCATTTTACTAATATATTTCAACAATTTATATATGTACATGTACAGATTACATTTTTTTGCATAAGGACGGGCGGGCATATTGCCATAAAACAATTTCTTCCTACCCACCCAATCCGTTAAATTTGAGGAAACCGGTGAAACATATTGTTGATAAATTATAATATTTTCAGTACATTAAAATGAAATATTTTTTTTTATTAATATCCCTACAGAGATGAGGTAGAATTTTTTTCAAATGCAGGATTATGGATATTCGAGCGTTTACAGGGCTTATGACCTGTCATTGGCTGGGTTAAGTGGCCACTTTACGTATTACAACATTCCCCATTCCGCTTATTAGCGAATATCGACACAGGTAACATTTTTTTGATTTTTGTATATATGTTATTAAATGAGAAACCACTTAACCACTTAACCCAGCCAATGACAGGTCATAAGCCCTGTAAACGCTCAAATATCCATAATCCTGAATTTGAAAAAAATTCTACTTAATCTCTGTAGGGATATTAATAAAAAAATATATACCTACTCCCCCTTGGGAGAAATCCAGATTTTTGTATGTACAAAATACACGTACCAAAAATAATGTTGTGAAATAAATTTGTTTTTATTTTCGACTACTTCATAATATATTATTATAAAATAATTTCATAACCAAACAGTTTCGGCAAAAATAGCATGCTTTCTTTAGGGTTAGTTTGAAACTAACATAATACATATTAAATTTACACAGTAAAGGAATAATGGGTATGGCTACGGCGAAGAGAGAGAGTAGAAGCTTGGGGTTTGTGTGTGCATTTAGGAAGACGGAACATTTTCGAAATAGGACTATCTATTATTTAAATTTATTTGATTATTAAACATATTTTAATTGTTATTTACAGTTTTTCTAATTTCTAATATTTTCAAGTTCTTCAGAGTATTTCCTCTTTTGTTTATTTGAATACCACATTCAAGGTTATATAAGTGATTTTTAGTAAGAATATGCTCTGCAAACTCCAAGAAATTAGTGTATCTCATCCATTCTTTAACTCTAGTTTTAAATGTTGGTGATGTTTTTCCAATATAAAATAAATTACATTTTTTATTTAATTATAAAAAAAATTATCTGGTACTTAATAAAAACTAAGTTATTTCATTTTATAACAAAACACTGATATGTTGGTGAAAAAGTAATTTCGTATTTCGCGCTCTTTTTTTTCAACTAAATATATCACGTTCATTATTTGTTACATTGGATCATGCGATAAAGCGTTGTTAAGGTGTGAGTGTATACTACAAACGATTTTTAAAAATATTGCGCTTGATCGGTTTAATCGTGAACTATCGTGCGTCGAGTATCGATGTCTCAAAGAAAGAAATTCGCCATATTTTGCATATTCGCCATATTTACTACCTAAAAGGAAAAACGCGTCGAAAGTGACCAATTTTTTTGATTCTCGTTGACAACAAGTTATTAAACAGAACGGTTTATATTTGATTTAAATCGAATGATTGTATAACTTTTTATAAAGCATTCAAATAAAGCGAAAAATACGAAATTACTTTGTCCCCAACCTAATATATATACTGTATATTTCATTTTATTTCCAAGTATTTAAGTGCATACAAAATCTTAAATTAACATCAAAGCTCATTTTAAATCAATATTACACCACAGATACACACCATTTAATGTAACTAAAGTTTATTTTTTCATAAACGGATGGTGACATAATGAGTTTTTTCACATTATTGTGAAAATGTTGAAACTCTACAAAATACGTGTTTCTATCTAAATACCCGTTTTTTTTTTATTCTAAAGAAGATAAACTGAAACGGGTTGTAGACCCGTGGTAGTATTGTAGTCTCACGGGCCAAAGGTCCGAGGTTCAAATGCCACTTTACCACGACTCGATTTCCATTTTTCCGCCACAAGTTATTCACGACTTTTAGGAAATGGTTTGAAAATTAAATTACTTGAGTGAATAATAAAAATTTAATACTTTTTTTAATTGAATAGAAAAGAGTAAAAACGATTTTTAAACGTAATCGTTTCTTGTTTGTCAATAAAATACACCGCACTCGTATTGTAAGACTATTTCAACTTTGAAAAATGCAGTTTTTTGATAATAGTGGTAGTGTCTCAAAAGGCAATATGATTACTAAAATAAAATTACACTAAAAAATCCAAATAAAAACTAAAAAAAAATTTTGACCGCCTACTTTTTTAAATTTGCTAATTGGTTTCGGAGCAAGAAAAGCCCCTTTATTGAAATATGATTAAGAATTGAATGCAAATCGTGTGTTACAGTTTTGACAGTGTCATAAATTAAAAAAAATATGGAGATATTTCATAATCATCATCATTTTCTTTCCGCACCTGATGGTGCATAGGGCACCGCATTGGTACACCAATCGCAGCGTATCTTGATATTTTTTTTTACATTAACATGAGATGATCAGTCTTACGCTTCAAGTACCAGTTCACTGACTGTGAAATACGTTGGTGTCAAAACACTCTTTGAAACAAATATTTCATATCAACCATGTCGGGAATCGAACCCTAGACCTCTCGCATGGTAGACATACAAGCTGACCATTACACAATTTGGCAGACATGGAGGTTATTAATCAATTCTTCAGTCCAGGAGTACCCAATTTGTTTTCGTGGAGGCGTAGAGTGGGGGTTGAAAGAAACCGGACGGTTATGAAATAAAAAATAAGTGTTTTGGTTTTAATATTGTATTTCATTTTTATCATAATTAATTTGTATTTTTAGATCCTTACCGCTGATTTTGCTGCGGATTTTTAAAACACATAAGTACCCTTATATTCAGATACTCAATCATACGGTGCCCACGCGACTACTTAGGAAATAAAAATATTTTTTTAGTTCCGTTAAAATTTGACGCTGTGTCAGCCTACCCCACTTTAACGTGCCAAGTCATTGAATACATCGTCGGGTCCCCGTGAAAGTTGCGAATCTGAAAAATGTTTACTTTCCTGAAGAGAAAAAAAACACTAAAATGAAATGAAAGTCCGATTTCTAGATCAATCACGCTGTTTTTAAGCTTAATAATTCACGGTCAACTTTAGTGAAATTTTAAACGGTTAGTCGTAGCAAAGTGATCGCAAAGTCAGGCTTTTAGGTATTAAATATAATTTTTTGACGGTAAGTTTTATAAATGGTTTTCCAAATTCTATTCTTGTGTAATATAAATTTATTTTTGTCGCATTTCGTATATTGATAATTTTAGGTTTGAGATCGTTTTAGTCTAGTTTTAAGTACCTGTTATATTAAAACCTTATTATTGTATATGACTGTAGTTTTCAATAAGTATTTTTTTTTTAAATTAAAAAATATTCGTGAAATTTAGGATAATCAATTCTAGATGCCGATTTTTTGTTGGCTTTCTTCGGTATAAAATAAAATTCACAAACAGTTGTAGCGATATCAAATTTCAAACTTGACCACTATTTTTAGATAAAATTACATCACGAGGTTTGCGTAACTGAAATAACAGTTTTTTTTTTAAAACCAATACAAATTAATTTAAACTCGAAAACTTATCGAAAATGTTCGTATCATTAAATATGGACAAACCATTTCTTTCTTGTTTAAAGAGAAAGCCTAAATAAATAACAATGTTTAAGAAAACACACAAAATAATATTAATAAATATATATATTTTCAGGTATTTCCTAATCTCTACATAAATGGTTTAAGCTCATTTACTTGTTAATGAAATAAAGATGCTAAACTAAATATTATTATCATAACTAAACCATTATCGATACTCGGTGATGCATAGAGCACTGCATTGGTACATGAAATGCATCAAATATTGATCATTTGTTACATGAAGGTAAAGTGGTAAGTCTTACGCTTAAAAGTAGTAGTCCATGGACAATGAAATACTTCAACGTAAAACCATCTTAAGAAAAATATATTGTAATGTCTTCTTTATCTGACTTTTCTCCACTCGATTTTCTTCATCAGGATTACCTTAAAGAAAGCAGTCATCTAGTCGAAAACACTCGTCCAGGATTTTAAATATATATATTTTATTTTTTTTCACACAGAACTCTATTCTTCGTCCGCCTGGATACAGATATGCGAAAATTGGAGATACGAAACTTTTGCTTATATCTGACGAGAGCAAATAATACATCAGAGAAATGTGTGATTCGGGATGTGTATGAGGTGATTAATTCGCATGTTTTGTGAATAAACGGTATTTAACATGCCTCTTCAGCCATCACGCGACTAAAGTGTTCATATTTGTTGGGAATGCGGAGGGGGGGGGGGGGGTGATAGCCGGAGTGGGGGCCGCGGACGGTGAGAGTTTGGAGTTAGGAGTATCACGCACTCTCATTTTGTTTGAATTTATCCGTGAAATGCTCAGAGTAATAATGCGTAACTTAGAGAGGAGCCCAAACGTAGGAAAACCATTCTATGACTATTGGGTATTAAGTTAGCTACAGTTCGCAGCAAAACAATGGGCCGTACTCAGCTCGAGAATTGCCAAATGGATATTAATTTGCATTGTAATTACTTTTAAATATGTACCTGTGTATTAATCATTGCAGGGTTATTCCAATAAATTTTTCTATAATTCGCTTATATTTATTTTGTAAAACTGAAAATACATGTGTGTGTTTATTTTTTGTTTATTTATTCATTTTATTCACAATATACTTATGTCAAATTTGTAGGGTCCATAGTCCATAGTCGATGACACACACAAGTTAAATTAGTTAATCTTAAAGAGACTAATGACCGACGATGCAATGTCATCATTTTCAATCGAATCCTATACATTTGTAAAATGCAACTCTGAGTATTTCACATGAAATCAGAGGGCATCGTTCTACAGTACATTCACACCGTCCCTACCACGAAGAAATGAACTACAAAGGAACATCGTCTATAAAGAGACCACAAGACGCAGCCAACATCAGTCGGTCAGTCAGTCAGTTCAGTTCACGTCAGACCAGCTCGACGACATCACACAGTTCCAGCATGTAGTTCAAGTGCAGTTTCTTCAACTCCTTATCGACGTAACACTCGTCCGACATAATTCATTATTTATTCACCATGTAATAAATAAACATCAAACAGCAACCTCGTGTCTTCTCTGTCAATCTCTAACTGGGGTAGGAACTCCAACCAAACCCTCAACTACTTTTTCCTACACATTTATTGAGACATAAATCCTACCTCCATGGAACCATAGTCCTGGGTTGGGTTTGTTTGTTTGTCCATCACATCTCCGAAACAGCGAGACGTAGCGGCCTGAAATTTGAACACGTCATTTAAGATGCAATTTCAAGGTTATCATTGCTATTTTTAATTAAAATTTGAATCAACCTCTACTCAATAATAACTCAAACTTTATATGGATGCCTAGTGCGGCCCTGACATATTGCCCATAATCAACTGTCATTGTCAACAGTAAACATATTTTAATTCACAAATTTATCTCCTAAATTGAGAAAAAATATTATCTGAAGTAAATATGTTGATATAAAAAAAGTTTTTAAGCAACATAATACACGTGTAGGGACAATAAATGCCAAAAATCAATGCAAATCATGGAAAAATATTCGAAATCAATTATCTCTGAAAACTGACTCCTTTAACACCTTTGAAGCTCCTACTGCTGCAACCCAACATACTGCAATTCACCATAGTCGATTTTTATTTATTATAACATAAATATTTAAGTTATTTAGACACAAAGCCAAGCACAGCTACAAAAACATCCGATCAAACCGTTATGTTTATGTTGACAAATAAAACAAAATGGCCACCAATTGGTTGCTATCCAACAAACCAACATCGCTTGCGTTCTATGAAACATGGTGATAGGGCTTTTCTCTAGGTTACGCATTATTACTCGGAGGTGAAACGTGTGGTCTATAAATTATCATCATGCCCCTATTTGCACTTTGTGGTGAATAGGACACTAATGGATACAGCAAATGCAGCGAATATTAATAATATGTTTCATGAATACAAGCTGTAAGGTGAATAACCTTACTTCGGGTGTTTATCTGGGAGAGCTCTTCCAACCTCTATCATAACATGGAATATCTCTTCGCTTTAGTAACGAGAGAACCCTTTTTATACCCTTTCACTGCTCTGATTTTCTTGCCTTCTCTTTCTTATTAGTAGCTGGTCGATTGTGGAATAAACTACCCACTAATGTAAGAGACGCCCCTTCTTTGTTTACATTTAAATTAAGATTTAAATGTCCCCGTCTAAATGTTTTAGTTGTTTCTTCGTCTTTCTTTCTTTAACATATATAATCCGAAAAACTTTTCGTACACAAACAAAATACTACTACTAACATCACGCCATTTCTCGGTAGGAGTAGGCCGAGGAGATAGACCGCCACACACGTCTATCCTGGCATATATTCTTCGTTTCTTCCACATTCATACATCTTGCTATACCTGCTCTTCGGTTCTGTGTGCTTTTGACATGTTTTAACATTTTGGTTTTTCGTATCATGCCACTTCTTCGTCGGTCGTCCTCGTCACACGTGACCATTCATCATTGCCATATATATCTCCATTCTTTCGTCACCCATTCGTTCTACATGACGAAACCACCCCAGAGACCTAAGACAGTTTGTCTAAGAGATCGCATTTCAGCCGCGTTCACCCTGTTTTAATCTTTCCTCTGCCAGTTACATGTTTCACTTTCGTACATAAGTTCCGTTGCTCACTGCCAGTTTACAAATAAAATATGTAAATGAAAATTCTTTCAAGAATGGTGAAAGTGGTAAATCCAAGACTAAGAGAGATAAGGCCGTTAAAACCACCTGCTTTGCAGACGATACAGCTGTAGTGACAGTGACAATTCCTGATGATTAAAACATGTCAATTTCAGTTATTAAAACAAAACAAAAAAAATATTTAGGTTTTAAAATCTCGAGCTTCAGTGTCACGTTGTGAAGAAACAAACGATTAAGGTCTTGGCAGCGTCTTGGTGCCTAAAAAATGTAGTATGGCACGATCACCACAATATATGTGGATTGGAAGCAAGATTTGGATATATAAAACGCGTGTCAGATCAATCATGGTGCACTTGATTTCCCTTTTTATTTTTACCAGCAAGTAGCTATCGAGTCAAAGAAAATTGTATTTATCCGCCCGGATATGAAGAAATAATCATAAACATCGATGTTTTGAAATGGCGTTTCTTGTGAAGCAATAGTTATGACGCTTATTAATTTATTTATGTACGAACTTATTCAGTTCATTCGACAATGGCACACATATTTCCTTATAACACATACAGGTGCAATAAAAAAAATACAACTAAACAAAATTAAAATTAGTACAAAAAAAAATTACTACCGCAAGATAAGATCTAATTTATCTTAGGGATTGTTTATATCTAGAAAGACTTACATCGAAACAGTCCAGATCTTGTCAAAAATTTACAATGCCACACAATCTGGACATTAGTGCATGCAAGTCGCAGTTTGTGCTTTGCAGATCAAGGAACAACACATTATTTTTACGCTTGTCACATGTACTGAGAGTTTCGGGTGAATACACAAAAAAGTTATTGTCTAAAATCTGGGTGTTATGTGTTGTAACTACTGAAGCTAGGCTTCTTGGCTTTTTATAATAAAAAAAAATGACTCACCAACTTCTTTATTTATTTAATTTATTTTCGAAACCAACACAGGCATAGTAATAAACAATAAATAAAGAATAAGGACAAATAACAAGACCAATTATGGGTTGCCTATAGGAACAAAAATATAAAAAAACAAAACGTACAGTTTGCTAGGGGTGAAAGGAAATGGGATGGGAAAATAGGGAAGGAAGAGAAGAAGGAGAAATAGTAAGTAAATATAAAACAATGAAAAAAGAAATAAAAATGTATGTAAATGTGCACATACAACAAACATACATTTACATACACACACACACACACATCCATATATATACATACATAAATATATATTAACTAAACTAAACTATTAACTAACTAAAAACTCTGCTTTTATGATGTCTCTATCACAATTTTGATACATTTTTTAAAACAGTATTTTTTTTTCGTCTAAAAGATCTATGGCGCTAATTTTTTTTTTATATGACGAGCATACTCGATTAATGTATTCTTATCATATTTATAGTCTGGGATCGATTCCCGGAAAGGTTTACGTGATATGTTGGTTTTATAGGTGGATATTCACTGCATAATTTCTTGGATTGGCACATGAAGCGTAATACTGATCACCTTACCTTCCAGTACATAACATATGTTTAAAACACGCTGCATATTGTTTGAAAATGCAGTGCTCTATGCACCACCGGGTAATTACACAACGGTTGACCTGATCTGATGTCTGATACGTAAAACTGATCACCTAGCCTTTCTTAGCCAGGAATGAATGTATCAATAGTGTTCTACGCACCATTGACCTATTTCTCACGTATCATTCAAATTCACTCGGAACGATAAAATTATTGTGAATTGACATTCTTTTGTATTAAAAAAGAATTCAAATCAAACAAATCGGTCGGCCTCACGAAGTACTGGTTAGTGCGTTTGCTTGTCAATAATTAAATAAAAATAATTGAAAAAATACATTAGGTGTTAACATAATGTGTATCCGTTTTGAAATTTAAAAATCACCTCCAAAAGTAAAACGGCAGATTACGAGAAATTGTATTTGCTTTTAAAAAAAAAAAAGATTAATTTATTTGAAAAACCCGTTGGGGTTTTAAATTTTAAAATTATAAAAAGGTCTAGTCATGTTATGCCTCGTCTGGTCTGTGTTGTCATGATGTGCTTTTACTGGTATATTTAAATTTGTCTCCAGAGTAATTTTTCAAGTGTTCATTGTAGTGTTTTAGGTTTATTGCCAAGTATTTTTGAGTACACTCTTATGTTTGTCTTTGCTTTTTTAATGTGGTTCCATTTGTTTGCGTTCAATAGAGGCAATAAAGTTGCCAAAACTGCTTGCGATATTTGCGCAGTGTGCGGTGAAGATGCTATGAATCGTTGACTTATTTGTTGTAAAATAATGGAGGAGAATACATTATTAACTATTTTTTTTAAAGGAATAACCAGCTAAACTTCCATTTTGAGGCTGGTCGACAGGTGGCATAGAGGTAATATGGAGGAGGTAATGAAAAAATGAAAAAATCTTTCTTCGATTTTTTTCTTGCAACTGTCGGGAATCGAACCCGCGATGCCAGTTTAACAATTGGTCGTCTAATCAACTGCACCACGGCGCTTTTCTTTCTTGAATTTTTTTTGTTGTTTTTCCTTTTTTTCTTTATTTGGAAAAAAATGGACACGATTTTTATTGAAACGCAATGTCACAATTAAAATCAATCCACCCAGTGTTATTACATCGTGCTGTGTAGATATTTACAATCGTGAAATGGGCTATGAGCTGCGAATAAAAGAATGAAAATGATTATAATTATGAAATTTAGTGACACACAATCAAATACACGGCAGCGTTATTTCTCCGTAGGGGTATGCAGAGAGAAAAAAGCGCGACACCACCCTGTACAAATCTCACTTTTTACAGCAAAACAAAATTAATACATAAATTAAACATTCTTCGGAATCAAAGAATTTGTTATATTTTTTGTTGATATATTTAAATTTTAAATTATGATATTCATTATATAACAAACAATTGTGTAAAACGATAGTGTATGTATAAGACCTAATTTTTAAACATTGACGGGTATTTATATAACGGAACACTCTCTTGTAAAATCGAGACCGGGATATTTTTGTGAACTGAAAAATAATCACCTTCACAATTCTTCAAAATTCCGTTGGCGAAAAAAAGTTTTTTCTAAGAAGGCATGCAATGCTGTACAAATACATAAATACAATAAATTACTTGGATCCAAATTTTTGCAAGTGTTCTTAATGAAAAAATATCACTGTGGTGTAAGTGAATATTTGCAACAGAGTAAATTTAAACAAATGTTTTATATGTATGCACTAGACACTATAACTTTCTTTTATAATTTCAATTTAGTTTTGATTATAATATTACTTTTTTTTTTTTTGGTCAGACTGTAAGAAATTGCTAGCAGCAATAAGTCCGCCATTTCACTATGTATACCTCTGTTTTATTATTTTGTATTTATCACGTTATATATACGAGTAATATTATGCTTAAAAAATAATAATCAGTATTACTATTGTTATTAAAGGTACATGCTTTTTTGCAATTTGTTTATTTTTATTTTTAAATTTTGTCTCCATTCTTATTTCAAATTTGTTTTTATTTTCCAAAAATAAATAAAAATAAATAATCGATATAAAACACTCTAAGAAGATTTAGTAAAGACAGTGTAGATGGGTACTTTTTTCTTCTTTTTCTAATGGAAACGCAAAATGTACCCCTTGAAATAATTTGATTTAGCAACAACTCGGCCGCCATGCCATTTCCTGCCTACGTTGAAACAAATTTAATTTCCGCTACGCGGTTTTCTTCCATTTATTCTGGTTGAACATAACCCCCACAGCCTGCAGCCCCCTGCCTACTCGCGCTAGGAGTTGTCTGGGGGCTGGCGAGTGATTAATAGACATGGTATGCTAATGTCAACACTTTTGGATGTTTCTAATCTCTTTTAATGTTATTTGTTTACAATAATATGTTACGCAATTAATGGAGACTATAAGCACATTAAGAGATTTTTTTATGGACTGTAGTCTAATAAAAAGTATGAAAATCATACAATTTTGCCATTGTAAAACACCTTTCTATCAAAATAAATAAATTAATTAATTTATTTAAGAATAAATTATTAAATTTGTTTCATTGTATGCGTATTTTTGTTTATTTCTTTATTTTAAGGTGCTTTACAAATTATAATCTGTATATTGGTGGATTTATTGCCAAATGGCAACTTCTTTCAACCAACTGATAAAAAAAGGTTTAATTGAAATCATTTTAGTTTTCATATTGCTCTAAAAAACTTTATCCTTATAAAGTATAATTGTAACATCATTATATTTTTTTCCTTGTTAAATACTAGCCATTTTATTTTTATGTCAAATTATTCTCAAGTTTACTTTGTTTTATTTATATTTAGAAAATTAGATTTTCTCATGTTTAAATAATCTTTTATTTGTAATTTTCATGTTTTTTTTAAAAAAAAATGTTGTTTTCGTTGTTTTTTTTTTACTAAATTGATTATTTTTCATTATTCTATTATATTTCATAATATGTATCTCATAATGAATTGTTCATTGCTGTGATTATTCCTGTAAACTGTTTATTGTTTTAGATTATTAAAGGTTTTTTGAACCGTTGATTTTTAAATAAATAAAATTGCGCCACCAAAAAAATTATACTTACAAAACCTTTTTTTTCATTTAATTCTGATAAAAAATATGCCTCAAAATATTTTTTTTCTTTTTTTTTTCTTTTTTTTACAGTATACATAAGAGATAAATCAGAGTCTTAAAAAAATTAATTATAATTATATAGAAATGAAATACATATTAACAGTAAAAATAGTAAACAAAAAAAAACCACAAAGGCATGGCCTGTTCGTGGGTATACAAGAAATGTTTATGAATAACTAAATCATAAAACACAAATAACGTATCATTTTCCTCGAAATCGAGCTTAAAACAAGCTTTTTATACATATTTTTTTAAAAGTAAAATATTAAAAATTAATCCTTTTTATGGATTCATAAAACAAAATTTTGGTAGTGAATATTAAATTTCTACAGTATATTATTATTTGACAAATATATTCTGAGGACGGCTGCGGCGGTAAGTTATTAGAAATAACTTAATCTTCATATTGCTCATTCGACTGCACTGAAATTTTATTATTGATATTATTTTATTTCTTTAATGGCGTGATTGCGAAAAAAACGGCTTATTCAAATGACAAAATCGTATGATATCCTAACTTAAATATTGGTTGCAGGTCAGATGCAATTTTACTCAAGCCGATGTGTTTTGTGCCTTCTACTTTTTTTGTCTCATTGTGAAGCAAAAAAAATATTTATTTTAATTTTAATTTTCTTTATTTAGGAAAAACAACAGTTGTTTTATAATAATATAAAATATTTACATTTGTTTATTAAAAATAATAATTAAAATTTAAAATGGAAATGTGGGTATTTCATGAAAATCAAATATTTATCTTAGTTTTCTCTTTCTATGCTATGTTTATAATAAAATGATCATTATATTTACTTTCGTTGGCTTCGTGGTGCAGTCATCAAGGCATTTCCATACAGTGCGAGAGGTGTCGGGTTCGATTTCCGACATGGTTGACACGAAATATTTATTAAAAAAGGTGTTTTAACACTAGAATATTTCATAGTCCCTGCACTGGTACTTGTAGCGTAAAATTGATTATCTTACCTTCATGAAACTAAAAAAAATATCAAGATACGCGGCGATCGGTGTACTAATGCAGCGTCCTATGCACCATTAAGTGCGGAAAGGAAAGAAAATATTTATTTTCAGAGATGTTTTGTGGAATGAGTACCCCATTATTACGTCAACCCATTAATTACAATCCAATGTCAAGAAAAAATAAATTTATTGATTAAATAACAAGTAATTATTTAGTGTTTGTTATCAGGTCTTTTTCTTATTAAATATTAAAAAAAGATCTTAATGTTCATAGTGCTGTAATTTTATTGGATTTG
This sequence comes from Micrasema longulum, assembly GCF_059751315.1. Lineage (NCBI taxonomy): Eukaryota > Metazoa > Arthropoda > Insecta > Trichoptera > Brachycentridae > Micrasema > Micrasema longulum. Next base: position 723,222 of record NW_028277611.1, read on the forward strand.
GTCGTGCCACGTTTTCTGCATCCATCAACATTCTTATTGTAAATATTTTTTGTAGTTATTTCACCGTCTATTTCATCTAAAATCCAAACCATCGCATCACCCCTTTCTTAATTTGGTAGATAACGCTTATCTCGGTTTTGATTATTGAAAGGATCGCTATATTTGTGCACCTACCACACATTATTTTATCACACATTTGCCTGAGAGATTGCGTACTTTCACCATTGTTTTTCGAATCCAATAATAAATTATTATTGTCAGTATCAGGACTCCGTTAAGAACTGTAAATGTCGTCTCTCGTGAAAAGCATAATTGTGTAATGTACATGATTTTTTCGACAGTTTTGAGTTTTTTAAGAAATACTTGGGGGGAGTGGGGAAATGGGAGCCTACAAAGAAAAATTTGATTTTTGAATTCCTTTTGTGTTAATTTTGGCTGGAAATTTAATTTTTCTATGACTTCAGTTATCTAGCTATAAAAAAAATGAAATCAAGAAAAACTATGTAATTGAAGATTTTAATTTTTCAAAAAAAAAGTATCATTAGCTCTCATTTCCTGATGGGTAAGAATAGGAGCTAATTATTACTGTTCGGAGTAATGAGAGCCAGAACTATTGATAAATCCTTTTTTTCTCATAGATCAATACTGATTTTCTTCCCATTACTAGAAAAGAGTCATGAATAGCGTCTTAAATGATGACAACTTCATATATCTTTTTAAGTGAACTCTAAGGCATACTTGCTTGCACAAAAACTTTGCTTATATAATTCCCTTCATAGCTGTTTCCGTCACCTTCACAGTTTGCCCACTAATACCGCCCACTGCAATTGAAGACAGTTTCCTTGGCGGTGCCCACATACACGGAAAAAATTCTCGTCGCCTTACGAGAAAAGCTGCCCAAAGGAGCTCTCTTGGAGGTAATCCAGAAGTACATAATATGCACTTCATTGGATTGAGAATAAAAGATGCTTAGAATAGCAAACTGCTTTTGAAATAGTTTGCTATTCTAGGCATCTGTGGAGAAGTCACTTGAGGCAAAGGGAACCGCCCAGATCTAACAACCTTGCACTGCAATATTTTAAATACTATTAAAAATAATAAAATCAAACCCATTAACAAGTATTTTCAAGCTCAAACAGTACTTAAAATGACTGGCAATGTATTTAATGCAAATAAAGATGAAAAAACATGGTTCGTGGTTACTCTCTTTGATGTTGAATGATTAATAAATATTGTAAGAATCAAGCGCAAAACCAAAGTGCTCACTTTAAGTCTTCTTTGGCTGAACTGGCGCGGCTCGCTGTCAATTGCTGACGAGTTCCTATGTTAGCCGGAGATGTTTGATTTTTTTCGGCAAGTTCCTAGCACTAGAAGAGCGTAGAACCTTATGGCTCGCGGTACCCGACGGCCCTGATTCCCCCCTCTCCCCTGCTGTAACGTGTATTTTTGTATTTTAATGCGAGGTTTTGACATATATTTTTAATAAAATATTTCACGTTTTAATTGCATATTTGGCCTTTAAAATGATTGACTTGTAATTTTATTTATAAAGAAATCTTGTTGAGGCTCAAAAACAGGTTTTGGAAACTTGTTTGTTGACAAAAAATGTGACAAATATTAATAGCGGGTTATTTAGTCTTACCGCTGTGTATTATCATTGAAATTATTTTTAAAGGTTGACCACTGACCTACTACAACTTTTGTTAGTCTCGGCAATTTAACAAACATAATATATTATTCATACAATTGTAAATAACTTCTTCTAAGTGTATGTAAAAGCCTTGAATTTCACCCTCTTTTCATATTTTAAATGCCCCTTATATAAAATCGTTTGGATTATTATCGTTATTTATTCATCTTTATTTCTTTCTAAATTTTTATTTTCTATTATTAGAAGTTTAGGTAAAGTGATTTTTTTTTATTTAAATACACAGTTATTTTCAAGATGAATTACAAATTTTTGAAACCATTAAAGATCTTAACTCTTATTTAACGGACGACAATGAACATCTTGACTGTTACTCATTTAGTTTAATTAATATTAATATGAAGAACAACTGAAACAATTTTTAATGAATTGTGTATTTTACCAAATCCAGTAAAAACACAACAAGAAACAAAAGTACTTATAGAAAATGAACAAATGAAATCATTTCTTCATATCTACCGTGGTCTACTATGTATACATAACCTGCTAAACATAGCTTCCATTACGTATCATAATCTTTTGTAACACAGAAGTAACTAATAACATTCAAATAAAAATGTATAATTTTCAGGTTTAATTTTTTTATAAATCTTGGGAAAAAACACTTTTTTTTTATTTTTGTATTAAGCCAAATATGTTAGTATTATTTTTTTTTGTAAAAGGCAGATTTGCCGTTTATGTTAATAAAATGAAAGTAAATAAATAAAATTACAACGTAAATGTGTTTATTAAAATTAAATTATTTAATTAATGAAGCGGATTATCAAAAAAATATTTGTCTCCAAGGTAATACATATCCTGTGGATGCTGTTATTATGCAGGTGGTATAATTTAATCAATTTAGGGCCTTTCTTATAAACTTGGTATAAAGTTACGCCAAAGCATAGTGTGTAGAATAAGGATGGAAATAACTTCCTTATTCTACCACTACAATAGGGATAGTATTCCAATCCGTATTCTGCCACTATGCCAAGGCGTAACTTAATACCAAGTTTTTGAGTAAGACCCTTAGTATTTTATCACTGAAACTAACATTTTATAACTTAAATGACGTTCATATAAAACAACAACAACAACAAATAATCACGCCGTTTCCCCGTAGGGGTAGGCAGAGAGGATTGAACGCCATATCACTCTGTCTTTGCATACTTAACTGGCTTCCTCTACATTCATACATCTTCTCATGCACGCACGCTGATTATTCCTACTCTTGACATGTCCATCTTCAAGTCTTTCTCGGTTTTCCTCGTTTTCTGCATCCATCAATATTTGCATCGTAGATCCATTGAGCCGTTCTTTTGCTGTCCATTCGCTTTGCATGTGCAAACCAACGCAGCACCCCTTTCTTGATTCTGTCGATAATGCAAGTCTCAGCCTTACATAGTTCACGGATCTCGACATTTGTTCACCTATCATACATCGTTTTAACACACATTCACCTCAGGGTCGCATTTCAACAGGATTTCACCTACTTTTATAATTATTTTTCGAATTCCATACTTCGCTCCCATACATTAGAGTTGGCTCTATAACTCCATTGTGAACTGCTAGTTTTGCCCCCTGCGATATACATTAAGTAAACATAAACATTTAAGTTATATTAAAATAAAATAATTATATTTGACTCTCACCATATCGTTAATCGTCTCTTATTTAAATAAATTACAACATTTTCTTAGATATTTAAACTATTTAAGGGAAACATCGAATTTTCATTTTTTTTTTTTTAAGAATTATCAGCGTTCTTATAATTTAATCCAAATATTTTAATGTTAGTAGCCATTTTCAACGAGTTGTAAATAACTCACAATTGGAAATCAAGTTAGGGTAGAGTGGGATACGAACCTCGGACCTCTGATCCGTGAGTCCGCAACACCTAGCTATGGGAACACAACCCAAATCAAATTGTTCTTTTAAGTTAATTTTTCATATTAAAATATTTAGTTTGTGTATTTTTTATTGTGGCATTTTTATTGTGTTTAAAACTAGCATGTATAGTCTCGGACAGGCTATGCTGATGTGGTATTTATAAAATTATTATTTCATTACTTTATGTTTGTAATCTATGTAATACTAGGTTATTTATTTTATAAATATATTTTTTAAGAACATTAAAAAATATAAGGCCTTTTATTTGCTATAATTATTAATTTCGCAAACTAGTAGAACATATATGCATTTATTTTATTGACTAATTTTTTTCACATTATAAACAATAGTAATTTATATTATTATTTTATATTATATTATACAAAATAATGTTATCTCACAGTAGGGTGACGAGGTGGTATTATAATTTAATATTTCTTTTTATCTTACCAGATTATCCAGAGATGTTCCTAGTTTGCCTGGGATATTCTATCGATTCATTGAATACTGTTTATCTTTTATAAAACAAGCTCTTTTGAATTCCAGAGTCTCACCTTAAGAAGCCAGAAATCATCTGCAATTATCGTTTTTTATATTTATTTATTTAATCATTATTTTGTTTTTTACAAAAACATAAGAGGTTAAACAAAGTATTCAAACAATATACGATAATTACATAATAATGAAATACAAATCATTAGTAAAAATAGTAAGCAAAAAATCCTACAAAGCCATGACTGTTCAAGGTTATTACAAGAAAATGTAAATGAATTTAAATTTTTGCTCCTATAATAGACAGTTACAATATTTTTATGTAACATAAGGAAAAGAAAGTAAAATATTCCAAAAAAGATTTTATGTTATTTTTTTATAGTAATTGAAAAAGAAAATAAAACATATTAAAAAAAACATAAAAATATTATCCTTATATATATTTGGATAATTAATATAGCGCTATTTTTGTGAAAATCACCTCAAGGGCGCTTATTATTAAAGGGCAACAAAATATATCATAGAAAAAGAGTTCATATCTTAAGTTTGAATCCTGAATAGTGCGTGTTTTTTAAAAGAAGGAAAATTTCGGAAGTTTGAAAACAATCAATAAAAAATAATAAAAATTTTTGGTCCTATAATATATGTATGTTTCTGTGCAAGCCTCGTTTAACAATGTGGTATTTCTAACACACGATTCCTTCTAAAACGTTTAAATCTTAAAACGGTCGTTCATTCGCTTATTTAGGCTTTCATTATAATTTCAAAGTAAAAGATTGTGAACATAAATTAACAATTCGTATAGCTTAGTTTGTATTATTTGGAACAAAAATATTTTGCACTAGACACCAAAGTTCCTTTAAAGGCTTAAATAAGATTCCTACGTGCTCTTAAAGTTAGAAAACGTGTTTCGCAAAGTTAAGCGCTCACCATGATTCATTGCAATGAAGATAAGTTCTGCTTACTTGAAATATTAAATGAAACTATTTATTTATTTTATTTTATAAATTTATTGCATGGATAAGTAAACATATTAAATACCGTTAAATTAGCATACGAAATATAAGGATAAAACCTGAATCTTATTTAAAAATATGTATAATTTATTTGTCTTTGGTTCGCAGCAGATTTAAGTGATTCGAAAATTTAGAACTAACATGATTTACGGAGGGTTAAAAAAAAGTTTTGAGTTATTTAACGGAATATGTTTACTACCCGTAGTTGGTTCCAACTGGAAACAAACGGATATCCCGTAACTATCCGGTATCCGGCCTATCCGGCCTAATTTCAGTATCCGGCTAGATACCGGATGGTATCTTTATATGCGCTGGATACCTATTATGAAACTGCGAAAATTTCATTGAAACAACACGACTAAATTAATTTATTAATGTCGGCCGTGTTTGGAGAAAAAAAGTAACCCTCATTGTTGGAAAAAAATGGCGTTTATGCATTAGAACCTTCATCAGTGTTCAGTGTACACTTTAGAAAAAAAACTTATCTAGCGAATAAAAAATGCTAATCAAAAATAATTTTATGATTTAAAATATTGCGCCCTGAGTGTAAAGCCAAAGTAAGTGCTAATTTATAATTTTTTCAGCTGTTATTGCAAAAAAAACCCGTATCCGGCCAAAAAATTGTCTGTTTTATCATTAATTCCAATATCTTTCTGCAGGGAACGCTTGGCCTTAATTTCTTATATATAACTCCTTTTAACATTTTTTTTTCAGGCCGTTCTGAGGATTTTTTGAAAACCCTGCCATTTTGGCTAACCTTAGTTTGTTAGTTTGTTCCGGATGAATAGCTCGAACAACGTCAGCATTTACTAATATTTCTCTACTATAGCATTTATATATATGTATATATATATAAATATAAATATTTAACCTTTAGTGTTACCGATGGGAAAGCGTATTTGTAGTCCTAACGCTCTTATATACATTCGTGAAAAATTTCATCTCTCATCAGTTCATGGTTTACCCTCTTAATTTCCATTCATAATTCCCTCTTCTTCTCTACTCATCTAGTGTCTGAGCGGCTTGACTGTAGAATCATCTCTCATCATCAATCATAGATGTTTTTAAAGTTGCTCTTTTTAAATCAAGCCCTAACAAACATATCTTTTCTCATACTCCATCTCTCTGCTTTTCTTATATATTTTTTTTATTTTATTTATTTTACAGAAACATAGAGTTAATAATGCTTAAATTAAATAGTAAGAATAATGTTGGAAGACAGATCAGTGAAGTTTTTAAATAAAAATAATACATAATTATTAAATAATGGTACATTTTAAAATGTTCGCGTGCGTATATAAAAGGTATGTTTGTGTGTATTTTTGTGAGAAAAAGTAAAAAAAAACCGGATTGTGATCCCATGCCAGTATTGTGGACTCAAGGGCCAAAGGTCTGAGGTTTAAATCCCACTTTACCACAACTCAATTTCCATTTTTTCAGCACAAGTTATTTACGACTTATAGGAAATGGTACAAAAATTTAATTATTTGAGTAAATAATACGAACTCAAGTATTTCTATTCAATAAAAAAAATGTGGTCAGGTATGTGTAAGCGTATGCAACATCAAAAAACAAGTTGGAGTGTATCGCAACCGGATACGCTCCCTTCTATTTTCATTATCTTATTCTCTTTAAAGACTTGTTTCTATATTGATTAATGTATATAGAGCAAGTTTTTTTTTATTATATTGAAAACATATTATACATAATTATATACAATATTCCCAAGGAGTTTTTTTAAAAAAAACTCATTTAGGGACATACAGATAATAATTTTTTTAGAGACGTTTTTAAATTTTAAACTATAATATTATTTAACAAAAGCAGAAAAATTAAAATTATGATATACTACAAATTAAAAAGGGTATGAAAAATACTTGAAAATAACAGAATAAACAGAATACTAGGCATGGAAATAAATTCAAAATAATGTTTACATTATGCAATCTGGGAAAGAAAATTGAAAAAGTTTAAAAATTACATGGATGTATATATACATACTGAACTAGTACAAAATAAAATCATTTTTTTTAATTAACAAAATATGCGCACACCCAATACAGGTTAATTTTTTTTATCAAAAACGTTGAAAAAATTGAAATTATGTATACAAGCCAAAAAAAGTATATAAAAAGAAAAAAACACAAATAACATTTAAATAGTATTTTAATTTTGTATTTTTTTTTCAATTTTGATCGCAAACGTTATAAAGACAAAATGATAGGGAAATTTCAAAGCAGTACGAATGTAGAGGAAGCCAAAATGTATGTAAATATAGTGTTACATTGTGTTCTTTCTTCTTTGATTTTCCCTGATGGCGGGTGATGGTTAGTTTTTTTTGTCAGTAATTGACAAATAATTATTAATTGTGTTTAGAATGTAAATTTACTTGATTTTTTAGGAATCAATACGCGACATAAATTAGCAAAAAAAAAATAGAATACATATTGTTTTACGGAAATCACTAGTATTATCAACATAAAAGTATCTGTTTGAAATACTCAATAGATAACATTTTTTTAATCTCATGGCAGTCATAATTATTATTTAAATTCACCAATACCTAGACTACACGGGCTAGTTAACGAGTATACTAAAATTGATATATTTCAACAATGTTTGAGAATATCCAAATGCTTGCTGACTGATGACATGTCATAAGCCCTGTAAATGCGTAGACTTTCATATTCCCCTCTCAAAAATGTTTTCTCTCTCTGTTGAAATAAATTTGATATATTTTGTTTGTCTTTATTTTTTATATTATTTTTTTTTTCACAAAATAAACAGATATTAATAATAAAGATAATGTGAACAATTAAAGGTTAAATATTTTAAAGGCTAAAATTTCATAATATTTTTTTTTATTTACTAAATTTTTCTTTATTTTTTTTGGCTATCAGTATCAATATATATATATATATTCATGTGTATGTGTATATATATACGTGTCTGTATGTATGCATATGCGTGTGTATGTATGTGTGTATATTTATAAATGTAAATTAATTTAATATCTTACTGTATACGGATACTCATATACCTGTGAGGGTACATATATTTTAGCTTATTATTGTTTCTTTAAGTCTTTTTTGTGTTTTTCTAAGCTTTATATATAAATATGGAATTAAGTTACGCTTAGTGTGAAAATAAGGATGGAAATATCATTCTTATTATAGTGGTAGAATACGGATGTGAATGTCATCCTTATACTACCACTATCCCTAGACGTAACTTAGACAGGAAGTTGAGAAATATGTTTCATATATAAGAATATAAATTTAGTTTCTTAAAATCCTTTCTCGTTTTATTGATGTAGGTATGTTTAATTTTTTTTAAATTTCTTTAAAATTTTTACACAACAATTGATGTAAAAGTATGTACGGTAATGTTTAAAATAAATAATACACTGACACTCCGGAACGTGCCTGTTGGCTAGTGGAGTGGTGTAGCCACAAATAAAAATAAAATTATATTGAATGAACCTATCGTATAATCATTTGATTATGTATTTGTATTTAATATTGGATTAAATAAATAAATAAAATAAAATTTATAAGATTTATAAGTAAGGCCCTCTTACTTTTAACTTTATTTATGTTGTAATGCTGAACTTAAATATGTTGCTAATAAATGTAAAAGCCCATAGAACGTATATATATAAATTTTATAAGCTAACCTTTAAATTGTTCAATTTAACATATTTGACTATGATAAACAAGTTACCGGGTTCGATTTCTGACTGAATTGAGAGAAGCTAGTGTAGAATATCAGAATTAAACAGAATCTTATTTTTTAAAATACCATATAATATTTTACAGAATCTTTTATTTTCTCTTTCTTATGTTACTTAAAAATATTATAACTGTCTATTTATTATGGGAGCAAAAATTCATTAAAATTTTCTTGTATACCCACGAAAAGGCCATGCCTTTGTGGGATTTTTTGTTTACTATTTTTCTATTAATATGTATTTCATTGAAATGTTATTATGCTTTGTTTTTTAAAACTCTGTTTTATTTTTATGCTTATTGTAAAAAACAAAAAATAATTAAATAAAAAAAATGTGTTTTCCTGAACGACAAGATAATAATTTAGGTATTCTTTTATTACAGAGGTCTTTACGCCGCGTCATTGGGATAAAAGGAATACATATAAAAAAAAGCAGAACAACACATAAAAGGTAAACACTTTTCAGTCATCCTTTAATATTTTTGTTAACTGAGTATTCTTTTGATTTTTTATTGAGGAAAACTTTTAAAATGAATTTTAAAAAGGAATTTAAAGAAAACTGGCCAGGTCAATTTTTAGCAAATCTGAGATTTAAAAACAAAAAAAAAAAACAACTCTGTCCACTTACGTATATCTCAATTTTACCATCTACCACTGGAAATTTTGTCAAAATCAAAGCACTTCTATTTCTGATCATTGCTAATCCTATCAACGAAAAGCAAAATAAACTTCCGAAATTTCAATTCGTAAACAAAATAACTACGCTGTAATTTATTTATTGTGTATGTAGACGATTAGTAGAAGTCCATATAAAATTTGGTAATATATCCAAAATAAAACAAGTGTATTGGATTATAATTCTACTTTATTTTTTATAAAATATACAAAGGGTATATTGTGACGCGTTTCGTCTTGTCAGGACATTTTCAAACAAACATTTATTTTGGAAACTTTAACAAACGCTGTAATTGATTGACTTTTTATTATTTTTTCTGCATATCCAATTTCCAGTAGTAATGAACTTTCTCATTATTTATAAAGTAAAATCAAGTTATTTTAATCAAAAATTATACATTATTTAAATGTTTTTTTAAACAAGTTCAGGTTGGTGACGCAGATACATTACTTTTTTTTATATACGCATTTTCGTAGAGAAAATTCGATCGAGTTTTATCAAACAAACAAAACTGTATTCTTCCCTCGCCTAGATACAGGAAAAATTTTCACCATCTCTGATATAATGTCTGCCATTTTTTGTCGTTGGTTGGGGTAAATATTTTTATTTTTAAAATCTGGCGTCATTTAAGTCAGTAGATAAACGACTTTACGGATTTAAAGTTGAAACCTTTGCGCATTACCAGTGGAAGCCAAAAATGTACTCGAGTATGCTAATCGCCTCACAGAGTATACAATGTGATAACTCATTAACATGCACTTTAAGCCAAACAAAACTTTTTGCTACTGAATTGTCTTTGACATATTTGTATTTTGAGACTTAGGTAGGATTATATTGTTATGTCATGTTGTGGAGTGGTGTAGTGGGGAGCTATATGGCGCAAATCACTTCTATACTGATATATTTTACCGTTAACCTAAAACTAAATATGTGTATATTAATTGATAGCAATATTTTTAAGAGATGGAAAATTTTTTGAGAATACGGAAGTCGAGGCAATTTCAAGGCTTATGATCTGTCATTGGCTGGTTTAGTTGGCCGCTTTTAACACGATGTAACATTTACCATTTTGTCTATGTTTAAACATCTATATTTCCTCAACTCTTCCATTTGTTGACTTTTGTGTAGTATTTATAGACGCGGGTGAATTATTTCACTTCCCGGCAACCTCTGATTTGTTTTTCAATGTTTATACTTCTTATACCAGTTTAAACAACAATGTTTTCTCTCTCAAGATATTGCAATTAATTTAAATCCTAATAACTCTCTAGAAAAGAAATCCGGCCTGTCTACAAACATTTGGATGTACTCAAAATATTGTTGACTGCATATACATGTATTTTTTAAATCTCACACGACGGCAAAGCATTATGTCTCGTGGGCAATTACAAACGATATCTTCATCGTTAGATACCGACGGGATGCTTAACTTCTACACTATCTCCATCTACCTCGGTATGCTCTACCGATTTGACATCTCTGACGTCATAAAATCAAATCCAACTGATAAGTGATGCCGAAACTTGCGTTCCTTATTTATATTTTAAATAGGCTTCTGTGATAAAAAAACATCCACTTCAAAACGATTAAAATTAAAATATTTCAATTAAAAAAAAAAATGCTAGCTTGAAAGTGATTTCTATACGACATTTGGTAGTTCCTTAGACCATATTGTTTACTTTTGGAATATTTCTATCTACCTATGGCTCTATCGAGATCTCGATGCGTGTTCTCAGAAATATTGAAAAAAAAAAATGTTCAATTTTTTTTTAAGTGGCAATATACTTACATCTAGATGATGCTGTATGTCAATGAGGCAGCATCTTGTCATATTATATCATCATCTCTACATGTCGCCGTTCGTTTTCAAAACTCATAGTTGCGTCAGAATTTAATTCAAAATTTACTTATTTCACTTTCGTATTTTAAACAGGCTTTAAAGAAAAAAAGTGCCCCCTTTAGGATGATTAAGATTTTTAGTAAGTTCGTAATTAAAGCAAAAAATGTTGTGAAATAAAATTGTTGACACTTTCAATGCGTAGATATATCCGCCGTGGTATACTAGAGCCATCGGTACGTACCGATGTATCTACCTCAAAATTTGAAGGTAAAGGGTTGGTAGTGTATCTTCTTGATCGTTCGGAAGAATTTATCTTCAACTATGACATCATAATGAAAGTATGTCACTTTAGTGCGTAGATATGTGTACCGTGGCGTAAGCGTCCCCTTAGTACATTTCGATGTGCCTACCCAAAACTTGAAGGTTGAGGGTCTGTAGCGTATCTTCGTAATCACTCGGGAGAATTTATCTTCAACTATACCGTCATGGTGAAGGTATGACGTCCTTAACATTCCATTGTAATCGCGGCCCTGATCATGATGAAAGGCAATTAGGGAAAGAAGTCACAGAAGATCAATTGAAATGTTATTTTCTTCAATCTTGTAACATATTAGCTATTATTGCAATACTTAAGTCATTTTCAAACCGCTAGTCATAATAATTATAATAGCTTTACTTTGACAAAGTTTGCATAAATTACGTAATAAATACAACTGCCCATTGTCTCGATGTTAATTTTCAGTAAAATAAAACAAGAGAAATGCTAATAAAATGCTTAAAAACACTCAATATTTTTTTCAATTGATTTTTAACAAAGCATGTTATGCACGCAATATTGCAGTGATTTATTTTATTTTATTTTTTAACAATTTTACTTTGACCTTTATTAAGTTTAGAGACACAGTATATAGTGACACGACCAGAAATAACCTATGCGTGTGAACCCCGACTCGTTAGAAAATCCGTGTTGAGTCGTGGCACTTGAGATGCCTTCATTTAAAATCTGACAATTAGCATATATGTTTTTTTTGTTTCTTATTCATTCATTTTTTACTACATCTGCTCCTAAGTGGAGCATTTGGACATCATCCAGGAGACCTTACCACTAGCCAGCATTCTCACCTCCTCCCGCGTCAATTCCGCGCCCCTTAGTTCCGCCGGATAAAGCCGAAATGTCGTCCTTCCAGGACGGCGGTGGTCCGCAGGTGCAATGAAGAGGCAACTTGGGTTCGAGTTCTCTCGAAGCATTCACAACACGAGTCTGTGCCATCTTTAAAAAAAAAAAAAGATATATCAAGTGTTGTTTGGAGGTAGCTGAGGTACGGAAAAATGTTAACGCGTGTGTTAAGTATCGTGTTCTTTTATTGACTGAATATATGTGACTTCTGTCTGTCATCAGAAGTAATGCATGTACATATATAGGGTAGATAGGAGAGGGGTATGCATTGTACGCAATATCTGACTCCAAATCAGAAGGTTACGTGTTCAGATCACGTCGGGGTCATCACTTTGAATTTAGGTAAAGTACGGAGAAATTTGATTGCGTGTGTTTAGTAGTGTGTTCTTTTATTGACTGAATATATGTGACTTCTGCCTGTCATCAGAAGTTATGCGTGCACATAGTGTTGGTAGAAGAGAGGTATGTATTGTTCGCAATATCTGACTCTAGACCAGAAGGTTCTGTGTTCAGATCACGTCGGGGTCACCATTTTGGGGGAAGGTGAGGGACGGAGAAATTTAAATGCGTATCTTTTGTAGCGCGTTTTTTTATTGACTGAATGTGACTTTTATCTGTCATCAGAAGTTATGCGTGTATAAAATGAAAATAGGAGAGGGATATGCATTGTCCGCAATACTTGTAACGTATGAAGACTAGTATGACAACAGACCCACACAAGAGTTAACGAGGCCTCAGCTGATTATCCCTCATGATAGAGTTGTTATAAGGAACATACCAAAAAAAGGCAACTCCCATCTAAAAAAAAAAGAAGTATGTTCCATCATACAAGATGAACATTAAAAATGCGAGTAATTATTAATGGTATTTATTAACGCAATGTTGCTTTGTTTTTCTAATAGTCTCCCCTCTTGAATATTCTTCACAAAGCAACGCAACGGGACAAGTTGGTCGTTTCTTTGTATTTTTTCTCATACATTTATAATGGCGAAACAACGCAACGCTTGTAGCTAACTTGTGTCATTAGTATCCGAAACAAAATATATGAATATTGTAAGGTTGCATGAATTATGCATAAGAAGGGTCGTTTATGTGTAATAAAGGTACCGATTACACATAATAAATTATGCATGTTACGTAGCGTGGTTCTAATAGTCGGTAAAAGTGGACACAATTCGATTGTCCAGTTCATTAATTCATCGATAATTCTCTTCGCTCAATGAATGGAGCATAAGGTACTGCATTTGTATACCAACTGCAGCGTTTTTATGAAAAACATCGACAAAAAAATACTAAATCTATAACACATAACACAAACACCACATTTTCACACGTCACTCCGTAAGCCAGCCACACTTCATATTTACACCAGTAAAAATACCAACTTATATATTGTGATGTGTACGTAATCGGTGTTGTGTTAGGTTTATATCTTTTTTTTTTGTAAAAAATCATTGTAAAGGGTGGTCTAACTATGACAAAAATTTCAGGGAATTATCTTAATTTTTTGTTTATTGATAGAAAGATCTATGACAAAATTATTATGTGTGAAATATTGTTAATTTGGTACAACGCAAATTAATCTTGTGGATTTCATGCTACACAATTTAATATTGTTGATTTGGAGCAACACAATTGAATATTGTGGATTTGGTGCAACATAACTTAATGTTGTATCAAGGTTTCAGTACAAAACAATGTAATTTTGGGCAACTTATTTCAATATTGTTGGTTTAGCGCAACATAATCAAATATTGTTGATTTGGTGCAACATAATTTAATATTGTGGACTTGGTTCAACACAAATTAATGTTGTTGATTTGGTGCAACACAGTATCCAGACCAAAATAACAAAAATAAACAATTACTCTCACTGTCACTCCTGCTGCAATGTCATTTTATAAAAATCTCTCTCTCTCTCCTGAAAAAAATGAAGTTAGTTTTGTGAAGTGTGGTTATGAAACAAGAAAACACATGTGCCACCTGCCATGTTTTAATGAGAATCGAGGAGAAGACAATAATAAAAATGCTTTGCAATATTTATGGCACACTCTTAAAAATACTTTCACTTGGTCTAAGACAGTATGCTTTAAAACAGCGGTTTCCAACCTGGGAGTCGTGAACTTTTGTTAGGGTAGGCGCCAAAAACTTTTAAGAGAAAAGTATTTTTTACACCAAAATATCTACAAATACAATAAAAGCAATCGCTGAGATACTCAACCCCCACACGGAAGGTTCCGGGCTTGATTTCCGGTGAGAACACATAAATTTAATATTAAATTTTCTCAAGCCTGGGTTTTCTGTGATGTAATGCACTGCTGTAATTGGGTCTTCTAGAATTTTGTGATGCAAAAAAACGTATCGTAGTGAAACAAAAAAAAATTGTGGAATTTTGGTATACTTTTTACGTATTTTTTTCAATCCCTATTAAAAAATATATTGTTTTTTATAATTTATACCGTGTTTATATTCTTTTTGTATTTTGGTAAACGCCCATAGGGCTTTTAACGTTTTTTAAATACAGTAACAAGTTTACAAAAAAAAAAAAAAATATTAAGTTATAAAAATACAAAAATTAAGTTTTAAATATTATATGAGAAAACATGATCCGCATTTTTTTAATATAAAAAGCAAACAATGCAAAAATAAAGTAAAGTCATAATATATCTAAATTTATTTCAACAGAGAGGGAAAACATTTTTGAGAAGGAAATATGGAAGTCTAGGCATTTCCTTCTCAAAAAGGTTTTCCCTCTCTGTTGAAATAAATTTAAATGTGAACAACTCCATAGGGAGGAAATCCAGCCAGTCTGCAAGCATTTGGACATAATCAAACATTGTCATAATTTATCTTTCACTTGCCAAACATAAGAGTCGACTCTTTTTTGGCAAACTAAACCTGATTTTTTTCCCTTCATTTGTGTTATATATTTTATAATATTATTGACCTTTTCTACTCAGCAATCACGTCCTAATGATTTGTTACTGATAACCTAGTAGGTATTTTTTCTGTATATTTATATAAGTAATAGGTTGGTTGGTTGGATGATCACCAATTTAGTAAATATCCATTCTGATTGATGGTTGCGGCCATATGCCGAAACGGTCGGGGGATCGCTAAACAGTTTACGATTTATCAAATTATTATTATTTATCATTTCGTGTTGCTAACGGAAACCGGTAAACATGATCATTCACGATAATAGATACTCACTGTAATTCTAGGGAAGTAAGTAAAGTGCATGTAGAAAAAACTATGAGGATTTTTTTTTTTAGAATGCCAAACTGGTGGCTTTGTGGTAAAATGGGTAAGACACTTGCCTCACACACAGGAATTTTTCAAAATTAAAAAAAAATATCCTAAAATTGAGAACATTCGAGTATATACTAGAGTATGCAATCCATTCTCAATACATACCAAAATATACATAACAGATTGATTAAATAGGAAAAAAAACAATATTTTAATTTGTCCAAATGCTTGTAGACAAAATACTAGATTTCACCCCCTCGGGAGTCATTAAGATTGACAAATTACAACGAAGATGAAAAATACCTTAAATAAGGGAAAATGGAAGTCTAAGGATTTACAGAACTCATGATCTGTCATTGGCTGGTTTAAGTGGCCACCTTATGCACTGTGTAACATTCACAATTTTGCCTATGTTTAAACATTATAAACTAACTATACCATACACTATAAACACTATTAGAACACTTTAAACAAACATACAACGAGCATATAGATAGTACAGTAAATAAATCACTGAACTTACTTGGCTTTATTAACAGAATATCCTCTGATTTTACTAATGTCCGCACAATCAAAACTCTTTATTGCTCAACTGTTGGCCCTCTTCTAGAATATGCCTCCGGGGTCTGGTCTCCATTCTATGTCAATCGCATAAATCACATTGAATCAGTCCAACATCGCTTGCTTCAAAAAGTAGCGTGGATGCTTGGACTAGAGAGAGGTAATTATTCTCATCCTGATATAGAGTCAATGTTAAATATTTCTAGTCTACAAAAACATAGAATTAATATTGATTCCATATTTATGTCCGGTATACTAAATGATATAATCGATGTCCCATCATTACTGGGACATGTAAAATTCAATATTCCGACTCTTAGGTTGAGAAACAATAAAGTACTGTTTATCGATCAGCATAGAACAAACTATGGCCTTAATTTTCCAATGACCCGTCTTTGTCATATTGTTAACTCAGGACAAGATATGGATTTTTTAGGTTTAAGTTTACAACAATTTAAACGAGCACTAAATAAATAGTCGAGAACTTGTCTTGATGTCCCTTATGTTTGTCAATGCTTCTTTTCTTATTTTTTTAATGTTTTAAACTATTCTTTTATTGTAACATTTAAACCCTTTAAATTGTTTACATGGACAATGTCTGTTAATAAATAAATAAATAAATAGACATTCATATTTCTTTAATTGTTCCAAAACTCAAATATTGTAATAAAACCAACTGGTACTAGAAGAAGGTTAAAAATTAGAAAATTGTTGCCTAGTATGTGAAATAATTAAGTCAGATGAATCTCTTCACCACAACAGAGGTTTTAGCTCTTTGACTTCACTTAAGTCAATAAATGGAAGAATTGAAGAAATATAAATGTTTGAACATAGGCATATAGTGAATGTTACACAATGTGTAAAATGGCCACTTAAACCAGCCAATGACAGGTCAAAAGCCATGTAAATGCCTAGACTTCCATTTCCCTTCTTAAAGTTATTCTCCGTCGCTGTTGTAATTTGTTAAAGAAAAAAAGTAATTTTAAATAAATATGTATAATAGGAAATGCATGAATGCGGGACAAATGATTGGTCTGTTGAACAGCCTACCGAGAGAGGATGTTTTTCATGCTAGATTACCAGTTTTAGTCTCTTCCTCTCTAACTATGTATCATAATGTGTTTTAGTGACTTGTTCGCCTTTGTTAACTATTGTTTAAATGGACTTTTAGTCTGTAGTCCAGTAAAACGCACGAAAAATGAGGAAATCATACGATTGTGCCATTTTTAAACGAATATTTTTTTAAATCGCGCGAAATAAAAACATAAATTAGATAGAAACAATCATTTTTAACGGTAGTTTCTATTAAAAAAATATTATCAAAAATTTTATATTTATATATGCCAAGATGAATTCTTGCTCATACTGATCATCGTGGTTTCAGATGAGACAGGGTTTAATGAACACCCAGTATAAATACATGTAATTTTTAAACATGAAAATTTTTATCATTCTTTTTTTTTCTTTTATATACTGTATTATGTATATATCATTTTGAATCCACTTCCATACCTTGTATTACGTTTATTTTGTAATTTTTTGAAACTTTTTTCACACCCTTTTAATTTGTAGTATATCATAATTTCTATTCTGTTTTTGTAAATAATTTTATAGTTTGAAATAAAAAAGGATATGCAGCTAATTATTTTGAAATACTGGAGAATAAAAAGGCTTTAAATAAAAATTTAAATACTATTAATAATAAAATAAATCTTAGTAATGGTCCCATTTTAAATATGTTCCCTCTCCCTAAATCCTCTCTCTTCTCTACCCCCGTAGCCACGCCCACTCTACCTTCACTGTGAAAAATTTATGCATGTTATGTTAGTTTGTAATTAACCTTGAAGAAGGCATAGTATTGCCAAAACTAATTGGTTGTCAAATTATAAAAAAAGATTAGTTGTACATAAAAACAAAGTAATTTTATTTTATTTTAATATATTAAATAATAATGTTCCACAGAGTAAGTGCTTAAAACATCAAAAATATTAAATTTATTTAATAGGAAAAAGTTTTTCATTATTGAATTGGGTTGATTTTGTAAAACTGCGTTTAAATTTGTGCAAATGGGATATGAATAGTGATAGCAGAATTACCAACGCAAAGAGAACAATGGAAAACGAGTAAATTAAAGGAAACAAATGGGGATGCAAATGTAAGAACGCGTACGTTGGCAAACGATTGTTTGCATTAGGCTATTAAAATGTTTTTTCACATTCGGCGAGTGTAAATACTATAACCAAAATATTTTACAGGTTAGACTCCACCTTTGAATTGTGATTTGTTTAATTATGTTTCATAAAGTCGGTTATGAATTATGTTGAATTGAGTTTACCTCGTGGTCCAATGATCAGCGCCGTTATCTACCATGCAAGTCTTGAGTTCAATTCTAAACATGAAATAATTATTTTTTAAAGTTTGTTTTGCACTAAACCAATGATCGGCAAACTCATAAGTCAAAAGAGCCAAAGATCAGCGGTATGAGAATTAAGATTTTTTTGCGAACCAAATTAATTTTCGTATAAAAAGGTTTCCTTAAATCCAACATACCTCATTATGTGGTAGAAGATTTGCGTATTTTCTCGCTATTTCAATAAAAAACTCTTTGAATTGGCGATAATTGACGAATTGTGTTTACAATTTTGATTACCGATTCCAATATATTGAATTTCTTCTGGAGAGTCTTCGCATAAAGCGCTCTTTGGTGGATGATGCAACGATAAACAAGTATCTCGTGATGATAGAAACAGAACCTTTTCTCTTTCTGCTCACACTTTTGGAACCACCTGTTGAAATTGAAAAAAAATTGTCGAGTTTAATCGAGTCTTCATCTCTGTTGTAAAATGTTAATATAAACAGCTCCCCAGGGAGTTGAATCCAGTCCTTGTCTACAAAAATTTGGACAAACTCAAAATATTGTTGATAAAATATAGTACTCATTTGTAACACTTACTGGTTTTCCTAGACGCAAGAAAGTTTTACAACAATCGAAAAGTAGCAAAAAGTAAACTAAATTAAAAATGATCGCCGCGTAAAACGACCAACAGCAAGCCGCAATGAAATGACATAAGAAATTAGCGCCAACTCTCTACTATACCACAGATAAAAAATGAACCGGGTGCGTGTTCGTAAATGCATGATATTTAATAAAATGTATCTGATTCTGGGGTGGTTCATAGTTGTGTCCGCAGGACATAGTTGGGGAGTTCTACGGTATGTAATATTTCAAGGAATTACTTAAACTCTTTCCGGACACAATTAATTGTTAAATTTTACCAGACAGTGAAAGACATAAGGTGATGGTATAAAAAAAAGAAATAAATAAACGTTGCAATACTAATACTGCTAAAATACTTATTTAAGAAAAAAAAATTAGGACTACTTTGAGAACAATTAGATCTTATTTTTGCTTCAATTTCATCAGACAGTTAATTAAAAAAGGATTCAACAGTATTATTAAGTAACGTATTTCGATTATAAGTGAGGTGTGAAGTCTTTGAGTCAGTTCAGTGAGGAACATTGAAAAATTGTAACAAATATTATTTTTTTCCTGTTTAAAAAAGAAATATTAGCGTTCATATAATTGACCCAAATATGTAAATTTTGGTAGCCATTTTCAATGAGTTGTAAATAACTCACTATTCAAAAATGGAAATCAAGTTGGAGTAGAGTGGGGTTCAAACCTCGGACCTCTGATCCGTGAGTCCGCAACACTAGCCACGGGATCCTAGTCACCCGATTAAATTATGTTTGTTCCCTTCAATATTTCACGGTTTCTGGACTGAATCCAAAACATAAGATAAAAAATAAATCTCACATTGTTGCAACAGAGAGGGAATACATTTTTGAGAAGGGAATATGGAAGTCTAGACATTAACAGGGCTTATGACCTGCCGTTGGCTGGTTTAAGTGGCCACTTTAAGCATTGTGTAATATTTACCATTCTGCCTATGTTTAAACATCCACATTTTCTCCAAGTACAAGTCTTCCATTTGTTGACTTAAGTAAAGTAGAAGAGCTGAAACCTTCATCAAGTGGGTGAGATTCATCCCGCTGAACCAATTTACCCACTAGGCAAGGCCTGAAAACAATTTTCCGATTTTATACTTTTACTTTTACCAGTTTGATTCAACAATGTTTTGAGTATGTCCAGATGTTTGCAGAATAGCTGGATTTCATCCCAAGAGAGTTATTAAGATACTATGATAGGTCATAAGCCCGGTGAATGTCTAGAGTTCCATATTCCCTTCTCAAAAATGTTTTCCCTCTCTTTTACAACAAAGGTAGATCTAAATAACTTCCTAGGGAGGAAATCCAGCCAGTCTGCAAAACATTTGGACACACGCAAAACAGTGTTAAAAAATATATCAATAAAATACGCTTGCAATTTCTTTGTGTATTAGTACAGTATCAAATGCAATATAAGATACAAATAGTAGAAATATAATTTTAAATCTAAATGTTAAAAAAATGATTCCGGAAAACTTGTCGCAATAAAAAAATTCTAAAGGTTTAAATCAATTTTACTTTCAATTATTGAATTGCATTAAATAAAGAATCATTATTTGTAATTACGATTGTCACTAAAAACGCAGACTTTCTACCTTTTTCATTAGCATGTTAAATCAAATGAATTGTTCCGTTATCTCAAATTGAAATTACTTCGAACACATTTTCTGCGTGCGAAAGCTTCAGGCTTTACTTTCGGGGCTCGTAATTGGATGAAATTAGAGTTTTCTGCTTATTCTATAAAATAGTTGAAAAGTTTCCGAGTAGATAAACCTTAAAGTTTAAACAGGATAATTAAACCCCCGCTTCTGATGAATATTCGTAATATGCGTAAATCTTTGGGGTGAAGTAACAACACCTACCCCCAGAGTTTTCTGCGCTACTGTACACTGAAGGAGAGGAGCGTACGAGTGAGTGCCTACTTTGGATAAATCTCTCGCGACAAGAACCGGAAATGGGTACCTGCTGTGTTGTTTCATGTGAATAATCGTTTCCGGCATTTTCCCGCTAAAACTTTGCGATTGTTTCTCCCGGGTGGCATTTTTCTATCGGAAATGTGTTTTACCGGCTTCTTTTCCTACCCACAAATCACCGAATTCCACTCTGTCTATTTACATTCTCGGGAATATACTGTAGGACTTAACTATACGATAACTTTTTTACTATACGAGGCGAAAAAGTTTTTTAAGCACTGAATCTATTTCAATTTCATTCTTCGAAGATAATGTTGAACTAAACTTTTGTCGACAGTTTTTTTTCTCTTATTTGACTCACGTAGTGCTCATTTCATACAAAAATGAATGCGCATATATTTAAGACGCAATTTGCAATTTGAACTGTTTCTCAAAACATAGGCAGTAAAAAGTGGTTCGAAGTGTAAAAAATATTTGTATAATTTGTAACATGTTAAATGAACATGAAATACCTAGTATCAAACGCTTATGAGGAAGTTCAGTGCTATTAAAAATTTGTTATAAAATTAGGACTTTTAACTGTACAGCGAAGTTTCCAGAAAATGTATGAAACAATAAATCAAAGTAAACTACTTTGAACTACGTCACGAGTGATTCTAAATCAACCAAGGATAGAAAATTTGTGATAGATTTCCAGTTTCTGGAAAGTTAACTCACCAATCAGCAGAACTCACGGACTAAAACTTGCGACGTCACTGGCGGAGTGATTAGAAAAATTATTACAACTTTAAAAAATCATAGCACTCATAATGCAATATACATTTTTTTTTTCAATTTGGCATTGTCTGAAATTCCTTATAAGGTAAGTGTTAGACAAATGTGTTTTTTTTATTTCAATAATTTCTCTAAAATCGTTATATTATACCGCGGATTATACATGGTTTTTCAGGGCCAGACCGCGAAACATCAGAGGAACATTCTTCAAGGTAAGCTTTAAAAAAAATCTCAATATTTTTTTTCCAAAAAATCATTAAAAAAAAATAGTTCAATCTTAAAATGTAGTAAATCCTTAATTTCTCGGACAAGCAGTCCCTCCACAAACTCCTACCCAGCCGCTTCCCCTGTCCGCGTCTGGTGCGTATCGCTTTGTTGGTCAAATACGTTTTTATCGCAAAAAAAATTGTCGGGGAGGGGTAGGGGTTTACGGAAGGGATGCTTGTCCGAGAAATTAAAGATATACTCCATTTCGAGATACTTATTTATTAATTTTTTAAATGACTTTTTGGAAAAAAATTATTTGGATTTTTTTAAAAGCTTACTATGAGGAATGTTCCTCCGAAGTTTCGCGGCCTGGCTCTGGAAAACCGTGTATACACATACGCTGCTTTAAAAACGCATATGACAAAAATGCCGTTTTCGGATTCATTATCATAATACGTGTAATCTACTTTCAACTTAAAAAAACAGTGAGCACTTGCAAGCACTTAATTACTTAATGGCCAAATTGATTGCCCAGAACTACTCTCCCCGATTGATTGTAATATCTCACCAATGCGGAGAAGAAATTTAAAACTTTTCACTTACCTAAATATTTTACAAATTTACCCATTAGTTATGCCTTACTTTAAACAATTAAATAGATACTCTTGACATCGACATCTTACTAGACTCTGCAACATCTTTTAAAAAATAATGTTTTGACGTAATTATAAACTGCACTTATCCCCTCTTACCTATCTTTTTTCTATACTCTCTCTCTATTTAAATACAACTCTTAAACAAGTAAGTCATTTTTGTGCTTAAAAATTATTCTCCCTACTCTTTGCAGTGTTTTATTACATTGCCTTTATCAAATATATAAAATAAAATAAAATGAAAAATAAAGATGTTTTTTTAATGTTTAATTTGTTTTTTTTATTTATTAAGTAATAATGAAAAATGTCGTTGAAAAATTACCATTTTCATTTGAAGTGGTATGGAATTTTTTATAAGCCTGTGTTCATAAAATTAAGAATAGTCTAGAAGAAGCGTAGAATCACATTTGAATACATCGGACTGTGTCCAATAATTCCCCCACTCCGCCTTACTTTTGCCGCTCGCATTCGCAAGTCGCCGGGTAATGTTGCTTGATGGAGAAAAAAAATATAACACAAATGAATGTTATCTCTGAACTGTTATCTCTCATCAACTTCAGGGTGCCTGGAAGAATGACTAGACAGGTGCCACCGTTTTGTGGCAACAATTCACGGACAGTGTATACTTGTAATGCAGTATTAAATAGACTTCATGAACTCGGCAATAGTTATTCCCACGTATGTGATATATTTAGTGTAGGGTATTGTTCCTATGGAACAAACCTTTTGAACTTTTTCAAAGATGGTGAATGGTAATTATATTTATTTATTCATGCATTTCAAATACAGTTTTTTGTTCACTTTGCCTAGTTGTTTGAAACAGTACTTATGATTTTCTTGTTGTTTTACTGTAGAATGTTTCATTATTTAAACTTTCTACTGAATATGCTGTATAAATTTTAGGTTATTTTTTTAAATGTGAATCTTGTATAATTTTTGATTTGATTTTTTTTTTATAAATCTTGTTTTTAAAATTCAAGTTTTTGAAAAACAAGGAAAAAAATATTAAGCCAAATATGTTAATATTATAAATGTTTGTAAAGGGCAGATTTGTCGTTTATGTTAATAAAATAAAATAAAAAATAAAATTAATGTAAGGTAAAAAAAAGTAATCTGTTGATTTCTCTAAAATTTTATTGTGCACGCGGAAACATTGATTGACACAACATAGTAGATAAGTTAAGGGTCATTTAATAAGAGTAATTGAATTGATGAACTTTGAACTTAAAATATAAAACAAATTTTATTTGACATAAAACGGATATTTTTATATCATGTTAAAAATATTTGATTTTTTAAAGATAATGTCGTTCAAATGTCCCCCACGGTGTTGTTTAATCTAAGGTCTAATATTCGTTAATTTTTTCGTAAGATGAGCAAAGTAGGGTAAAAAACTTTACTACCCTGGCAACACTAACAAAATGTCAATTTTGTTTCTTCGACAATCTGACAGATGAAAAAATAATTCAATTTTATAGTAATGCATTTGTTATATACAGATTAATTCGCAAATTACAGATGAAATGTGATTGCATCCCGTTTCTTTAAGATCCTAGCAGTATTTCTAAACTTCAAAAGAACACAACACAGCATAGTTGAATTCAAACTAGGAGTTGCTTACTGAGCGACGTCTACAAAGAAACTAATGGGTCAAAACGTAAACCTACTCATTTATGAGTAGTTGAGTCGCCTTCTGTTTGATGTGCGTATGCGGTTTCTGGATTATTCTTAATTCTATGCCTGTATTATTTACATATATTTTAAAAGCTTATCGGTGATCCAAATGAACATTTAGTGTTTTACAAAGACAAACAGTCAACAATCATTAAATAACATAATGTTGATTAGATTTAAAGACAGACCAGCGAAATATTTAAATAAAAATCATACTTATAAAATTGTGGTACAAGAATTGTGTTTGTGTGTATTTGTATGAGAGTAAGTGAACAGTTGTGAGGGTGTGTATTTGTGTGGGAGTGAGTGTTCGGGTGTGCGTAAGCGTGAGCATCATTCAATATCGAGAGGGAGCGTATCGCAGTCAGAAAGAATTAGTCTTAATTTATTTTTAAATAAATTAAGGAGCATGTTAAATATATTAATAGATGAAAAAAAGATAGAGGAAAGAGTGTTGTGCATAGTTAGTGCTACAGACTGGTAGGTGGATTAAATACTTATTTTTGTCACGCGAAAGGGGACCAAAAAAAATATTTTGGAGAGTATGTTAAATGAGTCTACTTTATTATTTAATAATTTATATGAAAAGCATAATTCAAATATACTTCGTCTATTTTCAAGCGTAAAATTTTTTTACGCACACACAAGTAAAGTTCATGGTAGATTTAAATGGACTGTATGGAATAGGATAAAGTACAAATCAGACAGGATTTTTAAACAAATTGACATGATCATTGTGAACGATTCAAGACAAAAAAAAAATGTTATTATTTTTGCGCTTTTATCATTTATCGGAATATAACTTGTTTAGGGCTTTTAAAGTATTTACTCGTTTTAAAAAAGTCAAATGAAAGAAAACGGCTTTTATTTCAAACGTAATGCCATTAGGATTATGTTTCTTTGTTTTCGCCAAAGGGTTTTTCCCCTTTTCTCCGCCAGAAACTGTGGCGGGGGTGATTGTTCGAGTCGGGCTTGATCTCGACTTCTTTTGTGTAAAGCCTTCGAATAAATATTCGGGCCAGACGGCGTGAGGGTGGGGGGCGGGTAGGACGGGCACAGAGGGGGGGATGAAGGGGAAGGGGGGACTTTTTAATGAAACGCTTTCTCAAGATGAATGTCCCGGACGACGATCTCGTTAGCAAAGATGATTTATACATTTACAGGGGTGAGGAGGGAGAGGTCGGGGTCACAGAACAGGGAAGTGGAAAAAATGTTATGTCCTTTAGCGTCAAACCATTTTATCAACGTCCTTAGATAGTCCTATACGCCTTTTAGGCTGGTAAAACGCACGCAAAATGAGGAAATCATATGTCTTTGCCATTTTAAAACGATTTTTTTTAATTGCGCAATAATAAAAAAACATTAATTAGATAAAAAAAAATACTCTTATAGGTATTTCAGTGAAAAAATATACTTAAAAGTTCTATGTAACTAAAATATAATTACTTTTAGACCGTCAGATTACCCCATTTCAAAATAAAACTAAACTTGGGTATCTGGGATCTTAATAAACCCTAATACCCGTATGCAGAGACAAACCTTAAGGTGAGAAAAGTACATTCTATTGTCTTCACCTTCGGTTTATTCTCTGCATTTAAAATTAGAAGGTACCTTCCTCACCTTAAGTTTTGTCTCTGCATACGGGTATAAGTATCGAACTATTTTTTTTCAAATTGATTTGAAGATAATAAATTTAATATGAATGTGGCTGAAGCAATTTTTTTTTCGTTTTTAAAGAAGGAATTTAAGAATTTTAAATCAAGTACATTTTTGTAACATTTTCCTTTATTTCTACGTAAAATTATGCCTTCGGTAATACTTAAAAAAATATGTTTATTGAAATATTTAAGTTGAAATTTTTTTTATAGAACTGTTTTCTCTTTTTTTCAAAAAAAGATAATTCTGGTTGTAATATTCAATTTCTAACAAAAACTTATTTAAGTTTTTTATAATCTTCATACCTGTCCTTATAGGTACCAGCAAAGGCAGGTATGAAGGTAATGAAATATTGTTAGAAATTACATATTACAACCAGAATTATCTTCTTTTAAAAAAAAGGAGAAAAAAAAGGTTTCAATAAATATATATTTTTAAGTATTACCGAAGGCATACTTTTACGTAGAAATAAAGGAAATTGTTACAAAAATGTATGTGATTTAAAATGCTTGTATTTTTTTTCAAGAAAAAAAACATTGCTTCGGCCACTTTCATGTTCAATTTATTATCTTTAAATTATTTTGAGAAATTTTATTTCAATACTTGGTCTTTATTGAGATCCTAGATACCTAAGTTAAGTCTTAATTTGAAATGGCGTAATCTGCCAGTCGAAAAAAAAAATTTTAGTTACATTAAACTTTTAAGTACATTTTTTAACAGAAATACCTTTAAAAATTATTGTTCTTTTCTAATTTTTTATTTTTATTTATTTATTATTGCACGATTAAAAAAAAAAACATTCGTTTTAAAATGGCAAAATCGTATTATTACCTTATTTTGCGTGCTATGTAAAATGTCAAATTGCACCACAAAAAAATAAGTAAATAATTGTAATGCATTTTTGTCAAAATGAGGAAAATGTGTTCTTTTTTCTTTCCTTTTTCATACAACCGAGTTCGTCCATTTTGACGATAGCGCAATAATGACATAACTTTAACACATTACAACAGAGATGAAGAACTTTTTTTCTTCAACTTAAGGACAGCTCACCATTGATAAATTCCAACAACAGACTGTTATAAAAATATGTTTTATTAACTCAAAGATAGGTAAAACTTTCCTGCATTATGATATCTTCTCTTTTCAGGAACATGTGAGGTAAAGTATTCAATTGTAGGCACTTTGAGAGATGATATACTTTTTATTTGGGTAAGCTCTAAATTAAACGTTTATGATATTAAAATAAAAATGACGTTTTTATATCAACAACCGATAAAACAACATTCCTAAATATATTTTAAATGCTAGAATAACAATTTCTATAAATTAAAAAAAAAATATTGGCAACCAATGTCGATAAACTAACGCACTCCATTATTTTGGTTACAAATATTCGTCACCATGCCCAAATATTACACTTAAGTGAACTTGGTTAAATTATTCAATTTTCTATAATTGACATTATACGTGTATTGAAATACATAATGACAAAAATATTTTTAATTCTGATTTAGAAGATCACGACAGAAAACTTTTCCTTGTTCCTTAGGGAAAAACGCAACCATAAACATCGGATTCTAAATAAGCACTGCAGTAGGCAATAAAACCCTCAATAGTACGTCAAGCGGTAGACAACATTTATTTTATTTATCACAAAAAGTGCACAAATTTTTCCATAGTGCCGAGAAAAATCAATAGCGCCGGTGAATTATATTTTCTATTCCAACAAGTGCGCCGCGCCTTATTTAGGTCGGTATGTGAATATTTAATACATTTATATTCTATTCTCTCAGTCGGGTTGCTGTAAAAGCACTGAACTCTGTCTAGATCAACTCTAAAATAACCTCGGAGTGCCTACGGGCGCTTAATTGTGTCGGTGGGTATAACAGTGTGACATTAATTTAGGTACCTGGACACTCAAACATCGATGGTGTAGAGAAATCTTTTGTTAATAAAAACAGTCGGTTTGACTTACCGCAGTTTTGTTGCAGGGTAGCGTGAAATTAAATGAAAGATTTACTTACATTATTCTGAGATTTGATAGATTATATGATAAATACAAAGTATTCAAAGATGTGATTAAATTAAGTACAACACTGAATGAATTAACCGTTACACGAATTTAAATGATGTGGGTATTTGTAAGTTTTAGAAAGACAGAGAGCAAAAATCAACTGAACCGAAGCAAACCGGGCACACGCAGATTCTGGCGAGGTTCGATCGTGCTGACGTCGGGCATTTCCGGTGTGTCTTGAGCTGTGTTTTTTTAGTGTTAAAAATACGGTGAAAGTGGGTGCCCATAACGGTAACGAGGCAGCTGATGAATCAGCAAGGCTGACTGCTGAGGCAGCCCCAATAGGCCCGGAGACCTACTGTGGGTTGCTCAAATATGCTCTTCGTAACGAGCTTCAGTCATGGATCAGGAAACAGAGCGTTATGCTCTAGCAAAAAGTACCCGGTCAGCAGAGAGGCTCTTTATAGACCAGGGCTAGGAGGGAGAGATTTGCGAAATGTTAACTCTCGCCTTCCACACAGTAGCCAGACTCTTTATAGGGCTTGGAGGGCGAGAACTATTCACAGGGACCCGTCACAATAGATTTTCACAGGTTGCAGTTAGTGATGATGTTAGCCTTCGAGCGACTGTTTGGCCGTATTTCAAGCGACGTGGACGGTCTATCGGAAGTATTATTCGAGTCAATTGCATTTTATTCGGATAAAAATGCAAATCATTTTTCAAAATGCGCCACAAAGTGGTTCCACTGATGCCTAAATGGTTCGGTTCCGGTTCTCGGCAACACTTATCGCTTAAATCAGCTCATTGACATGTTTTTAACGCTAATGAGCGGCATGTGGACGATCTTCTACTGTCCTGTGCTCAAGAAAATTCGACACCTAACGATAAATACTGTTGTCAGACGGTGTTTGTTAGCCACGATAATTTCGACGATATGCACGTTGAGTTAACATAACTGAACGATTATTTTCAATGGACAGCGTCACTATTTCGGAGCGTTCGTTCAGTGTGACACGATTCGCGATTAAAATTGTACTAAAATAGCGTTTTGAAAACATGTTTATACAAGTCAATCGGTTAATAAACGTCAAAATAATTCAATGTTTACACACCGACCTAAAAGACGGCGCACTTTTTACATATTATATTATTGTAGTTTACTTAATTTATTGAATGTTTATAAGGGTAAATTAATGTTTAACTAGTTGATAGTAAATAAGTCAAATTTCTCACACACTAGTCTACAAAAACAGTTTCTGAAAAAGGAGGACCGTCATTATAACAGAATAAGACACGAAAATGATGGTTCTGTCTGTGCCCATACAAATTAGTTTATTGTGAATTAGTTGACAGTTTTTATATTCTCGAATGTATAAACTATAAGGCACCCAATAATTGAATACCCCGCGATGGTTTATGTGTGTGTAGCCGCACGAAATGTGTACTAATTACTTTTCAGAAACTCTCACCCTCAATTATAATGTGTAACTAGGCCAATTATCTTCCAATTAACATGATCAGAATTCTCAATTATCGTAGAAACCGAAATGTACGTTCGATGTTCACGTGGAAGCCACACCCAGTGGGGATATTGGCGTTTGAACATATTGTAATAAGATTTTAATCAGAAATTAATTAATGAAATAAAAGACAGGTGATAAATCAATAAATTTGGAATAACACGTCACCGATTTCATCGGTTTTACGTAACTTTCAAGACTTAAATCATTATAAAGAATAGTAAAGATATAATTCTTTGGGATTGTATTTATATTTGTAATGGAAGATATCATATATTCTTGTTATTCCTAAACTTGTAGATAGGAATTAACGCTGAATAAGCTCTTTATGTTACCCGACCTATGGATGTAGATCTATTGTGATAGGTCCCCGCTTATGGATTTTCGTTTTCCATGCCTCATTTTATTATCGTGATATTTTTTTTTGTTACATGAAGACAAGATGATCAGTCTATGTCATATATATGTTTCCATGTCTAGGTCATTTAAAAGCTGGCCTTTTTGAAGGGCGAGTACTTGCACATCCATGGCTAAATCTGCTTATCCAAGCTTTGGTCCTTCAAGTATAGGGCTATCAGATAGGCGGCAAGGGCCCTCACATCTTCAGGTGTAACCAGTGGTCCCCCGAAGATGCGGATTCTTTTGTGATAAAGTTTACTTTAAATATATATATCTAGGTGTTTTATCACCAACATTGCATTTATAGGTATCAAAAATATTGTTTCTTACATGATGTTTATCAAATATGTAGTGCCCCGTAAAATATATTTATATAACTTTATTACCGGTTGTTTTTGGGTGACTTTAAATATTGTTTTTTTTTTAATTACTTTGAACTTGTTTTTAATTTGTTAATTTTATTTTAAATTTTATATTTAAATTACTATTAGTTTTTTTCCCTTGATGAAATTATTCATTTATTTGAAATAATAATGATAGTTCATTGATAACCTAAGCATTTAAAATAATAAAAAAAACTTTATTGATCCATTAAAACAAGGTTTAATTTTGTGTACTCTTAAAGTATAAAATTGTGGTGTTTGTTTCACGAATAAAAAAAAAAAAGAAATATAGTTTTATTTGGTTTGAACGTGTAATATGAACTAACAAAATAAAGAAACGTGCATATTGTTTAGAACTCTAGACTATGCACGGTCAAAACTAAATACTGTTCAAGTCTTATCTATCTGGGTGCTCTGTGATGTAATTCACCATTGTAATTAGGCCTCCTGGCCTGTTGTGGTGCAAAAAAAATAAAAATAATAAAAAATGTAAAATCTATATGGGTGCAAATCCTGGCACCTCATCACAACTCAAAACACGAAACTTCTGAATTTTAAAAGAAAGTTCTTAAGAAGAATATAAGGTTGTGGACACTGGTATCACCAAGTACCAAGCCCACAAATATATCAACCTAACAAGGCACCAACTGCGGAGAAACAGAAACGTAAATTAAACTGTTCGTTTCCTCATCCTCTATACACTGAAACTATTTCATTATAAGGTATAAGGTAATTTGATTTTATAACTCACATCGAATTTGAGAATGGGTGCGTCAGCTTTCAATAACGAACGTTTTGAGGATGTGACGGTAATAGTAACAAAATGATCCAGATACGCTGTATTTCATACACCAATACGGTGCCGTATGCATCACTAGGTACAAGGTAGTTACGACGATGATAAAAATGCACTTAGGGAGTTGCTAATCACTGGTTATGCAGGTAATTGGTTAAGTGTATGCGTTCCGGGTCATTATACCACCTGCACCCGGAGAAGGGGTTGTCTCAAGTGCTTAGGGGAAGGGAAGACCACATCTCGCCTCCTGCGAGACACACTTCAACTTCCGCACTTTTCTTTGACGGTGGATATGCTCTGAAAGATAGCCCCGTTTGAGTTATGCACAAGATAAAAAGACCTTTGATAAGCGAGAAAAAAAAGACTAGGAATAAACAGAAGAAGAAATATTATTTAAGCAAAGAAAAATGTTATTTGCAAAACTTTCTATTTTATTTTTTATATTATTTAATTATTTAATGTCGGCCTCGTGGTGTAATGGTCAGTGTATTTGTCTACCATGCAAGAGGTCTCGGGTTCGATTCCCGACATGGTTGATATGAAATATTATTTGAAAGAGTGCTTTTACACTAGAATACTTCACAGTCCTTGGACTAGCACCTGAAGCGTAAGACTGATCATCTTACCTTCATGTAAAAAAAATTATCAAGATACGCTGCGATTGGTGTACCAATGCAGTGCCCTATGCACCATTAGGTGCGGAAAGGGAATGATGATGATGATGATGATTTTTTAATTTTATTTATTTCGAATACAAACAGATGTACAGGTTAAATGAATATAAATAAAAACTTTTTAAAATGTATACATAGTAGGGCCTGCCATCCAATAATATGAATTCACTAAATTATACAACAATAAAACGACGTTGGTTTAAACTATATAAAGAATAAATATACGTAAATATATTTCAAGAGAGATGAAGAACATTTTAAAGAAGTGAATACAGAAGGGGAGGAGTATACAAATTAAAAATTTTCAGTACCTACACTAAAATTTGATAAAAAAGCTAGTTAAAATAAAACAACATATATTCGTACCTTAGTAAATTAATATTGATACTAGTCTTCCATAGTAAAAAAAATAATTCAAAGAAAGAAAAAGAGGAATGTTTAAGGAGCAGATAGGATATGCTTTTTCGGGCGTGATTTAATCAACGTTTTGGAGTCTCATCATTATTTATTTAATTATTTTATTTTTCTTTTATTTAATGCACAAAATACACAATTTTATCATAGACGCAATTATGTGTTTTTTATGTCTCGACGTTAGAAAATTCCGTGTTCAATCGGGACTCTTCGATATATAAACCAAAAATATTTATTAACATATTAAAACAATATACAAAGTAATAATAGAAAAATATAAATAGTAAAAAATAATAGTAGAAAAATTTAAGTAATAAAAATTTATACCTGTCGAAAAATGGAATGCAGAAAAGTTATATAATAATACGTATGGTAACTGATATTAACATATTAAAACAATATACAAAATAAAGTACATGATAATCAAAACAATATACAAAATTGTTTTTTGTATGTGGGTTTTTTAAAAAAAAAAAAATTGTATTTTTTGTTTTTTTACAATACATAGAGAAAAAACAGAGTATTCAAAAAAAGAATAATTACAAAGAAATGAAATACGTATTAATAGTTAAAATGGTACACAAAATCGCATAACGCCATGGCCAGTTTGTGGGTATCCAAAAAAATGTTTTTGAACTTTTTGCTCCTATAATAAATAGACTTGTATACTATTTTTGTATAATATGAGAAAGAGATAAGAAATGTTTTCTGTATAAGATTACGAGGTACTTTATTTGTTTTTTATTAATCAAGAAAGAAAAAAAACATAAAAATATTCCTTATTGTTAAAGGACAACCTACTTACTAACTTGGCGTGTCCGGTTGGATCATATCCTGCCACTCCAATATGCGGCGACAGATATCGCCTTGTCGTTTGCCACAATTAGGTCCTCAGGAGTCCTCCATGAGCGGGCATGTCAATAGGTGGCTGTCGTCCTGAATCACACAAATTTCTTTTTAATTTTTTATTGATAAACCCTTACAGATTACATACATTAAAAAAAAATATTTTTGCTATTTTAAATTCATATTCTACTGTTAATGATAATCTTTTTTACATCTTTTGTAAAGATTGTCCAAGTCTTTTGTTAAGTTTTGTATGGTGGTTTATTGTATAAATTCAGTCCCTGGTTTATTAGCCACAGCTGTCCTCGTCTCGTTTTAGAAGGTTGGTTATGATATTGTTCCGATATTCTCGTAGTGTCCAAGTTGACTACAATTTTTTTCAAGTTTTAGCTCTTCATTTACAATTATATAAGTGGCTAATTTCTGAAAAATTTTTAAGAATTCTAGTTATAAGAGTTAAGATACATCAAATTGTTTAATTTGTTTTAATAGTTATTTAGTTGGTGTTAGATAAAAGAGGTCATATATTAACTTTAATGTTTAATTTTGCAGTCTGTTTGTGTCATTTTAATTTCCTGTTCCCCATAGTGGATGCATAAAATATATTTTAATTTTTACATAGGCTTCATACATAAGATTTTTTTCCGTTTTTGGAACAAAGTTTTTGATTTAAAAAAAAAAGACTGGATAATGTCGCCACTTTGCTTATTAAATTATTGATATGAATTTTTGCACTTAATGAATTGATAATTGGTAACTACTTCTAATATATGCACGATTTTTTTAATCTTCAAATTAAACTTAACAAACCATCAGGCCGTTTCCCCGTAAGGTAAGGCAGAGAGGATAGAACGCCACATCACTCTATCTTTGCATACAGATCTCGCTTCCTCTACGTACATACATCTTCTCATGCACGCGCGCCGATTATTCCGACTTTGGACATGTCCATCTTCAAGTATTTATTGGATTTGGTCATGCCATGTCTTTGTCGGTCTTCCTCTATTTCTGCATCCATCAACATTCGCATTGTAAATATTCTTAGCCGTTCTTTCGCTGTTCATTCGCTCTACATGTCCAAACCAGCGCAGAGCTCCTTTCTTGATTTTGTTGATAATGCTTGTCTCAGCTTTACAAAATGTATTGATCTCATTCAACATTTGTGCATCTATCGTACATAGTTTTACCACACATTCACCTGAGAGATCGCATTTTAACAGCATTCAGTCTACTATTATTCCTGTTTTTCCAAGTCCATACTTCGCTCCCATACATCATGGTCGGGTTCAGGACTCCACTGTG
The DNA here is from genome assembly GCF_059751315.1 of Micrasema longulum. Taxonomy (NCBI): domain Eukaryota; kingdom Metazoa; phylum Arthropoda; class Insecta; order Trichoptera; family Brachycentridae; genus Micrasema; species Micrasema longulum. The sequence goes on from NW_028277611.1 coordinate 757,776, forward strand.
AACTGCTAATTTTGCTTCTTGTCGTAAACATTTATTTGCCAAGGTTGATTTTTTATTTTTTATTAAGTTTTATTCATTTTAACAAATAAGTAACATACAAAGTTGTATTTTTGTTCCCGCAAAGCCGAAGCTTGTCTGCGGGTTACATTACATTTTTTTTTTAAATCTATAAGTAAGTACATAGTTTAATAATATTTAAAGAATAAAATATATCTATACACTTAAGTTTCACTTGCTGTTTAATAATTTTTGAATTTTTTTTTAAATGAAATTTATTTAATTTATTTAAGTGCACTGTTTACTCTGTTCCCGGTACTCACACTCCTTTCGATATCTTTCTTAGTCATTCCATCCCTAGTAAGCATACTTCCGCGGCCTCCATGGTGTAGTGGTCAAGACGCTTGACTCACGCACGGAAGGTTCCGGGTTCGATTCCCGGTGAGAACACAAAAATTAAAATGTGATTTTTCTCAAGCCTGGGTGCTCTGTGATGTAATTCACCGCTGTAATTAGGCCTCCTGGCCTGTTGTGGTGCAAAAAAAAAGGTGATGTGAAAAAAAGGTGATGTGATTCCCAGATGCACAAATTCCTCTACTTGTTTTAGTCAAAATCCATTCACAGTGATTTCACATTTGGTCATACCTACTGCTTTCAAAAACTATCACATTCGATTCATCGACATTCATCAGCAAATCGTTAAACTTAACACATAGTCAAAAAAAAATAATTCATATTTAAATACGTTAGATAAATTTAAATGACAAAATGTCAAGTACCCTAAGACAAATGTATAAAATATTCGTTTAAAAGATAGAGATGCTAAAAAATATGACCACTAAACAAGACACATATATAATTTTAATACAATAAAAAGAGTCAGTGATTATAAAACTATCGTTTTCTTACCTCAGGTAACCTAAGGTTAACCTAAAGTAATCTCAGGGTACCACACGGCTACTTATGGAAGTTTTTTTTTCACAAAGAATATTAAAGGTATTTCACGTCTACAAAATCTAAAACACTCGTTCAAGCTTTTGTTTCTATTTCACACACGGAACCTTATTCTTCATCTGCCCGGACACAGTCAGCACATTAATAATTAACAGAAAAACAAAAACAAGATTTAGTAACAACAAGATCTGAAAGAAACAGCTAATAACAGGTCATAAGCCCTGTAAATACATGTTCTATTATCTATTCCCTTAATTCCAAAAATTTTATCCGTATCTGTTAAAATACGTTAAGAAAAGTCAATATCTGGAATCAACTCGCAAAAAACCACCCATTTTTTGTTTGTTTGTTGGAATAATATAATGTTTAACCCCTAAATATTTAAGCAGCACGCGCTTCGTCTCCAGTAGCTTTATTTTTGACAAACCTGTTGTTTGAATTATAAACGAGTATTAAGAAATTTTTACTGAAAAAATTCGAAATACGGTAAAACAATTTTTGATTCAAAAGAAAACAGATTAAGACTACCCTTTTTTTATATTTAAAACGGAAAGCATATCAAATTTTGTATTTTTTACATCTTCAATAAAAAGGCTTCTTGATAATATGAAAATATCGATTTTTATGTAATTGTGTTGTGTTTCTATTTAAATTTATTTTAACGGAGAAGGAAAACTTTTTTGAGAAGGAAATATGGAAGTCTAGGCATTTACAGGGCTTATGACCTGTCATTGGCTGGTTTAAGTGGCAGCTTGACACACAGTGTAACATTCACTATTCCGCCCATGTTTGACTTCCATATTCCCTTCTCAAATATGTTTTCCCTCTCTGTTGAAGTAAATTTAAATATGAACAACTCCCTAGGGAGGAGATCCAGCCAGTCTGCAAGCATTTGGACCAAATCACCTACTTTCAGGCGTTGCCTAGTAGGTGATTTGGTTCAGCCGGATGAATCTCACCCACGTGATAAAGGTTTCAGCTCTTTTACTTCACAAAAGTCAACAGATGGAAGAGTTGAGAAACTGTGGATGTTCAAACAAGGGCAGAATGGTGAATGTTACACAGTGTGTAAAGTGGCCACTTGAACCAGCCAATGACAGTTCATAAGCCCTGTAAATGCCTAGGCTTCCATATTCCCTTCTCAAAAATGTTTTCTCTCTCTGTTGCAACAATGTGAGATTTATTTTTTATCTTATGTTTTGGATTCAGTTCAGAAACCGTGAAATATTGAAGCGAACAAACAGAATTTAATCGGGTGACTAGGGTAAATAAATTTAAATAGTAATGTATTACTTAATAACGAGTTAATAATACATAATACAAAATTACAAATGTAAAATTACAAATTATTAAGTTTTATTTTTTGAAAATATTAAGCAAATGTGAATTAACTAGGCTTAACTGTTCATTTATGGGTATATTTGATGGGTAATTGTAATTTGTTATTAATTCTTATTGTTTTAACTTCTTTTATTTTGGATACCTTACCAAGTTGCTCTATAGAATTCTACTAATTTTCTGCGGACATAGTAAATGTTTAGAGTAACTAAAAAATTACAGGAAAAAAGGTTTTATCAAAAGTTTTTTGTGAAAGTATATTGAAAAAAAAAAAAAAAACTTACTAGCAGGATGTAACTATTAAATGCGCAAAAACAATGTCGAAAAAAAAAAAGTATATATTTTAAGGAATTCAATAAAAACGTAGTGGTTAAAAGGTAATAACAAAAAATATTATTCTGCAATTGCTGTAGTTAAAATACGTCTTAACGTTTAGCAAACGTGATGACGGAACACGTATTATTTTGCTTACTCGGTGTCTGGGTGGATTAATAATGCTGATTTACGTGGGGAAAAAAAGCCAGATTCCTGCACGAATTCTTTTGACTCGACGGCTAGTCTCTGGTAAAAATCCTGAATAAAAAAATCGAGTTGAGATAAGTCCGTCTCGTAATTTATTGGTTGGCGCATTCTCTTACCATGCTTGAGGTCCCGGGTTCAATTTGTGGAAAGATCGACATTCGTTTACAATATCTCATGTTCCTGGACTGGCACCCGAAGTAGAAGGCCGATCACCTTACCTTCATGTAACAGATTATAGATTTACGCTGCATTTTGTGTGTCAATGGAGTGCCCTATGCATCATGTAGTGTGGACAGGGGCATGAGGATTATTTGCTTATCGAATCACAAACCAGTAATAATTATTTGATTCAATCTTTTTCGGACATAATTATTATTTATTCTACGACCAAGTAAATATTATGTACGTACGTATCAATCTATAAGTAAGTATTGTTTTGGCGTATAATTGTTTTGGTGTTATACGTTGTGATTTGTGGAATATTTCTTCAGTAGATGTCTGTATCGGGACTCTGAGTATTATTTTAATTATGGATTGTTGTGCAACAAATACAATATTTACTTTTCAAATAAAGTGTTTGTAGTGAAAAAATCCTTCGATTTTAAAGTTTCCTTACTTAATGTCTAAATATCTCAGGAACCATTGATTGAATCCATTTTTATTCTTACCCACCCAATTGATAATTCCCAAGGCAATATAATCCAGTTATTATCTACAAACGTATAGACATACTGAAAATATTGTTGTTTAAATGAATTCTTCCAAGAGGTACAAAAAATTACAAGTATTTTAAAGCCATGTCGCGTTGCCTAGTAGGTGGAATAATTCACCTAGAAGAAGCTCACCCACAGAGATGGATTCTCTATTGATGTGGGTAAGATCTAGTTAATTATTTCATATGATAGAAAACGCCAGAAAAACTTTTCAATTATTGAAGTTCTTAGAACGGTTGGTGTAGTTTTCATTTTTTCCACGTTCCCTTCTCGAAAATATTATCCTGTTTTCCAATAATGAAATTACTTTGCCTTTCAATAATTAAATGACTTTGAATGATAATTTGAGAACACATATACACATAATATTATGTATCTACCTTAGACGTGTACATAAATATACACATATTACACCCATAAACATACAGATACTGATGGTGTCTATTATTACATGGTAGCATGGGTTAGAATATTGATCTCCGTTCCGCACTGGTTGTATTAATTTAATGATGACTGATTGTTATTACCATATACCGAGATATTGATAAATAATTCATTGTTGATTGATGGAACAGAACAATTCACTTGATGTCAATATGACGTGTTTGTTATAGAGTAAAAACATGTATTTTGATAAAAATTCTCATTTCAGTAGAGAACAACGAAACAAAAAAAGAATAAAAAAATTGAAATACTGTAAAAAGAAATTAAATGACCGTTTTTACATTGCAAAATATCTACAAAAAGTAAGGTTTTCAGGAGAAGGTTTTTTTACTTTAAAAACAGGATTTAAAAAAATAGCAACTTTTACATAATTAGCTTGTAAATATTCCACAAATACGATATATGTAAAAAATACTGATTGATAGAAATTCTACATCCTAACTCATTTGCTGGAAATCAATATTATAGAAGTAGAACTATTCATTTTAAAAATCCAAACATTCTGAATTCTCACAAAAACGATATGCCTTCATATTTTGTGATATGAATGTAAAGAAAATTGATTTGTGTAAGAATATAAAATATAACTAACCAATGACAGGTCATAAGCTCTGTAAATGCTAAAACTTTTATATTCGCTTCTCAAAAATGTTTTCCTTATCTGTTGCAACAAATTTAGATATAAAATATTTCTTAACTTTTGCATGAAATTATTATTACCTATTTTTTTATATTTTATATGGCTACATAGTGAACCTCTGTATAGGTATGTTATTTCTGAAACATTATTACCTAGTTAATCGATAATCTAATCCAATTCGTTACAACTTTGCACATTTATCGTTTTGCAAAAAAATATTCCACCAATCGATAGATCTCATATAAAATAATCGATTTCCGTGAAAAAACACGTTGCGTTTTTTTAAAATAGATATATTGCCTTATGAAAACGGTCCTCAATTGTAAAGTAAAATATTAATTTATAACGATCAAATTGTATTTTATGAATTTTTAGGGTCAATCACATATTCAAAAGAAGATTAGTATAAAAATAATAAAAAAATACTGGAGCAGTAATATTTTACCATATAAATATTATTTATATGTTAACATTGTTTATCACTTTCTTTTCTTCCCGCTTACAGCTTTGTATTTATAGCAACACTTGGGATTTTTATTTTTTAATAACGTATCTTATATATATTTAATATGGATTCATTTCAATGTTTTACAATATTTATGTGTATCATGTCATCTTTATAAATATGTTTGTGTTTTATATTATTTTTTCTTACTAGTTATACGGAGGAATATGTATTTGAATGCACTAAACGCTAAATTTTATTTATTTCTTTATAAATTGCATCTATGTACCACACTTTTAAAAGCCCTCCGGGCTGAACTCCACAAAACTAATAATACATGGTTTTCAAAAAAATCGACGACTACGGAGTAATGAATTCAACGAATTTTATGAACGATATTTATTATTTATTTTTTTGTATTAGATGTCAATTTTATAAACTGAGTTTTTCTACTGACATTTCTTGGTGGAACTGCATTTTAATTATTATAATTTTATAAACAACTAAAAAAGTATGTATCTATACATTATGGATTAAAAAAGTACTTAGCATTGCTTTTCGAAATTAAAAATTAGATGTCATTACGAATATTATTATTATTTTAAAAAACAAAATTACTTCTTGTACGTTTTATATATATATGTATAAAACAATATATATATATACACAATATATGTACAATCTCTATCTGCCCACCTAAGTACTTTCCATAAAAAAAAAAATTAACCATCTAGTATTTATTTTCTGATACTTATTACTGAGTTTTTGTTGTAATAAGGCACGTCTGATGTTATACTTAAATAATAACAATAATTAGATTCTTAGGAACATGCTCCGCGTAACGGTGTTAAGTGGCAGGGATGACGCGTCACCGAATGTATAACAGGTAATCAAGTCACCCCTATATCCAGCCAAGGGTGGCTTGTGGCTTACTTGATCTGAATAAGCAATTTGCTTTCGGTATTATTACATTAAACGGAGTGTAGAGTATATACCTCATCGGCGCCTGATCTAATTATAACGTATCATTAGCTATCTTCTTCAGATCATCGTCTTAGATTTGAAGTTTATGTCAAAATTTTGCCAAACTTGAGCATGAATTATCTTCATTTGAGAAATGATGAACAGAAATGGACTTTATATGCATTTGAAAAATACTTAGTGCTATAAGTAATGTATCTTTTGTGTTACAATTAATTTCTTTTTACGTTCCCAACCATGTCACCAAAAGTCGAATTCTGCCATTTATTAAATCTTTTAAGAGCAACAAGTAAAAAATGGAGTATTTATCTTAAGTTCAGGCATTTAAAAAAAAAACATGGAGGCGTACTGTTTAATAATTTCTTTTCCATAATTCTGTTCTCAACTATGACACCAGAAGTCAAAATCAGCTATTTATTCAATCTTCTAAGATAAACTTTTGTTTTTATGCCCCAATGTCCAGAATGTGTAGATTAGTCAATTCGTCACAAAACTTGGAAAACTTATGGATATATCTTCCGGCTTTTTGTAGATCTCTTCGCCACTCAAACAGTGTCTGATAAAGATGCATTGCCATGGTTTAGCTCAAAGTTTTATATGTTTATGATGTTTATGAACACATTGTTTACCATTCTTTTGTCGGCCTTGTTTCTCTTTGCTACTTAGTTTTATGTTGAGTTTCTTGTATATTTTATGTTTCTTCATGTAAATGTTGTAATTAGCTGAGGCCCTATGAGTAAATGCATTTATTCAGATTCATATAACATTAACAACATTTTCGAAAAGGTAATATGGAAGTCTGTCTGTGTCCAGCAGATGAAGCATACAGTGTGATTCATGAACAATTGAAAAGCTAAAGGATGAGATAGTTTGGCACATTAACGACATTGAACCTTAATTTTGCATAAGCGTCATTGAAAATATGGACCATCGGATAGAAGTATGCCACCAAAGCCGTGGCGAGAATTCGACCGATATTTTGTTTCACAAATAGTCTAAGATCATAGTCATAGTCATTGATCTTTCCATCAAAATAAAAAAAATTAAGATAATTCTAGGAAAACTTTTTTTTTATTTACAATTAATATCGTGCGTTATAGTTGGACCACCTTTAAGTTGTAGCTTTACGTTAGGTTCAGTAATGTTCGTTTTTTATAAATTAAAAAAAAAGAAATATTTAATAACTTATGGTTTACCAAAATATTTTTGTTTTGGTCGCCATTTTCAAGGAGTTGTAAATAATTCACTATAGTAAAATGGAAATCAAGTTGGGGAAGAGTCGGATTTGGACCTGGAATTTCTGATCCATGAGTCTGCAACACTAGCATCGAGACCATAATTAGATTCAAATAACACTGTGTAAAGAAATTAATAGAATCAGTATGTCAGAATAACTAGAGTCATAGCACCAATAGTTTTTTTAAGTACTTTTATTTTTTTTATTGAAATACAAGTATTACTATTATAATTAATATAACTCTAAAAAAATATCAAAATCACTAGTGAATGACCACTTCTACCCCAGTAAAAATAATACTAAGATTTAGTTACATCATAACATTATAAAACACCCCAACACATCAGAATATGGATATATTCAAAGAACTGCATAAGAAATAGCATCAAATAAATTAAAGGATTATATTTAAATGAATATACTAATTTCATGAAAATTTTAATTTTATTTCTAAGTAGCAATTTGGATTCCAAAAGGGACGATCTCTGCCATTTTATCATTCATAAACAAAATATTAAACTTAATAAATGAAAACAAAAAAACGGTTAGAGACTTTTCAGATCTTAGTAAGGCTTTCAATAATGTTGATCAAATGCAACTATTACACAAACTAGAATGTATAGGCATTTGTGATATTGTGTTACAATAGTTTAAATCGTATTTAAATAATAGAAAACCAAAATTAGTTACGCAAAAAGTTAATAAAATGTCACGTATTTAAGAAACATTTCAATCTTATTGGAAAATTGTTGAAAAAGGTGTACCACAAGGTAGTAGTTTAGGGCCTCTACTATTTATAATTTTAATAAATGGGCTACCCAAAATTGTCAAAACACACTTTACTATTTTTGCAGATAAAACAACATTATTTTTCGATTGCACAGGTTATTTGAAAAATATTTATATATCGTATAAGTGAAAAATGTCAATCAGTAGCAAATTGGTTTGCATCTATAAACCTATCTTTAAATACAAAGAAAACAAAAGTTGTACACTTTCGGCCAAACCAAGCATCTCCATTAAATTTAAATAAAATAATTAATTCTTAAATAATAAAAACCACTTCTCACTGTTCTCTTTTAGGTATTAAATAAGATAACCACTTATACCCATATGCAAAGACAAACCTTAAGGTGAGGAAAGTACATTCTTTTGTCTTCACCTTCGGGTTATTCTCTGCATTTGAAATTAGAATGTACTTTCCTTACCTTAAGTTTTGTCTCTGCATACGGGTATTAAACTGGAAAGAACACGCAAAGACTGTTGTCGCGAAAATAAGGAGTTATGTATTTGTATTAGGTAAACTAAATATAATAACAAACAATGAATGTGTTGTGAATGTTCACTTATTATGCATTTGTGTATTCAATTTTGAAATATGGTTTTATTTTTTGGAAACTACTGATGTACAGGATGTTTTTAATGTTAAAAAAAGATGTGTTAGGTAAATGATAAATCAATTTTGAATATATTAAATTTATTAACGGTGACAGGTATGTATATAATGAAACTTTTTCACAGAAAAATTTTCACATTTACAATACTAGGAATAAAAGGAAATTAAATTTCCTATAATAAGACAATCATATATACAATATAGGCCCGTATGCATGGCGCTAAAAATATATAATAAGTTCCTCAATAAAATTAAGGAAATAAATTGTGTTAAAAAAAATGCAGGTGTGTACAAAGTGTTTCTAATCAATAAATGTTTCTTTACCGTAAATTAATATTTAAATTATGCAATAAAATAAATTTAAATGTATAAAATATAATAATTTAAAGCAATAGACACCATAATCTAGTACAATGTTTTTAATGTTTATGTTTTCTAATTTTTCAATTATTTGTTTTTAATTTTTTAATTAAAAAAAAAATAATTTTTATTTAGTTTTGGTAAGACTCTAAGAAGTTGCTAGTGGCAATAAGTTTGCCATCTAACTGTGTATACCTTGGTTATTATTTTTGTATGTTCGACATTGTATAAATATTATGGTCAAGAAAGATTTATTATTATTTTAATTTAACATATTACAACAGAGATGAAGAACATTTAAGAGAAGGTAATATAGAAGTCTAGGCATCTACAGGGCTTATGACCTGTCAATGGCTGGTTTAAGTGGCCACTTTAAACACAGTGTAACATTCACCATTCTGCCTATATTTGAACATCTATATTCCTTCAATTCTTTCATCTGTTGATGTTTTCAACATATGAAAGAATTGAACAACATCAACAGATGAAAGAATTGAAGGTTAAATGTTCTTCATCTCTGTTGTAATATGTTAATATAAACAGCTCCCTAGGGAGTTGAATCCAGTCCTTGTCTACAAAAATTTTGACAAACTCAAAATATTGTTGATTATTTTTATTGTTATTAATACTATAATATTTTTTAAATTTAGTTGTATTTAAAAAATATAAAATTATTATTGGAAAAAACAACAGCAATTTATTTACGTAAAAATCTACTCTATGCTATGAAGAGTGGAGGGGATAAAAGTGAGAAGTAACGGAGTAAAGAAGAGGTAGGAAAAAACTCAAATATTCAGATAGAGACATATTAAATGTAAATAATTAAGGGGCGTCTCTGATATTAGTTTTGTAGATTATTCCATAATTGAACAGTTATTATTGCGAAAGAGGAAAGAAAAAAAAATAAAAGGATGAATGGTTATTGAAAGGGGTTTCACGTTACTAAAACGAAGAGATAGTCCGTGTTGTAATAGAGGTCAGAAGACCTATATCTCATTAACATGCGAAATTTAATTATTCTGAATATTGTGAAGAACTGATAGAATAGAAGGGCAGTATTCGGTCTGAATCTGAACCAAATATCGTGCCAATAAATAATAACAGGTCACAAAAGAACACCTCTCTAGTAAACCAGTTAAAAAAACAGGTTTTGTTTATTCATTTCTAATTAATTTATTTGTAACAAACTTCAGTATTTTTATATATTTTAAATACTTATAACAACCATTTATTAATCACTACGGTTTTATTTAATATATTAAATCTACCTACTGATGTGTTAAGTCGAATAGACATATTTATCCAAATATATTTTCTTTGACAAGTAAATGCCACTTTGTGTTACGTCGTGAATTATTGATTTTAAGGGTTTTGGAATTATGTAATTTTATTGGTTCTAGACTGACACCTGAAGCCATGAAGCCAGAATGGTGAATGTTACACAGTGTGTAAAGTGGCCACTTAAACCAGCTAATGACAGGTCATAAGCCCTGTAAATGCCTAGACTTCCATATTCCCTTCTCAAAAATGTTTTCCCTCTCTGTTGAAATAAATTTAAATATGTATAACTCCCTAGGGAGGAAATCCAGCCAGTCTGCAAGCATTTGGACATACTCAAACATTGTTAAAAGAATCTTATTCAAAATGATAGAGCGTTAAAAGTCAGATTTTACTTTGTATCCCGGAGCCGTGTAAACACGTAATTATATAACCACGCGTTGTGCCCCGGTCCTGTGTTTTCACGTGGTTTACCAGTTGTTTAAAAAGGTACATTTTATTGACATCTAGTGACTTTTAATTGTCTTTTACCACGTGAAAACACGGGACCAGGATACAACGCGTGGTTATTATAGTCACGTATTTATACGGCTCCGGGATACAAAGCACAAAAAAGGAGTGAGACCCTGTATAGGTAAGAACATTGCAATGTGGCTCTCCATAAAAACCAATGTTGACTAAACTATCATTCAAAAATAACCTATTAAATTGTTTCAAATAAATATGGAAAGTTTCAATTTTTTAACTCAGCATTTTCATAATTATGACCCTTTTAAGTAACTCTTCACAAAACATGAAATTTACAGAGCACAAAAATGGTCCGGGCACAAGGTTAATTCTTTGTGCATTCGGCCGGTGCTCAAAGTTTTATGCTTTGTCTTATTTTGTTTACACTAAAAAAATGTCTTCTTTGAAATAATGAAAGTATTTCATTTTACGTAACGAGTGTAAAATTAGTACTTACAGTCTGGTAATTTTGTGCCATAATTCAATTCTATTTATTTACAGGTATGAACGTGCTGATTATATTTTTCCAATCAACAAATAAGGTAACAAACTTTTTATATACATAAGAACCTGTCTTGCTATTTATATCAAATGATTACTAATGTTTTTTTATAAATGCGTTTGCGAAGTTAAAATTGCCATTGTTAGTACGAAAACATTCCTGGAAAATCGAAAGCTTTATTGAATATTTTTGTACAATATAATCCAATAATGTTACATTTGACATTCATAATGCACGTTTTTGTACTGTAAATGTATAAAAGGTTTAATTTTACACAATGAAAATAAGACTTTTTTACAATCTCGAATTTGAGTATTATTCTGAAAGGTTTCAGTAAGGAATTACTTCCCTTATAATCTACAATTCATCATTTTACTCTCCTCGTAATATTTTCCGCTCACGAACTATGTTGTAGTACTGAACATTTAAAAAGGACTCGTAGAGAAATTCGCCATAGAATTCACTACATTTTATGTCATTTTTGCGAAAACACGTATAAAAAAATCGTTTTCAATCAAAATACCCGTTGTGGGTACTCCATCACGAGAGGTCTTGAAAAGGATCTTTTTGTATAATTTTTGATCGAATTTCTTGGGTCAGCATCTCTTTCACATCACGTTCTCCTTTCATCTGAGATTCCATTATTCCGTTTAATTTATTACACAAACATTTCCAAGTACCTCCGTCAAGTGTTCCTCGGGTTAGGCTTCCGAGGAGAAGGCCGTGACTGGTTTAGTTGATCGTTTGCTTTGTACCCGACGCCGTTGATCCGTTACAATTAACGCCGCCGTTGCGCCGTCAGAATGAGACCCGCGGAGACGCTGAAAGCTTCCTTAAAAGCTTTTCATCATTCTTTTCTGAAGCAGAAAATGCACTGATTTTTAATTCACTTGTTTTTCAATCAGAAAACAAACTTATTCCTTAAAGATTTTTTGTTGAAGAACTTGTCAACTTAAAGTAAACATTGCGTGATATAAATAATGTTATGTAAAGATTATCCGAATGGCTACCAAAAAAAGTTTTTTACTTTTTTTCTAGAGTGAAATAGGATGAAAAACGAAAAACATGTTAATCTACGTATAATAATGTTAAAGTTGGTATTCTTTACAGTAATAAAAAAAATCTTCGTCAGTAATGTGTCCTAAATGTTTGCGTTGTCTTTTTTTTTTTTTTTTTTTACTGTATAATGCAAATATTAATTATATCAAAGCAATATGTATTCATACACTTGTCAAAATATACAACATTACCTTGTTCAACAATGTTTTGAGTGTCCAAATGTTTGTAGACCGACTAAATTTCCTCCCTAGGGAGTTATTTCGAAATAAATTTGTTGCAACAGAGAGAAAAAAAAATCAGAAGGAAATATGGAAGATTAGAAATTTATAGAGCTTATAACCTGTTATTGGCTGGTTTAAGTGGTCACTTTACACATCGTGTAATATTCACCATTCTGCCTTTGTTTAAACATCCACGATTCCTCAACTATTCCGTCTCTTGATTTTAAGAAGTACAAGAGCTGGAATCTTTATTAGAGACAAAGACATTCTATGAAACTATATGAGCCAAGATAAAGCGCACTCGCAATCTTAGGTATTTTGTAAATTTGTATTGGTAACGTATTAGAAAAATCTATGCAGACATAGATATATATGTATTTTTACAAAAAAAAATGGTGTGAAAGTTATTGTGAAATACACATGTACCTATTTAGTAAAAAAATGACCCCTCCCCCACTTCAACCCATTCAGCCGCCACTGGTAGAAGGATGTTTAGAATAAGACTCGGTTTGAATTGTATAAGGTAAATATGAACATATAAAGTAAGCAGCAAGAAGGAATTCACTAAGTACACAAGTAAAGTTGCGGATATATTATTGTGTATTGTGGGCTTATTGTCGTCCCTGGATTTTAGTGTTGAGTTACAAAATAATACCGAAAACTTTTCTCATCAGCAATCCTATAAAGGAATACACCCTCTTAGAAAAGTTCAATGAAAGAAGGTTGTGAAAATATTAAACTAGGTGAAGTAAAGAAAATGGAGCTTTCGATAGCGGTTCCAAGCGTCATTTTTTGCACGTTTTGTTACTAAGACCAGGGAATAAAGCACCTATTTGTTTTATTTAAATTATTGAACTGTTTGAGAGAGCGTAGTAAAAAAAAAATTAAATTTTATTTCCGCTCATTATTTTCTATTCTTATTTATTTCTTAACACTTTGTGTTCATATAAGAACAGGCATATTGCCATAAGGCATTTTTTTCCTACCTACCCAAATCGTTTAGTTTGGAAAAATATGGAGTACATAGGCATTAGAGTGGGCCGATGATATATAAAGTTTTTTTATTTTTTTAGACATCAAAGTGAAAGGAGTCTAAAAAGTTGCATTATGGATCTGGAATTTAAAAAAAATATTTCATACCACTTTTGACCCTCAACCGAGGTTTGAAGTTTATCACTGTCTGAATATTTTGTTATTTATCTATATTGATAATTTTTTTTTTTTGGTAAAGATATAACTTAATCACATTACAAATTTGAACACGTTTTAAAACTACCGAAATCCAAAAAGTTTACACTCCGAAGAACTGATTCCGTTGAGCGCCTGGCTAATATTGACGAAAACAATGCTACCTATTTATGACAAAACAAAGTGTAATGCACGCTCTTAAATGCTTATTTAATAAAATTTAATGCATTTTGTAAAATTTAATAGGACTGATTTTCTGACATAAATACGAAATAACAGCCGGTTAAAAGAAAGAAAAAAAAAATAATAATAATAAAGCGTTAAAAGGTTATGGATATATTTCAAATTAGGAAAGCTTAAAAATGAATTTTCCTTTGATCAATAATCAAACAGCCATATAACGGGCTAGTTCCCCAGATCAATTCCGGTTCAGATTATGATCGTTAATGTGATATTTTCGTAACTCGATATTTTCTCCTATTTATCACTGTAATTGTCCGCAAGAATTTAGCTACTGCATCACGAAGTTTGCCACATTCATGTAAGTAAGTTTTTTTCTTTAGTTATCGAATTAAAAAAAAAAACTCAATATTTCAAAATGCTGACTTATTTTACACGACTATATTTATAAGCCGATGAAAAACCTTTCTAATAACAAGCGTTTTTATTCAAAATTTATATGGTAATCCGGCAATTAATTTAGATTTTTTGTTTTGCTACTCATTATAGTATGTGATTCTACACGATATATTTTTATTCAATGAATTAGCAATTATTGATTTTATTGTATCGCCGCATAGTCAAACATTTACAAAGAAATTAATTACATAGGGTTAAAAACAAGTATCCAATTATTAGAGTCCGAAAACGGATGCAGCAGCCTCTTAAAACTAACGTCTTAAAAGTGCGGTGGTGAACCTGGCTTGGGCACATGCTGCAGATGCCCCGGGAAAGCCATAACCCAAGTTGCCTCTAATTTTCACCTGTGAGCTCCTGCCATCCTGGAAGCCCGTCGATAACGATTTCTTCGTCCTTATTCGACGGAACTTGGGACTTACGTGGGGGGACGCGACTGAGCTTGGCAATTGGCAATTGGCAATGGGGTCTCCCGGAGGCGTCTGGTGACGCGTCCGGCGCTTCATTTAGGAGCGGATGTAGATTTGATAGATAATTAAGCATTAAAAAAATAACTAGCAAACCACAATGGCGTGATATTATTTTCAGAAAGTCATTCTGCACAATAATAAGATGAATTTTCGCTTATTAAAGATGAACACGAAGATCTCACGAACAGTTACACGGAGAAATAGTTAAACCGTTAGAAACTCATCAAACTAGAGAATGCTTACCTTAATCTCAATGGAGAAAATATCTTCGGTCTGAAAATATTTTGCCCGGTGAAGTGATTTTTTTATATTTTTTTTATATGGGAGTTGCTTTATTATTTACCTTGCTTATAATATACAAGGTTTATATTTCAAAAAGTGGATTTTTCTGCAATTAAATATCTTAAAATTTATCTTAACTATTGAGATCAGGAGGGATATATTAATGTGGGCTAATCAGGAACTTCTCAGCATTTGCTCGCGTGGAGAGGAAACCACTTAAAACTCTTCAGAAGAAGCCGGCCTGTTGGCAGTAGTCAACAGGCCTTTCGTTCCACTAGAGGAGTGTCCGGCATTTTGTTCCCTACTTTGGTTTATTTTACCAATTTCCTGCGCTATATTTATCATGTATGATACTACCTCTCGTGTGAGTTCTTTATTACCTATCACCGATGGGATGTCGCATAGATCTTCACCCGGGCCTCTGCATCGCGCCTCCAGCGGTAAAGTGATTAGCACGTTAGGCTACAATGTGTAAATTCCAAGGCTTGATTTTTAAATATTTTGTCACACTGATATTTATGTAAGTTTTCCTGGACTGTACATAATTTGATTGCTCTGTGTATTACTTATAAGAGTATATGATAGTTTGTATTTTAAAAGCTAGTAGATAAAAAACTCTTATGGTCAATAGCGCCCATTACACGTTCATATTGCCTCGCTGAAAAATGACGAACTAGTTCGAACCGCGCGCATAACTGGAAGTGTAAAGAGAGGCGGCGCACCAGAGCCTGTTGTCCAGCAGGCTTATTCTGTCATCATTTCGTTTCGTGAATTTGTTCATTCGTCATGTATCCATCTCACTGTAATGCAATTAAAATGGTATTTCGCTCTCGTTCCCTCTCATAAGATACGAATAAATTTACGAAACAAATTAGTTACAGAATAAGGCCACAGAACCGCACAAAAAACTTTTGAAACTTACGACGGTTCACGCGCCATTCCAAACTGCATTCAAACCTTTCAAAATGTCTTTACACACAAAGTTTGATGCGCGGGACACGCAAATGCCAATTTGGAACGCGAACTCTGGTCCCCTTTTGAGTCTAATAAATTTACCTCGACGCACAACGGTTTGAACCGCAGTTCGGCATGTCATCCGGCACGCGGTTTTGCCAGCAGTTTAGAATGCCGTTTAGATGTGTGGTTAAACCTTACGTTTAAAGGCCGTTAATGGATTTGATCATCACAGAATAGATTCAATCGTTCAATAAAGTCATTTAAATGCTTAAATTTTATAATTACTTTTAAAAAGTATTTATTGTAAAAAAAAGTTCCTGAAAGTATTTTAAATGAAACAATATTCAAGACTTTTTGTTCTTATGGTGTTTGGGTTCCGTTACTATTTTATGAAGTATTTATGCCTTTGTAATAATAAAATTTAAAAAACTTTAAACAAAAATGGTTTTCCAATATAACTTTCCTCGTTAATTTACGTGTTACTTTAACAGCTTAGAATTTCTGGAAGATTTTCAAATCTGTACCATGAAATGCTTAAATAAAAAGAATAATATTCGCATTTTTTTTTTTTTTAATATAGGTCCTACAAAGCTTTGAAAGTATTTTAGTAGTTTAAGATTATGATAAACTTTTCTGCTTTATTTATTATCATATTATAAACATACAATTATACATTAAAACAAAGTTGCTTTGATCATCTAACTAGGACTATTTATCCCGCTCTAAACCAAAAAAAAAACAGTAATTAATAGGTAGAAAAAATAAATAAAGGTTGTAGACATAGTGAAAATATTGTGGAAAACATAATAAAACACATAATAAATAACATAATAAAAAATCTAGTAAAATACATTTTTTAAATTTATATTGATGTCCATTTTTACACTTTTAACATTTTGATTATTCCTTTTTTATTTTTTTGCCATTAACTAAAATCCTACCAAGCCACTTTCTCTGATGGAGGTCAAAAACATATTTTTAAACCCAGTAAAATAAATACGTAGTTAAAACAAAATACATAGTAAAAAATATATATTTACAGCAAAAAACATATCTAAGAAAACGGTAAAATACCTAGCAAAAAGAAAAAAACATAGTAAAAAATAAAATAAGAAAAAAATTAATTTGTAAATAATAAAAAACATTTTTTTTTTCAAAATAAGTAAAACGTTAGAGCATCTTTAATAAAAAATAAAGATATGTAATTACTTTTTTTCATTTAAATTATTTATTGACAATTATTGGTGGAATTCCATTGTAATTATCTAATAACTTTTTTTAAAATTAATAACTTATTTGGAAATATAAGTTATTACATCATATGTAATTACAATTCATATAAATGAATATTTGATCAATCTTTAGATAGACAATTACATTTGGAAGTTAATTGAGTTATCTTCAACTGTCGATTAATTAATTTATTTCATTCACAGTATATTCATTTACCATTTATTGAGATAAAAATCACAACTCCATGGAACCAAAGTCCTGTGTTGATTTGGGACGAATATAAGTATAAAGCTTTAACAGTGAATATCACCATATTTACTAAATATAACAAAAACATCATTAAAAATACATGACACATCAAATAAAAAAGAAACCATTAAAAATTCGTGAAATAAAAAGATTGAAATAAACCACCTCATATATTTGAAAAACCATCTAGGAGTTTCTCACTCAAATCCCTCCCCCTAAGGAAAATTCAGCCCTGAAACTCTTTTTTGAAAAATTATTTTGTCCTTGAAAGCTTAACAGGCTCTCCCAAAATATAAAACACTCTCGGTGCGATAAAGGAGAGGTGTATCTGAGCAAAAGTCGTCTGGGCTTTGGGTTTAAAATAATTCGTTCCCTGAGAAAACCTCGTATACAAGGTTTGGCTGAGACCTCTCCTTTTTGTTCGATCGGAAGTAAGGTGAAGTAAAATCGATATTTATTTACGAAAATGTGTATTTTTGTATGAAAATTTAAAATATCTTCGTTGGTAGCCTGTAATTGAACGTGTTTAAAAAACAAATTACACGCGTTCTGTTTCTTTAATACGCAAAACATAATTTTACTTTGGACAAACTTAAAAATAAATGTTTACTTTTCATTGTAATGCGGCCCTTGAATCTTTGGAGATCAAATTAAATTTACAAGACAGTTGATAATGTTATGTACACTGTCTCAATTGTTATCTGTTGTACAGATATACAGGTTACAGCTGACACAATAACTCCCCCCCACCGTGTTTGCAGTCCTTAGATTGTCCCGGTCTAGACATCACAGCAATGAAAACAAACGATTTGAGTGTTTAAGGGAGGGAGTGACCTCTGTTTATTTTAAAAATATTCCATTCTTTCGTTATTTGAGCGGGAAAAAAATAAATGGATTTCCCTTGGCGGATGGAAAGGAAATTCTGTAAAATAATAATTATTCTAATTCTTGTTTTGTTGGAGTTATTTTTAAGAATTTATCTTGATAATTATTTGGAGGTGTTTGCTATGCTTTGAAAAATATTTCAAGTTGTTTCAAAATGTCATATTACGTAATAAAAATGACGAATTTGAAAACTTTTAAAGGTTTTAACTCAGTAAAATGATCGCGTTTACAATGGAAAGCTAATGTTGTCATATTTATAAAGTGGAAAGTTGATGTTACGGGTTTAAAAAGGTTAATTCTATGTTCTGTTAAAAACAACCAGGCCGCTTTCATATAAAAATCTACAATTATCACAATATTTTGAGTTTGTTGACAAAATACTGGATTTCACCCTCTAGAAAGTCACAGCGTGTAAAATTACCCCTTAAATCAGCCAATGACAAGTCACACGCCCTGTAAATGCCTAGACTTTCATATTACTTTCTTTAATATGTTTTCCATCCCTGTTGTAATTTGAAAATGCCTTTTGAAAATATCATGATTTCAAAATGTCATTAAAATAAATGTCGCCTCATACAGTCAGACGTTGCATGAGAGATTTGATCTGGCTGTTTTTTAAAAAAGCAAATTTAAGGTTGTGTGGTCAGCCAGACTTGAAAAATCTCCAAAATTCCGTTCAAACATGATTAAAACTATTAACTTATTGCAACAAATTAATTGAGTTTTCTTTACAATTAGGTACCTTATTTACAATAAATATAAATTAATGTGATCAATACATAATGATACGACCCACATAAGAGTTTTACTAGGGCTGGCTATTTCCGGCAAAATGCGCATCTTAGGTTGTGTGGTCAGTCAGACTTAAAAAATCATTAAAACTGGTCATAAACATAAATGAATCATCTTTTGTATTATAAAAAAAAACAACACATGAATTATTTATCATTTCTCAAAGTGAAAAAACATTCTTACTGTTTTGTGGATTCAATTATTCAGTGTTTTCACAAAAGTGCTAAAAAATCTCGTTTTTACTTTTCTGTGGCTCTTTGCTTTCTACAAAACTAAATTAAATTCTCCCGAGCGATAACGTAGATACACAACCTCCCTTTAAGTCTTGAAGTAAGTACATCGGTTTGTACCGGCGCCGACGGGTCTAGCACCTCACGGTACACATACCTACTCCGAATAAAAACTTTAATTATATTTACCACTAGAAGCACTAGCGAAGCAATAGAATCGATGTCTAATACACTAAATTGTGTGTCAACATGGACAAACGAATATGGTTTACTTATAAACCCATCTAAAACACAAATTATGTTTGCGGGTAGTTAAAGACTGCTTAATAAACTGGACGAATCTTCACTTAATCCTCTTAATGTCAATGGTACCAATATTCAATACAGGAAATCCGTAAAAAATCTAAAAGTACTAATGGATGAACATCTCTGCTGGCGAGCTCATACTAATGAAATAAGCCGCAAAATATTTTTCAGTCTACACTCACTTAGAAGGTTGCAAAAATTCATACCCATCAATACTAAATGCTACCTTGTACAAGCATTACTATAACCCATTCTAGATTACGCTGATGATTCCATGACTGATTTAAGCTGTGAGCAACTCGATAAACTTGAACGACTTCAGAATACATGAATAAGGTAGATTTTTGGTCTTAGGAAATATGACCACATTTCTGATTATCTTAGGCAACTGAAATGGCTCAAAATTAGAAACCGAAGAGACTATCACTCCCTCTCACTTCTGTTCAATGTACTTCATAGTCCTAATGCTCCTATATACCTGCGTGAAAATTTTCAACGCTTATCGGTTCATGGTTTACCTCTTTATTCTAATTCCCAAGGCACTCTCTTAATACCCATCCACAGTTCCTTTTTTTTTAAACTCATATAGTGTCCATGCAGCTAAACTGTGGAATCATATCCCATCCACCATCAAAAATGTTACAACATTATCTCTGTTTAAATCACGTCTGAAGAAACATCTCCTTTCATTTCCCCAATCTCTCCTCCTTTCTCTTTTTTCCCATTGAGTCATAGTTTTGATTTAAGGTTTTTTTTAAACAAATACGTTTATTTATATTTTTTTGTATCTTTAGCTTTTTAATCTTTATTTTCTATTAAATATGTTCTGTAACTTTGTATAAAAACAAAACTACTATTTTATTGGTTGGTTGGAAAAAAATTGTTATTTGGCAATGTACAAATAACATTATGTACAAGAAGTTAAATAAATAAATAATAAAAAAATATTTCACCTACGGAACCAAAAGCAGTGGAAAATTATTATTTAAAACACAAATGTGATTTAAAATAATAATAAACGAATCTTTTTTAATAACAGTTATTGTCAAATAAACGATTAACCCAAATTTGGCCAATGATTGAGTCTTATATTTCTAACAAGGATTAAAATAAAATTAGTCTATTGTCTTAACATGATTAGTACTGTGAAACCGAGGAAACCAACTGAAAATAAAGATTTGCATACCAACAAACATAATTAAATCTCTTACTGTCTTATTACTATCGGAAGCTCGCTTTTTCATCCGATATTTTTTTTCTCTTTTATAAAAAACTTTAAAAATATATTTTTTTTAGTAATCCTTGCTTAAATAAAAATGTAAATACGTGTTTGTTTGCTTGTGTTTTCTTTAAGTCGCAAATGGGGACCAACCGATATGAGTTTTTTTCTTAGAATAGCCGGAGAGCTGAGTGACATACTTGCTACTTTCATCCCGAAAAAAATATCACTCTCTCGAAAAAATTCATGCTGGAAAATGAAAAAAAAACGGAATAACGCGTGCTACGTCACCATAGACTACTGACACGTTGTTTTCACAAAACGATAGATAAAGAACCGAAAATTAATATAGGCTCCTTTTTGTCCGAGAAAACATGTGATTCTGTTCTTATTCTTAGTGGTAGAGGTCGGTGCTATGCAAGCTCGTGACATCACTGCAACCTGTGAAGATTTATTGTGACGGATCCTCATTAATAGTTTTTGTCCTCCAGATCTAGGTCTATAAAGAGCCTAGCCACTGAGTGGAAGGCGAGAGTTTACATTTTGCAAATCTCCCCCTCCAAGCCCGGAAGTAACGGGCTATTAGGTAAGGTGCAAGCTCTTTAACCTTCTCAGGTTTAACCAGAGGTCCCCCGAAGATGAAGCTCCTTTTATGAGGTAAAGCATCACATTCACATAAAATGTGTTTAGGTGTTTTCTCATCTGCACTGCAGAGCCTACATCTAGAAGATTCGGAAAGGTTCATTCTAACGCAGTATTTTTTTCAAATCTGCATTGCTTCGTAAGAGCTGAAGTGATAACCCTAACTTGATTTTGGCTGAGCTTTATTAATGCTAAAATAAAAAGGAAAAAGTGATTATATTGGTAAAATTTGTATTGTTGAATGACAAAAATAATTTATAAACTAATTTCTCCCTAATAACACGCGAACGAAACTGCATATAAAAGTCAGTTATGTATAATATAAATATAAGACATTTAAGAAACAAGCTATAAGAGTACTTATTACGGCCGAAACAATAATTACGAAATATCTATGTATTCAAAAAAATGTTACAAAACACGTATGTAATAAGGCCAATCAAAATATTCCGTAAATGATGGTGGTTTTCAAAATCCTCATCGTTATTAATTCAAACGACGGACCTTTGGTTTTTATTATGGCAATCATGCTTTAAAACTGTTCATGATGACACCG
This sequence comes from Micrasema longulum, assembly GCF_059751315.1. Lineage (NCBI taxonomy): Eukaryota > Metazoa > Arthropoda > Insecta > Trichoptera > Brachycentridae > Micrasema > Micrasema longulum. Next base: position 780,015 of record NW_028277611.1, read on the forward strand.
ATCTGTCCATTTCCACAGTCGCGTATCTCCTAAGGCACTAATCACCTTTCAAGTGAATCAAATTTGGATGAAGACATTATAATTTGGAGATTCATGACGTAATGGAAGAGAAGTTAGGGTTTCGTAGAATGACGTCTCTTGCGCAAATCAGATATCTCTAGTAGACCGGGCCTTTGGTCTTTTTGGTCCAGACGCCAATTGCAATGGTCTACTTAACATACCATAATTTTATTGAAAACGAGCATTAATGCAGTTCATTAAATATTTTAAGTATTCTCTTTTAATAAACGATCACAAAATGAAATGCTTCTGAGGTAATTAACCTTTTTGTAAAATGTATAACGTAACTTTTTGAGAGTTTTCAAGGAAAATACTGAATTCAACGCCTACTTTTAAAAGAGACATTCAATAGATTTCAAAACAAATGCAGGATAATTTTTTTTTTATTCTTAATCTGTAGGCCATTGCTAATCACTTTTTTACATTATCATGTTTGTTTTATTTTACATTAAAATTTATAGACAAAAATTAATAAAATCTATCGACCAAACAACATCGGACCTTTTTTTGTATGACTTTTTCAGTGTACAACACAAAATTTTAAGACAAAGATTACACAAACATCACTCTGTCAGATTTTTTATTTACACTTAAAATGCATTATGTAACATGGTAGACATTATAATAATAAATATGTACACCTCCCTTCCCCTCCTTATTCTCTCTTCAAGCATCTTTGTCCTTATACCGCCCAAGTTACAATAACTTACTGTTCTTAAAAAATAAAAATAAATGAATTTAGAGTCTAGAAATTTCAATATCAGATCGATCGTGACGTGGAAAAAAAAGACTTATAAAAAAAAATTAAGTTGTGGCGTTCACTTCCAAATCACAACACAATATTCGACCATACACTTTTACACTTACTCTCATACAAATACACACAAACACCCTTTTGTTGTACCATAATTTGATTTGTATGATTTTTATCTCGAAACTTTGCTGGCCAGTCTTCAAACCTTTTATTTATTATGTCATAAAATTATTGTTGACTGTATGTTTCCGTAAAATCAATAAATAAATAAACTCGTAATTCATCATTCCATTATCCATTTATAATTCCTAAACTAACAACCAAACCATCAAGCTGTTTCTCAGGAGAAGAAGGCAGACTGGTCTTAGGTAAAACTAAGTCTACCGATATAAAGGTATTTGAAAATCAACATTATTCTGTACGTCCAGAACTACTTCTTTCTTGAAGATCGAGATAGTATTATATTCGCAGCCATTAAGGCTAGACTGATCGCAGAAACGTGATTAAAAAACTCGATTACAGAGAGAGAGAGACGCAATATATATGTTTTACACGGTTTTTCGGGCCAGACCGTGAAACTTCAGAGGAACATTCTTTATGGGAAGCTTTAAAAAAATGTTAATTAAATTTTTCCAAAAAGTAATTTAAAAAAAAAATTGTGATCACAAAAAAGAGTAAGTCTTTAATTTCTCGGACAAGCATCCCTTCCGCAGACCCTTACCCTTCCTCGACATAAAAAATGCAATAAAAACGTATTTGACCAACGAAGCGACATGCACCAGAAGCGGACAAGGGAAGCGGCTGGGTAGGAGAAGGGTAGGGGTTTGTGGAGGGACTGCTTATCCGAGAAATTAAAGATTTAATACATTTTCTGATAACTATTTTTTTTTTAATTGATTTTTTTTAAAGCTTACCGTGAGGAATTTTCTTCTGAAGTTTCGCGGTCTGGCCCTGAAAAACCGTGTATATATATTAAATGAATTCTGCTAGCAGATCTTAAAATCCTCATAACAAAAACATTCGCTTCCTACCGAAAGGTGGAAAATCTTGCTGGTAGGACACTAGAAATTCACCCACTAACCCGCTTAGGTTATTACAGAAAAACTCCGTTTATCTGAATTTCAGTCATCTGGATTGCCAAATATCCAGATCGTTATCAGGAAACAAAAAATAATGAATTTTACTTTTATTTTAATTTAATTGAGCAATTTATTTTGCTGGACATGTTAAAGTTAGTTTTCAATTCGCTGTATTATTACAAAAATAATAAAATCTAATACTTATTAATACAGAAAATTTGAGGTTAACAGCATAAACTAACTCTTTTTTTAGATCCTTGATCAATAAAATAGCGTTATTGCTATTTAATAACAAAAATAAGCCAAAAGGGACCGTAAAATATTGCTTAGTTAAAAGAAAATATATATATTTTTATTTTATTTTATTTTATTTTATTAACATACACGGCATAATTGCCTTTTACAAATTTATAATATAAACATATAAGGTTTGATATTTTTTAAACTACATATTTGCACTCAAAACTAAAGAACAATAATCAAGCCTAAAAATTATATAACATAATATTTAAAAAAAAAAAAAAAGTTTAAATAAAACAAAAGTTTGAAATAAAAAGTATACGAGAACTTTAAAAATTAATATAAAAAGTAAATCAAATTTAAAACATAATAAGGTTTATAATAAAAATATATATAAAAAAAAAAAAACAGAAAATCATATATGAAGTAACTTAATATGATTACTGCTCATCTTTGAAAAAGTTTATAAGGTTTGTTCTATAAGAACAATACCCCACATTAAATATATCCGATATGTGGGAACAACTATTGCCGAGTTCATGAAGTCGGCTCAATACGGCATTACAATCATACACTGTGCGTGAGTTACTACTGCAAAACGGTGGCACCCGCCTAGTTATCCTTCCAGGCACCCTGAAGTTGACGAGTGACAAAAGTATACTTATATATTTAAGTATACTTAAAAAATCAATTAAGTTCCCTAGGTACCATTAGATACGGATAGTATTGTGACTATAAAGTTGAAACATCATGTTTTCTCAATTCCCCCGTATATTTGAGTCTCTTAAATTTTTCTCGATATCCTAATTAATTTTTACTCTGTTAAATCTATACAATTTCTTTTTTATATACATATTTTGATAGTTTTTATATCTTTTACTATGTTTTTTGTTTTCACTACGTATTTTACTATGTTTTTTCTTATACAAAAAAATGTACTTTACTAAAACTTTTAATATTTTTTTTCTGTGACTTTTACTTTATTTTTTAGTATGTTTTTCTACTATGTATTTAACTACGTTTTTCACTGAATTTTAAATTTTGTTATTATTTATTTTTTCCGTGTATTTATTACTGTTTTTATATTTGGACTATCTTAGAACAACAAATTACAACAGGGATGGAGAATACGTTAAATAAGGGAATATGGAAGTCTAGGCATTTATAGGGCTTATGAACTGTCATTAGCTGGTTTAAGTGGCCTCTTTACGCACTGTGTAACTTCCAACATTTTGCCTATGTTTGAACATCCATATTTCTTCAATTCTTCCATTTGTTGATTTTAGTGAAATTAAATAGCTAAAACCTTTATTGTTGTGAGGAGATTCATCTTACTGAAATTTTTACCATACTAGGCAACGCCTAAAAACAATTTTACAATTTTTAAACTTCTTCTTTGAACAGTTGATTTTATTACACAATAACCCTAATTAGTCAAAGCAACTTTGTTTATATATCATGGATATCATGGATCGTGGAGTGAAATTGAAATGGCAGTGGGCAGGACACTTGGCGAGACAAAATAAAGGCAGGTGGAATCCAAGAATAATAAAGTGGAAACCATGGGCAAACAAAAGAAGTGTTGGAAGGCCACAGAAAAGATGGGTCGACGACATTGCTTCTATTGCCGGTAAAACGTGGATGATGAAAGCGAATGATAGGAAGGAATAGAGACGTTTGGAAGAGGCCTTTATCCAGCAGAGGAGAGAACAAGGCTGAAGTAGAAGAAGAAGTAGAACTTTGTTTAAATGTATAATTATATGTTTATGATAATAAAAAAATAATAAAAATAACTTTGATCTGACATACGAGTCATGTCGCCGTGAGTAATTTATTGCCCCGAATGTGACGAAGTTACAAGATCCATGGATCCGCAGCCGTTTTGATTCTGGACCCGTAAATTATGGCATTCGTGAGAAATTATTCTATTTTTCGGTTCGGTGCATAAAAGTCGGCATAATGGATTCAGTTATATCCGTTCTCAGGGTGGATACTGACTGTGGCAAAAAATCCTAAATTAAGTCCCGTATTATATTACGTATTTCGAATGTTATTTGATGTCACTGAGAAAATTAAAAAAAATGAAAATGGAAAAACAACTCACGTGCCCATAGTGGTTGCCAAAAAATATAAAACCAACCTGCTAATGGGACACGCGATAGTAAAAACTGACACCATCGTTCAGCAAACAATTGTTTTTTTTTTTAATATCTCTACTAAACTCGTAATTACAATACACAATCATTTGTCTATCTTAAAGAAGGGTTGGAAACCTAATGTGTGCATTTGCACGCTTTTGGCTACATTAGTTTTTTTATACCCACCCCGCAACAAAAATTATTTATTAAAATAAAAAACAGCCAATTTAACAAAAAAAATCTTTTTACATAAAGACAAAATTACTTTAGTTCAAAATTCATTCATTTACATATTCATTCAAAATTACACTCGTGTACGTATTCATGAACTTAAAAAGATTTTTTAGGCTGTGCCCGTGTTAAGCCATAATCATTAACAAGAATTAAAAATACGCAGTAAAATAATTTAATTAAAATAACATGTGATGCAATAGAAAAACAATCCAAAAAAATAAAATTTCAATATTAAAGAATAAAGCAATAAATAAAAACTAAATATATTGACAAAAATAAGAAAAAATCGTACCGGTGTAAAGCCACACCATATCATTCCACTTGTAAAAAATAAATAAAAAGTGTTTACTCGGTCTTAAAAAACATTTTCGCCGGCAGATCCATACGGAGTAATTCTAGATCAACCTTCTCTACTTTCTTCTTTCAAACAAAATAAAATAAATATACTAAATATCAAAGTTTACAAAAAAATGTTAAATCGGTACAGTTAGATTAAATTATGATTATTACTTGCAATTAAGGCTTAAGCGTTTTCTTTATGGTTGTTTAGAGAGAGGAAATATTTATAGATTTCAAAAAGAATTTTTTTTTTTTACAATGTATTGTTAAGATATTATGTCACTTAAGGGTCAAGACACAAACCAACCGGCTAACGGCGGCGGCGCTTGGTTTTTTATCTACTTATCCTTTTCCACACCGTGTCTTATATTTTGTATAAAATACATAATTCAAACCGTCATGCTCTTAGCTATAATTTTGTACTATTTTTTTTAGCATTATAAAAAATAATAAACAATAAAAATAATGTGACCTTACTGAGTTACCCGTACCAAGGACATTTAACAATATACTATTTTATTTACATGTGAGAATATACAAAAAAGAATTTATACACAGATATAAATAACAAAATGTTAAGAAAATACGTATTTTTGTTTTTATTCAATTTATGTATACCTGTATTTTTTTATACTATAAAACGCACAATAAAAAAACAAAACATAAACTATACGTTTGTGGAGCAGGTGATTCAACATTATACTTCTACCCAGCTCCAGTATCCATTTTTGTATGGCCTTTTTAAACATTTTATCGTTGCTTATTGTTTAAATGGACAGTGAAAATACGTTATGGATTTTAATTGCAAAATTTCCAAAATCCCTTTTGATAGATATATATTTTAAAGAGATATAAATATAAATATATTTATGTACAATTCATAAAATAATAACGTATTTCACCAATTATATGTGATCACTAAAAATGACAAAATAAAATTGAAATTGATTATTGAAAATAATGATATAAATATAAATTTAATTTTAAAAACTATTAATGCAGATTATATAAATTTGGATTTAATTTATTAAAATTTGATTGTGTTATGAATTACGGTGAAAATTACTTTGAAGTATTTTTAATGCATTTAGAGTATTTTATACGTAACATATTTTAACATATTTGATTAGGGATTGTGAAAAGATTTTTTAGTAAAATGTCTGTAACACGCGCACGAAGCATGACAAGAAAGGAATTTTCGCGAATGTTTGCCTGAGTTGCGGCATTTATTTCTCACGGGATATTGAATTTTAGATATTTACTTACTATTTATTTTAGATATTTATTTAAGATAAGTGTATGGCCATAGTATTTTTTGACCATTTTGACATGCGGCGCGGACGCGGTGACTCAAACATATGGTTCTAAGTGTAGTGTCTATAGTGACCGCGCGTACCCGCCGCAAAACGCTCCATTATTGCCGTACACTCACAAACAAACAACAAACAAACCATCACGCCGTAGGGGTAGGCAGAGAGGACAAAACGCCATATCACTCTATCTTGGCATACAGACCTCGCTTCCTCTACATTCATACATCTTCTTATGCACGCACGCCTATTATTCCTACTTTTGACATGTCCAACTATAAGTATTTGATGGACTTGATCGTGCCATGCCTTTCTCGGTCTTACTTGTTTTCTGCATCCATCAACATTCGCATCGTAGATCCTTTAGGCCGGTCTTTCGCTGTCCATTCGCTCTATATGTGCAAACCAACGCAGCACCCCTTTCTTGATTCTGTCGATAATGCATGTCTCAGCCTTACACACTTCACGGATCTCGACATTTGTGAACCTATCACACATCGTTTTACCATAAATTCGCTTGAGGGATCGCATTTCGACAGTATTCAACCTACTATCATCATCATTTTTCCAATTCCATACTTCGCTCCCATACATTAGAGTTGGCACTAGAACTCCGTTGTGAACTGCTAGTTTAGCCTCCTGCGATAAACATTTGTTTGCCAAAGTAGATTTCAGTGCACCGTTCACCCTGTTCCCGGCACTCACCCTCCTTTCAAACTCACTATCCGTACAAAATGAACCTTTCAAGCATTAGAAGAATTGCTTCTGTAGTAATAATGTATAGTGTTTCTTATATGTGACCATTAAAGATTTAATTAAAAAAAACTACGCTTTGTTTATTTCTCTGCATCCTGTGCATTGCGGCAGTGATGTTGGAAAGATTGAGTCGATCTATATCTGCGGCGGGTCTAATTGCCCGGGATCCGCGCCCGCCCCCGCCCGCCCCCGGCCCGCAAATCCTGGAGCGGTAATTTCGCGGATAGGTGGCCGCGTAAATTATCGCCGCGTTCCCAGCATGGCGAATTATCTGCCCCGCTTTCACGGAGATTATTTACGTGTTTTTAATTTTTCTTCAGCCCAATATTCGCCATCATCGATACGATTGCATTAACGCCACGTTAATAAAACGTCTTATTAACACTTTGAGTACCGGCCAAATACACGTAGAATTTACTCTGTGCCCAGCCCATTTTTGTGAAATTACATCCTTTGTGAAGGGTTTCTTAAAAGTGTCATAATTATGAAAATACTGGGTAAAATCAATTAAAACTTCACATATTTATTTGAAATAATTAAAAAAGTCATTTTTGTATGATAGCTTTGCAAACATTGGACTTTATGAAGAGCCACATTGCGCATTGCAAAGTTCGCACATATACAGGGCCTCACTCCTTTTTTTGTTCTTAGTATCCCGGAGCTGTGTAAACACGTAATTATAATAACCATGCGTTGTGTCCCAGTCCCGTGTTTTTACGTGGTTTACCTGCAGAGAAAAAATACTAATAAAACTCACTAGATGTCAATAAAATGCACTTTTTTAGACAGCTGGTAAACCACGTGAAAACACGGGACCGGGACACAACGTATGGTTATATAATCACGTGCTTACACGGCTCCGGGATAAAAAGTGTTAAAGAACCACTCTCGAAAATCTAGTTATTATTTTACATATGCCAAATTAAAAACAAAAGTAAACTTACGAAGATCATTTTTTAAGTTACCCCAGCCCACCTAGAAAAATTCAAGAGATACAATTACATGTTTTTCTTCTTCTTTCGGCGCCTTGCCTTGTCAGGTCCCCCCGACGATGGCGATTACTCTAGCGAAAGCATCTCGGTCCTGCACTTCTGTTATATTCCGCAGCCAGGAAGACTGCCTATTGGATGAACTCGCCATAGTTATTCCTGAAAAAAGATGACCGGAGTGGTTTCCTGTTGCCTTTTCTGATGGATTTTTCTATCGAGGTAACTTTCCTTTAGCTGGTTGGTTTTGGTTTGGAGGCGCTTGAAACTCGCCTTTCATCCTCTCGTTATCTGTTGTGATCACACCGTTTTGAGTGTGTCTCCATTTTTCAGGGTTCTCGACGTGGACGCTAACGAGTTGGATTAGTCAGTAGTGTTGTCGGTAGAATGTAAATGGGCGTTCGTATAAAATCACACCCTACTACCTACCTACTGACGGGTCGAACCCCTACATATTTTGTTTTATAGATGATTATACAAGTTTTACACAACTTAAACATGTATGTCACAGTTGGTAAACTCACTCAAACACTATAAATAACTAAATGTTTGTATTTATTTATTCTTATTGTTAAAAAATGAATGTCACTGCTATGTAAGCTCCTGACGTCACTGCAACTATTGTGATAGGGCCCCGTGAATAAGTACGCGCTCCTCGAGCCCAGGACTGTTATTTCAAACGTTCTCGCGGTTGTAAAAAAAATCATAGCGCGTACTTACGCGTACGCCGCGAGAGCGTTTGGAAAGAAGATCAGGTCTTTAACCCTAGAAAGCTAAACTATCGTAAAAATCACGAGCGCATTTTGTTTTTATTTTATATATTTATTTTACAGTTTATATACATATAACATTTATATACATATAAGGGCGGGTATATTGCCTTAAGGCAATTTCTTCCTACCTACCCAAACCCTTCAGTTTGAGAAAATTACAAATACATGGACATATTGAATCTTACAATTTTATACAAAATTAAAAACAAAGATTAACAAAATAAAAATATTTTTAAAAAATTAACACCTTACAATGAAGAGAGGAGAAAGGATAGGAAGGAGAGAAGAAGGATAAAGGAACAACTTAAATATTTAGTGATATTTCAGTTTTGACTATTTTTGTTTAGTTTCACCTGCTCAACCTGCCATAATAGACTCACCCAATTAGTTCCGTGCATTACTTGGGCCGACTCATCAGTTAGTGTCCATCGCGCTCCACTGCAGGTTGTTAATTTATCTCACGGTCAATCGATCGTAAATTTTACGATAGTTTAGCTTTTACGTTTGGATATTTTACATACCCACTTCTTTTATAGTAGATTATTATTGTTTAAAATTATACTTATACATCAAACTTATGAATGCATATGTCACTTACGTCACTAATGTTGGAAAGAAGGGTGGAAAACCGGTTTCCAGGAGAAAATTTACCATGCAAATACACCACAGCCCAATCGAGCCATGGTTTCAACAGCGGTTCCAATAGCCAACTTTGACCCGCAAACTCCGGCAATCTATCGCCGATATTTTGGAAATTTCAGTGCCTAGTAGGGCTCAAGATCTCTCTCAAAACCTACCAAAAACAATTTGTGGGATTTTCTCTTCCGTCAAGAGAAGGATGACAACGGTCCACTGCTGCCGCTGCAACAAGCTAATCTGCGATGAACATCGCGGAAAGTGCTGTGTTGATTGTGTTGAAGACTTTTCAGTTTCTAAATTTGACTCTAACGTATTTGTTGTGGTGTATTTTGAATAATCATATTCATTAAACTTCAACTTTGTATACAGAAGTGGTTTTTTTTATTAATAAAAAGCCATCTCAAATTATACGATAGTACTTTTATGTAACTTTTGAACAGTTGAGCTTTCTAGGGTTAAAGCGCCTGGCTGTTGAGCGGAGAGCGAGTATTCCTTAAAGCATCGGGCCATCAAGTAAGGGGCGAGCGCTCTAACATCCTCATCTTTAACCAGTGCCTCCCCCCCTCCGAGTATGCGGCTTTTTTTGTTAAATGAAGTATAACATTCTCTGTTGGCTTATGTATAAAGAACTGCACAACTCTGCTCCGGAATATCTAAAGGTACTATGCATTCCAGATAAACTAGCTGACAGACGTATCACGCTTAGATCAGCTACGTCTACGGCGAGAGGAAAAGTTATTATACCTCTACGCAAACGGCGCACTACATTTAGTGAACGCGCATTTGCGGTCACAGGCCCTATGGCACGGAATGCTCTCCTAGCAGAGATACAAGGATGTGAAAGTGAACTGATGTTTCGGAAAAAAACTTGAAATCCACTTGTTCATCATTTGAATAAGGCCGTAGCATGTGTTAACAAAATAAATTGTTTTAATGAAATTCCAAATTTAAAAGCTTCAATTAAATTTATTTATCAATAGAATCACAATGTAAAGCGCCCTAGAGGTATTTTATTATGAAAATGGTGCTATATAAGTAATCCATTATAATAATATATAATGTTAATAGCTGTTTCATAATCTGCACTGTAGAATCTACTCCTACAAGTTTCAAACAATGACATTCTAGCAAGCTGTTTATTCAATCTGCGGTACTCTGTAAGAGATTTAGCAATAACCCTCATATGGTTTCGGCTATATCGCTGTATTTTTCCTTTCCACAAGCAGACAGGCGCCGTGGCACAGTTGGTTAGATGGCCAACTGTGAAACTGGCGTCACTGGTTCGATTCCCGCCAGTTGCAAGAAAAAAAATGCAATCCAAATGTGTTTCTTGTCTCTGGTCGATCTATTATGTTCAATTTAAATTTTGCTAATCTTAATTTATCTGATTTCAAAAAATTGTTTTCTCTCATTTTTTTTTACAGTAAAATGAAAAAAAAAAGAAAATTTAAAAAGACATTGTTAATGATAGTTTTTTTTTTAATGACATACACACTGATTAAGTGACTAAAGTAGCAGGCTGGATAACCAATAGACCACGGTTCAAAATTAGGTCTGAATATTTCCCTCGTGTTATACCTAGAGTATAATTAATTTATATTACTGTACCACGTTTTTTTTGTCATTGGCAAGTTTAAAATGAATTTTTAGAACATTAATTATTTATACCTTTTGATGAATCTATAGGTTACTCAACTATCTCGAAAAGTCCACATTATTTGTGTTTTAATTTCAATTTTTTTCCATAGTGTTTATAGGGTTGAAAAATTAAATTTTTTTATACATTGTCACTGAATATTCTTGTGGATAAATATTAAAATTTTTATCCTTTGTGTACTGAACGAATTATTTAATATTTTTTGGTCTTATTAAATTATTTCTTTCATAAAAAACAACCGGTCTCTAACTAAAAGATAATTATTAACTAGACTAGACGAGACATAAAGTGACTAGACAATATTAAATTTATAATGTAACTCTAACGAGTTTTTTAAAATTGTAAATAAATAAAAATAAAAAAAATAACGTATTACAACAGAGATGAAGAACATAATCATATAGAAGTATCGGCATCTACAGGGTTTATGAACTGTAATTAGCTGGTTTAAGTGACCACTTTACACACTGTGTTACATTCACTATTCTGCCCATATTTGAATATCTATATTCTTTCAATCCTTTTATCTGTTGATATTTGTGAAGTTAAAGAGCAGAAACCTTTATTTATGCCTGTGAGATTCATATAATTGAATTATTTCACCTACATACTAGGCAACGCTCGAAAATCTTATTTTTTCAATTTCTATACTTCTTCTTTTTTAAAACTATATTAATATAGTTAATTAACACAATTTATCAAAAATATGTTATTTTCTTATTATTTATGTTTGTTCAATGAAATTCTTTTCATTTTGCTTTAATAAGTTTAAAACATGTCAAAAATACGACAAAAAATCGTATCAAAACAAACAAACAGCTAGCCTCAAATTAAAAAAAAAAAGAATTTTTCTGTGTAATACGGACTATTAAATTATGCTGAAAAAAACTGAAACGTACTTAAAGATATCAGTTATCTAAAATTCAACTCTTTTTAATTTCGGTTAGTGCAAGAAATAATATATCTTAAATTTAGCGTATATTTGAATATACATGCGGGCTGAAATGGCTAAAGTGTGAGGAACATTCTCATGTAATCGTGATTATATAATATGCGATATTAATAATAACTTCCATCTGAATAGATTGTAATAACTAAAACTTAGCTAACAACCCTTAACTGAGTATTTATTATTAATGTATGTACTGAGGTATTAATTATTCTGCTAGCATTTCAGCCCATGTCGCCACACATGAACTCCATGTTCACATTAGTATAATGCGATATATTCATTATAAGCAATAAGTAACTCGACCTTCCTCTAAATGCTCACATAACATGGGTGCGTAGGGTGTTATTACGACTCTAAGTACGTTTAGTTTCTCCGATACAAAAGAAACAGTAAGTTACAAATAAAAAAACCCATCAACAGTATTTAGACAAAAATGTTTTAAATGCGTATTTTTTGCGCTATGTTACTATGAATAAGACATTGATCCACACTAGATGCCAGAAAACAAAAGGAGTCAAAGCAGCGTGGTGTTTGCACCAAAACGACAAAAATAATTTTATGGCTGTATTTATTTATTTGAAGATAATACATATATTGTTCATTACAAAACTGCTCTGTTACATTTCTACACTAGCCCCTGTGTTGCTGTAGCAGATTTTTCCGATTTTTTATGAAGTGATTTAATAGTTGATGTTTCCTGGGACATCTCTTTGAAAAATTCTCGATGCGTCTGGCATTCCTCTCAAGATTGATGTTATAAAAGCGCTCCATATAGTAGCAATTGTCGTGTGAGAATTGGCAGCTCTTTGACTGATTGGTTAGGAGTTTCCACTGGAGTGAGGCAAGGCTGCGTCCCTGCACCCTTATTCATAATACTGATGGATTTTATCTCATGCAAATCAAAACCACCTGATTGAGGCATAGAAGTGAACTTCCCCGTAAAATTGTGCGAAATTCGGCAGAACCAAGAGGCGCTGGATGACGGGGGAGAAGGCGAAAGTGCTGACTGGCAAAAAAGTCTCCTAAAGGCAACTGGTGATGTCCGCATGCTCAACTTGGGAGCTGCGTGTAAAAAAAAAAAAATGAAAATTATCCCAGTCAAATAAGAAAGAAATAAGAAACTGTGGGGATGAATCAGAAAAAATGTTGGACAAAAAATATTTGCATAAGGAAGATAATATTTAAAAAAATGTGTTTTTTAAAAATAAGAAATAAAAATATAAGTTTTGTATAAAATCTCGTTTAGTGATCAAAGATCCAGAACTTTTCACCCATGCTGTGTGTAATTAAAGGTAAGATTGACCACGTCTGTCTTTAAAGAGATGAGTAGCATAATGAAATAAGGACAAATCGTCTTTAGTTAAGTAGAAATCCGTAAAGTTTTCCTATACTTTTATGCCTATTTCGTGCCGATGCGATGATTCAACCAACACGACGCCGACGGCAGCGTGGCACGGCGCACACGTCTAGTACCTACAGTGTAATTGAAACAAGATAAAAAGTTTTGTTTCAATTAATTTGTTCGATACTGTACGTACATTTTACTTTTTAAGATATGTACAACGCGGTACATTTTGTAAACAATTTTCGAAAGGAACAGTAAATTGTATTCAGAATATTTTTTACATTGTATTTTTTAATCACACGATTGTTTACAGAAGCTTATTGTGTGTGGCAAAAAAGGTTAATAGCCCATTTCAGATGACGGTAAAAATCCACACGGCACGATAAAATAATAAAGGGTTGATTGATATCTATTTTATTACAATATTTATTCCACTGCAGACCAACGGATTAACTAGTATACCATGAGGCCGACCAATCACAACTCGATTTCATTTTCATGATTTTTTCATTGTCTAAAAGTACAAAATAATATTTTAAGCTGAGGCGGTTCCTTAGTATGTGCATAAGTGCAGTGCACTGCCAAGTAAAAATTTGTGTAAATATATAAGTAATTTTATTGCTAGTAAAAATATGTTATAAGTAGGTAGAAAGAAACAGGGATTCGTTGCAATATTATTTTCAGTGCCCTAGAAGCGATAATTCTGCTTATTCACATTTCCTCAGAGAAGGAAATGGGCCTCGTCGCTCATGATGATTTTCGATAAAAAGTTGACTTTCTCGTAGTCGATATTTAGGATGGCTTGAGCTTACGCGCGCTTGGCGGTTCACGACTAACAACTGATGCACTGTTTATACTTTGTAAGGGAATATCTTCAAGGCTTTTACCAAACTTCTCTGTAAAGACCGCCGATTGATGCCCAATTGCGTGGCACGTCGTCTGGTCGATACTCCAGGGTCTTCCGAACATCTTCGGCCACAGCCGCAATATTCTCAGCAGAATATGTGCTCCAGGGTTGGCTAGACTTGGTTAAGTCTCGCGTTGTCCCGTACTTCTCTAGGCAAGCGGCTAAACGCTGTAATGTTTGCCCAGTTGGTGTCGGACGACCGTGAAATCTGCGCCTAAATTCTAACTGCGCCATCACCATTGATGAATTATTCCGCAAAAAGTTGAAACAATTTTTCCGCGTTCTTGAGAAAACCACAAAGACATGCATATTTTATAAACATAATTTTTTTAAATGAATTTTTTGCTGATAATATTTTATTGATCCTAAACTTTCAAAAATTTACTTCTACTAAAAAACACGCACTATCCTGGATTCGAATAAAAAATATAAACTCTTTTTTTCTTTGATATATTTTAAATTAAGACTATTTTAATGTTTTTTTGTATTTTTAAAATTATTTTTTAATAACTGTAAAATAAAAAAGTACCTTTTAATTTTTTACAGAACATTTTATTTTCTCTTTTTTATATTACACAAAAATATTGTACCTGTCTTTTTATTATAGAAGCAAAAATTCATAAACATTTTTTGTATACCCACAAAACGGCCATGCCTTTGTGGAATTTTTTGTGTACTATTTTTACTGTTAAAAGGTATTTCATTGCTATGTAATTTTCCTTTATTTTTTCAATACGCTGTTTTACCTCTTATGTCTTGTTGACGTGTATTTTGTATCTGTTAACTTCACGATTATCAAAACAGAAGTAACATTTGCCGCCATTTGCAAAAAATATGGCATCTTCCGATAGGGTGATGACTTTTGCGCCATCTTGTATATTTTAACTCTTTTGTATTTTTATTATGACGTCCTTATACCATGATTGTGTATGTCAGTGACACGTCTATCCTTGATGCGTCCTTCTGTTATTTTATGGATACGCTTAAGAGTAAGTTATTTTTGGTATTGTACCTTGTTGGCCAAAAAGTTTCAACTCGGCACAATCGGTGCGCGTCTTTGTAAAATTAGATGCTTGTAACATGAAGCACCGCGTTACTTGTCAGAGTTCGCTGTCAAGTTTTCGCTGCGTTGCGTTTCCCACACTTCTGGAGCTGAATATGATTCTCAAAGTGCATTTAATTAAGGAGTTGTCCTTCATTAAAACCACACATATAATATTCCGAAGCGATACTATGAAACATTATCCATTCTATTTATTTGGTTATGAAACAATCTTGTCAAAATGACAAAACAATAACTATTTTATGTTCTATGTTTTTACTACTTTCCTGCACCGTAGTACCATGAGTACTGTTTTTTTATTTTTTTATTTTAATTTTTTTTATTAATAAATTTCATAAAAGGTACATAGGTACATGTTTTTAAAAAAATCTATACAAATCTACTATTACACATTTAGTAAATGTTATCACTGTAACTCTCTAAAAAGGAGACTAATTCGTGTGCTTGGAGAGTGACACTGTTGTAATTGTTTATTGTTTATTACAAGAGTTTTTTATAATTTTAAATACGAGTACATGAGAAAAAAAATTTAAAAAAAGATTTGTAAAGAAAAAAACATAAAACAATGATACATTCAAACTAATTAAAATTTAATGTAGTTTTTACACGTCTTCAAAAAAAATCTTTGGATTAATTTTTAATTTTTTATTGATATATTTTTTTTAATAGTTTTTAGTTCATTAGGAAGATTAGTATATTTTTATACACCTTTAAAGAGTAAACTGTCAACAGTTATTATTTTTTTTTTAAACGCTTATTTTCATATAAGTTCTACTGAGTTATATTTCAATAAAAATGTTTAAATGTTATTACTAACTTCTAGTTTTCAATAATGCAAAAAACCTGACAAAATATTAAAACCCGATGTCCAACAAGCATTAACTTTAAAGTTGAAATGCCTTTTTTAGACCTTTTAATATGCTGTGAATTGTTTCTTTAATATAATATTTTGTCTGTTTTAGATTTTATTATTTCTCGTTAATTTATTGTGATTTATGTCGCAACTTTTATTATTTTGAGTCCATTGATTTACATTATTTAAGCATCATCCAATAAAAAACACATGTAACAAAAAAAGGTCCTGCCAAAAGCCGGGAAATTCCTGGCTTATTAGGACCTTATTTTATTTTTTTTATTTATTTAAATGTAAAAATACACATGAATAAAAATGAAAATACATAAAAAATAACTACACCAAATAAATACAAAAACCTCACCAAGCTACTTTTTGTGGTTTGTTGGTGAAATAAATATTATATTTACATCAACAATTACAGTCAAAATAAGGAGCAGTAGTTAAGACTATCCGCTCAATCAAAAAATAAAAAATAAAAAATAAAAATAAGAAAAATATATTATGAAAAAAAATATTTATTTAAAAAAAATTTAACGAATTATTTATAGAACATTAATATGAAAACTTTTGATAAAGAAGCCAATTTATGCAAAAAAAAGTATAACATATATTATTAAATCTAAGGTAAGTAGGAATTAACGGAAAAATGTGAGGTACAATATAATTAAATAATAAATACATAATTAAATAAATTTATCTCCTGCTTGACTTTTGACTTTTAATTTGATTTTTAATTTTGTCTTTCAATTTTATTTTTGTAATTTTAATTCTTAATTTTAACTTTTAATTTAAACTTTTAACTTAATTTAATTTAAACTTTTCATTTTAATTTTAACTTTTACTTTTAATTTTAATCATTTGATTTCAACTCTTAATTTACACTTACCTACATCTACTACCTGCATCGAATAATTTATTGTTAGTTGTGATTTTTTTTACAATTAAATTGAAATGTTCATGGAAGCAGAGAGAGAGGGAGGAAAGTAAAGTAGCTTTACAATGTCTTCTCCTTTTTATGAACTTTTTATGTAATATCTTTATTTATACTTTTTTAGAATTAAATTATTTTTCCCCTCTCCTCCTGCATTAATTAGTGTGAAATCTGTAATTGGTCTTACTTTTTAAAATTGTTCTTTTGTACCTTGTTTTATAAAAAGACTGTATGATTTCATTAATAAATAAATAAATAATTTAATGTTATAACTGCAATATAAATGACTAATTTTAGGGATCACCAAATCATCATTATAAGTAGAGCGAGTATTGTGATTATGGAACAACGAACCTCAAATGTAAGATCTGTGAACTGTGCAAGGCTGAGATATGCATTATCGACAGGATGAAGAAAAGGGTGCTGCGTTGGTTTGGACATGTAGAGCGAATGGACAATGAAAGAACGGCTAAAAGGATCTACGATGCGAACGTTGATGAATGGAGAAAACGAGGAATGCCGAGAAAGACATGGCACGATCAAGTCCATCAAATACTTGAAGGTGAACATGTTAAAAGTAGGAGTAGTTGGCGTGCGTGCATGAGAGGAAGTATAAATGTAGAGGATGCGAGGTCTGTATGCAAAGATAGAGTGATATGGCGTTCTATCCTATCTGCCTACCCCAACGGGAAAACGGTGTGATGGATTGTTTGTTTGTTTTTTTGTTTAGTAAAATATAGTTATTATATAAATAAAACACGAGTGATACTTTAATCCACAAATTTGGAATATCCAGTGACCGGTTTCATCGCTTTCGCGACATCTTCGAGACTGGTATCTTTATTAAAAAGTTAAATTTATTTATATAGAACAAAGGTAAGCATACATAATTCAAAGTTATATGTAAGTAAATTAAATAAAGTTATTTTTATCTTAAGGATCCTCAAGCGATGAAACCGGTCACTGGATATTCCAAATTTGTGGATTAAAGTACCACTCGTGTTTTATTTATATAATAAATTACAATGAACTTCCATCAAGAATTTTCACTTACAAACTTAAATGTTTTAAAATATAGTTACCAACTTGTGCCAAAAATCCTTCTATGCCGATGTATAAAAAAGTAGGAGAAATATTTTTCAAACGTATTTTTTGTAAACATTTGAACCGATATTTTGATTGTTAAAAAGCATGTGAGATACCCTACTGTTTGGAGTTAAAAAATGTGCAAGGTATTTTGTTTTATTTTTTTTACAAAATGCGTTCTCTGGTGTATTCTAATGGTAGTTTAATGTTTTGTAATTAGGCTTTGTAGGCTGCCGGGAGTGCGGTAGTTGCATAATTTAACGATCGCGTGGTATTCCGATGTTTCCCGGTTCGATCTCCAAACCACAATGCACAGTGCAAAAGTGCACTACATAGTTGTTGGGCGTTAGATTCTTATCACACTGGCCTATGAACACGGAAGAAGTAATACTCCTGTAATGGAAACCCCATGCCGGGGGCGAGCGGATTTATGCTCATTCTAGTGCCTCTGTCGATCAATCGGAAAGGATTGACGTGGATATGCGGGGGTATTGAATAAAATTACCGAGTTATCAATATGTTCCAATTTTTGTTAACGCCCAAGGGGCATTTACAAAAACTAAACAGGTAAGTAACAGTAAGTAATAATTTAAAAAATAAACAACATTTTTTTGTATACATGTAGAAACAAAAAAGCATGCTGTAGTGCAAAATAAAAAGTGAAAGCAATGCAAAGGCATAGAAAAAAAAAATGGAAATAAGAAAAATGTTAGGATTGAAAAGCAAATTCTACATAACTTCTAAAGAATTTAAGCAAAAAAATGGTATTAACAAATTAATGTAAAAAACAAATAATAAAACTTTAAAGTTAACAGTAAGTTTATATAAGATAATAATATATTATCTTGTACACAAAAATATTTGATAAATTAATTTCAGAAGGAGATAAGATAATAATAATACATATCAAAAACAAAGAAAAAATTGCATGAAAAATAAAATTTTATTACGACATTAATAATTAGTTTTAAACAATGCATTGAAGAACTTTTAAAATGAATTATTGTTGTATTAAAAATGTCTATATCACAAGTAAATTTGTTGGATAAGGAATGTCAACGCGGAATCGGAGAGTTTCGTGCATAGGGAGTACCTACGTACGTAGTTGCAAACAACTCTGTACTTCTAGTGACTCGATTCGGTATTTTGAAGTTAATAAGATTCAAGAGTTCACAACAATCAAGCTCCGAATTTGAAATAAAATCTTTTAGATACCAAAAATAATATTAACCTAAGGTCCGAGGTTCAAATCCCTCTCGACCACAATTTAATTTCACATGACTTTTAGGAAATATTTATTTTATTTTATGACAATAAATATTTTTTATCTTACTAAAAAAGTGAAGGTACATAAAACACAGCATCTATCAACATGTTCAGAAAAAAAAAAAGTAAAACGAACGCCGTCTCTAAACACAAGTGTTTACTATATTAGAGCTAGAAACTTTATTATTCAATATGCATCTACATTTGCATTTTTATATGACTTGTCAAAGTGGTTGTAGACTCGAGTCATGAAATCAGATCTCTCAAATATAGGCTGATAATTTGTCATCATATTTTTTTTGATTTAACAAGGGTTTTGAGGGCATTTTGAGAAATTAAGTGTAATTTTAGAGCTTTATGGTATCGAATTTTGTGAACAAATAGTATTGCTGGTAATGCAGCTTTGAATTGTGATTACAATTGCATTATTACTTTGAAATTAGAAAAATTGACTTAGGACTATTTGAAAAAAAAATCTTTAATCTGTATTAGAATTTCACCTAATAATATGAGTCATAGTCCCGTGGGTAGTTTAACGGACTCCGGATCAGGTGGGCCGAGGTTCGAAGCTCGCTCTTCAACAACTCGTTTCCCATTTTCAAACACAATAAAAATTTTGTGTACGCTGATGATACCGCACTAGTGATGTCACATAATAATTTAGCTACTGCTGAAAAACAATTACAGGATGATTTTATACAATTGCAAACATAGAAAGAACGCTAAGAATACCAAATTAATGCACATAAGATCACCAAACGCCAAATTTGATGTAGAACCCTGAATAATTTCTCATGTTTTTCACTGTATCCATCAGAATAGTATACAACCCTGCAATTGTGATATATAAGAAAATATTAGTGATTATGTATATTTAGGATTAACTATCGATTGCCATATTAAATAGGATGCTCATGTACAAAAATTGTGTGAAAGACTTAGATCGAAAGTTGGTAAAATGTATAGATTAAAATATTATGTCCCTGATAGTACTTTAAGAAACATTTATTTGTCACTTTCAGAATCAATTATAAAATACGCTTTAACCTCATGGGCTTTTTCCAGTAATACAAATATAAACCTTATTCTGAACTTACAAAATTCAATGATCCAATTATTAATTGAAAAAAAATTGTACTGTCAGCGACACGATATTCCAATATCCTTATTGTATAAATCTATAAATATTTTATCCGTTGGAGTTTTATTATGGTCCAAGCTGGTTTCTCGCCGTGCGTCTCTATCTGAATATAGAAATAAATTGGAGCATGTATATAAAACTTGGTTCACTAGTGTATATGGACTAGCTCTCGCTAAATTCAATAATAAATTTAGGAAAAGAACACTAGGGTACAATATACTAAAAATGAATAATATGCTCCCATTAAATAAAAAAAATCGAAAAACTTATCTGGCTCAAGAGAAAGACGTCTTCTGAGAATCTGGCTTTTACAACGTGTTTTTTTTTATATTAAGGTTTTTTGTGTTTTTTTTTTTTTTTTTCGAAATACATATTTTTCTTTTTTCCATAGTTATAAAAGTTTTTGAATGTTTATAGAATTTAAGAGATAAAATTATGTATATATATTTACTATAAGCACCTGCTGATGAACTGCATTTTATGCAGTTCAGTAGGACTTGATAATTTATATGTTAATTTCTGTATGCTTTTGATTAAAAAATAAAAAAATAAATAAAAAATCCATAATAACAATAATCATTAACGTTTTCAAAAAAACCCTTGCAAAATTGAAATATTTTGGTAAAATATGATATATGAATGCAAATACTATTTTTCTTAGTTATAAAAATACCAATATTGTCTACGGTTAAAAGACCCATGTTTTGCAGTGCATTAAAACGGTTAAAATGTGGGATAATTCAATGTTTTGGCATCTGTTTGTTTAATTCGATAATTTAACTTGAGTTGTTATCAAGATAACTGCATAATGTATTCTAGTGTATAACCGCTGCACTTGACGTCTGTCAAGTCTGTTTGGAAATTAACATGACATTGGTTGGTGGAACATTGTGTTCATTTCTCAAATCGGATGTAAACGGTACGTCTACTGTCAATTTGCACTTTATTAGTCAAACTGCAATCGTTGCAATGCAAATATCGATGTACACAACTGAACAAAAATGTTCAATTTCAAAGAGACTGATTAGGTTCATATAGAAGAAAAAAGAGCCGTATTTGAATTGATAATTAAATATTTTTGTTTTTGTTTCAACAAATTTGTTTTTAGGATGTAATAACTTATATTTACACATAAGTTGTTAGTCAAAAAGTACTTGGTACTCTTACACTTATTTGTTTGACCAAATATAGACCAAAAGAACATTAAGCTTCACATAGATTAAATAACGATATATTAAACTATACATCAGGTTTGAATGAGTGAAAAACATTATTTCGACGAATCAAAAAACATAAAATTTTTACATGTACGACATAAAAATAAAAGTAAGATAGATAAAAAATAAATAGGATAAAAAATAAAAGCGAATGAATTTTAATAAACCAGTAGATAAAATTAAAAAAACTAACCCTTATTAGTCCCCTTAGTTGGACCCTGAGCATTGTAATAAAACAATTTTCTTCATAGAATAGAATCTCTGTTCCATTGAAATATTGCGTATTGTATATTTTTCAAGTTATTTTATAAATGTACCTACACTTAAGATAATAGTTAGTTTTATATAAATTATGTCGATCCGCCTTATGTTATTTTGTCGTGCAGTGTGGCTTTTTACTGTCGTCTGAAATGGGCGCATACATAAAATTTACACTATTTTAAATGCAAGAATTTTATTTCTTGAGAAATATTTTCAAAATTTAAGAGCTTTTTCGTTTTACTCATAAAAGTTATGTTATTATATTTGACCATAATAATGAAACAACGTAAAAACTTTTAAGTGCAATATTGAAATTTTGAATCATAAAATTATTATATTTTTATACGTTTTTAATATGAAAAAACGCGTTCATTTTAAAAGAAAATTTTGTTTTTTTTTTTAATCAACTGTATACTATTATTTTGTTGTTCTTGTGTGTTTTTGCTACATGTACATAAAATGTTATTTTTGTACGGTTTCTTACATTTATATCGCTATCCCCTATTTAGAGTGCTACAAGTCTAAATTTGTCAATTTGAGAAAATCGACTTAAAGAATTTGACATTTTTCACATCGAAATGATCAAAATATAACAATGTACTCACTATGTAATAAACATTCAAAAACAATAATAATTTTGAAAAAAAAGTTTTTTTGCTATTGAGGGTGAAAGCGCTAATTGGTTAACCAAATAAGTGGAAGTGTACCAAATATTTTAAAATTAATGACTTATATGTAAATATAAGTTATTACATCATTACAACAGAATTCCATCAAGAATTGACAATAAATCATTTAAATCAAATATATGTTTTATATTAATTTAATTTTGAGATAATAAAATACAATGATTTTATTAAAAATCTTTGAGAAAATTTCCTTATATTCTGTTGATGAAAATATTTCGATCAGGTTTATGAATATTATTTCCATAGAATTATATAACTGTTTGATCCAGGAAGCAAACAATGTAGATCTTTGCATAGTATTTCTGTACATATGTACATACAAGACGGAGTTTAATTTCAATAAAACGTTACACGATTTCTCGGTATGTACGAGTTTTGCTTATGATAAATTATGCTTAGTTTATCTTTTATATTAAAATACGATGCTATGTGAACTAAATCACAACTCTTTTAACTAGTAAAATTTCTTGGAAGAAGTCCATTGTAATTAACAAAATAAACATTTTAACGAATGAAAGGTTGCAATGTAAACGATCTGCTACTTACCGATTATACTTTAGTATAAAAGTGATTTTAAAATTTTTTATCACTCGTCGACTAGTATATAATATTGTACACTAGAGTGGGCCGATGCTGTCTGAAGTTTTTTTATTTTTTTAGACATCAAAGTAAAAGGGGTCTAAAAAGTTGCATTTTGGATTACTCGGAAATCAAAACAAAAATCTAAAAGAATATTTGATACTACTTTAGGCCCTCAACCACTGTACTGAATGTAATAAAATTTCATATAAAAATATGCAGTTAGTCACTCAATATTTTTTTTATTTTATTAATTTCTACTTGAATAGATTCCAAATATATGTGAAATATTTTGATAAAACAGAGTTATTGTGTGAAATTTATTTTTTAAGCACTAATTTTAAATTTTGATTAAATAGTCATAAATTTAAAAGTAAGTCAAAAGTGACTGTATTTTTATGTATTGACTTTAATTGATAATTTATGCACATTTGTCACCAGAATAAAAGTTTATTTGCACATTTTAATGAAATATATTTATTTTTTCAATTAAAATCAACAGTTATTTTGAGTACGTCACATTTTTGGTAGATAATGGTAGAATTCACTTCTATGGAGAGTTATCAAAATTGAAATGTATGGCAGGTTAGGCATGTAAATACCTTAACTTCCGTATTCCTTCTCAAAAATGTTTTTCCTGTTTTATTTTTAAAAAGAAAGAGGAATACTTGAGTCTTTTTATTATTTTCAATGTTTTAATTTTCGGACCATTTCTTTAAAGTCGTAAATAACTTATGCTGAAAAAATGGAAGCCGAGTTATGGTTAAGTAGGATATAAACCTCGGACCTTTAGTCGTTGATTTCACAATAGTCCTACGTGATCACCACCGATTCTGTGTTGCAAAAAATGTATATCTTTGTAACTCTTCAGGTTATGGAGTCCAGTTTTTTCCATTAATATTTAGACATGCTCAAAATATTTTTGGTGAATTTAATTGGTATGAAAAGAAGTTACCTTGAAGGTGAACCAATTCAAACAAATACGTCAATAAAGATTTCAATGTGCTGATTAAAATTTATACACAACTAGTGGACCCGTCAGACGTTGTACGTTGTGAACGTTGGCTTCCCTGCTATTAGCTTGGAATAAGACTTTTCATTGATAAGTAGGTACCTAGGTACTTGTTTGTGATTAAATTCCAAAACTAAAAATTGATAATATTCAAATATTAATTTTTGTAGGTACCTAGGTACTTGTTTGTGGTTGAATTCCAAAATATAAAATAAATATTTTTTCGAATATAGCATTATTTTTGCAAACGTCAAACTCCGGTCGTCTCACCAACAAAGGGGTGTACTTATGTAGGAATACGATTTTTTAAAATGTATTGAATTTAATATTAATTTAGTATTACCAAAAATCTGATGAAAAAAAATACACGGGTAGAAATTAAAAGGAATTTAAGGAAATAATATGATTGAGATCCACAAAAAACAAATGCTGTTAGTAAAAATTTAAAAAAAAACTTTTTTTTTACACAATAAAACAAGATCTTTCAATTTTTTGTAAATGCATTTTTCTTGAATTCAACCTTGGTAGATACTTGAATAAAAAAAATATTAGATTGAAGATTTTAATATTTACGAATACGCACAGTGCAAAGATCTATATTTTTCTGAAAACCGCACGTAAATCGGTTTAGCCGTTTTGTAGGAGTTCAGTGACATCACATATACAGAGAAATTATACATATAAAGATAACGTTCTTTAATTTTCATGAATATATGCGTTTAATCACGCCTCCATTGAGGCTTTTGTAAAATGCCTACTATACCTTTGCCGTTATTATCAATCTTGTTTCCTTTTCTCCGGTTTACCTCCATCCGAGTTACATCATAATAATTATTTATCATATACGTACAGCTTCGCGCGTCGCATCTTCCCCTTAGGAACATTTATCAGCGCTTTCACTGCATTCAGTCTTAGTTGCGGGAAGCTTTTCTTGTAGTTCGACCGGATTACTCCTCATACAAGTTCCTAAGCGATATGATAGAACATTAATCATGTCTATTGTAATTTGGAATTTAATTTATAAAAGCAAACAATGGAAGTCTGTATGGCCAAACAGTAATATATTCGACTTGAAGTTCATAAAGGATTCGCCCCGAAGGCGAAGGCAGAATATTATATACCCCCGAATAGAGGACTTAATCTGCCGTTTGGAACATTTTTTATTGCGAGTTTCTTAGGAAACATAAATTAATACACATGTGTTTTGCAGATTTATTTTATTTTCTACGTAAACACCTCGATAGAATGAATATTTTTATTATTTTATAACAAGAAAAATAAGTACACAGATCATTTTATACTGTAACAAAACTAGAAACGAAACAATACGGCGAGATTCTACGTTAAGTATTTTATCTGTTGAAGATCTGAGATTTTCTGTTTCTTTGTTATTACATTTTCATCTTTATTAAAAAAATATAAATAAACAAAAATGTATCTAAAGATGCATAATTAAAATCGTAAGCAATTAAAAATTTGATATCGGTTTATCATGCTCTTGTACAGTCTTCTTTTTCTTATGGAATAATTGGATGGGGAGGAGCCTATAATAATCATATTAAGCCTTTAGAAACCATAAAAAAACTAATTATTAAAATTCAACCTTTCCCTCCAACCAATTATTTTAAGAAGCTGAACTTTTGAAGCTACCAAAAATCTATTGATAGCAATGTCTAAAATATATTTTTATGCGCTAACATTTATTTAAAAAAAAAAAAAGAATCTAATCAAAGATTGAAGAGTTTCATTATCACTTATCTTTTGTAGCCCCAAAACTATTCAACGCATTTCATATAAACAGTATAATAGATATGAATTATTTAAACATCGGTATTTCGAATAATTTTTTTGTTGAAATTATGGATAAATAAAACGGATTTAAATAAGTTTTTTTAAAGATATAGATTATACTTCTATTTGAATTTTCTCATTTTGTGTTCTTATATCAGCATTCATATTTAAACATATTGATATCTATTGTATTCTTCCAGTAGCCTTAATTTCAATAAAAAATCAAATTTATACCAACACAAAGGCCATGCCTTAATGCCATGTTACTGAAATAGTTTTTTTGTTTATTTGTTACTTATGTATACCTATTGTAAATGCAAAAAAATAAATTATAAAAAATAAAAAAAACACAAAGATTGATTAATAAAAATATATCGGAATTTTTATGTTCATAAATTTTTAAATCCAGTACATTTTTTAAATCTTTTGATAAGCTGAAGATATTATAAAATAACAAGAAGATTTAATACAAGAACTGGTTTCAACTCAGCTCTGTATTTCATTCGCATTCAAACAACCGTTATTAAAAAAAGGACAATTAAATTTCAGGCTCCGTAAAGCCTCAAAGGGTGATCATTCGTTTTGGAAGTATTTGTTTTGGAAAATCCATTATTTAAAAAATTAGTTTAAATTGGTTTCTGTCCATTTGATCTTGTACATATTGATCTTGGAATAATTATTGAAGACCTCGTTCTAAAAACATCAAGTGTCCAAAATTTTCCAAAACAGTATTATTGGATTTTATTATTCTGTCTATGCGTCCATACAATTTTTCACTCCAAATATTTCTTTCAAACTCGTAGTTACCTCAAATTCACTAATGTAAATATGGTGTTTACGTGAAAACAGCAATTGTCTACAACAATTTGTATCAATGAACAAGCAATATCCTTTTATTAGCATTTCTACTACCGTCAAACTTCACTTTCACTCATTGTTTGACAGTTCAAAGGTGTTCTGGATAGGCATCTTTAAAAGGTTTTTAGCAGTGTTTACTAAATACTTTTACAAATTTAAATGTAAGGAGTTCATTATCATTCCCTTTTTGCACCTAATGGTGCACGGGGCACTGCATTGGTACACCAATCGTAGCGTATCTAGATTATTTATTAACATGAAGTTAAGATGATCAGTATTACGCTTAAGGTACCAGTCCAGGGACTTTGAAATATTCTAGCGTCAAAAACCCATTTAAATAAATATTTCATGTCAACCACGTCAGGAACCGAACCCGAGATGGAAAGTTCAAATACCTTTTTTTTTTTTAAAACCGCCAATTTTATTTTTCTAGAATTTCTAATTTTTTAAATATTAGTTTAGTTTGTACTAAAAACAGTAAATGTCTCACTAACATTTTATTTTAAACTTAAACATACAGTTTTTTTGCAAAAATCAATCTTTATACCCGTTTTAAGCCATTCATTACTTTATTTCATTGAAAGACTTAAAAACAATTTAAAACTGTGGTATCTCCTGAAAAACGGTTGGTTTTTGTTATTTGAGGTTTTTAAAACAAGGCCTTCAATTGATAATGTGAATCTAATTATGTAATTTTAATAAGTTTTGAAGTCATGCTATGAGGAATCTATTAAATTGATACAGAATCTACATTAATAAATTTAATCAATTAGATTTACTGTAATTGTATAATGTTCAGCAAGAAATTAATTTGACTTCCCTTGTGGATTGAAAATTTTGCCGACATTGTTAATTATTTTAACTAATTTATATCTACTAAATTTAACCATAATTTCAGAACTTCTAGATCTTCAAAATTAATTTATCTTCTCGTACTAAAATGACTTTTAAAAAAAAGGGTTGATCAATATTTGGTGATGAAATGACTTTTCTGATACAAAATCATTTAGCAATAACGATCAATATGTTGGTTTGAAGTTAAGCATTATTTTACTTTTGTAAATAGGTATCATTATTTATCTACCAAAAATGAAAACAAATATGAACTACGTCATGTGAATGGATAAGTAAGCCATTTTATAAAAACATTTTTACTCAAAATCAGATTTCACCAATGTTCACGCAACAATGAAATTAAAATTGGTTAAATGTGTCAAAAATAAATTTGATTTTAAACACCCAATTAACGTCACATTTTTTGGTGTCGTAATTTGTGATTTTTACGTACATTATCGTACAAAATACTTATTTTTAGTACACGCGCAGGCATGCCATTTCGGTATTTTTCGTTATTTAGTTTCATAATATAAAATGTACAAAAGAAAGATTTTAAATATGATGGTATATATAATTAAAATTATAATCGTTTTGTGATTGTTTTATTTTCATTCATTTTTATTTATTTAATTGTTGCAACGAACATCTTTATTAAAAAAACAATGCATACAAAGTTATAACAAATAACTTGACCAATTGCAATTTGAAAGAAATATAATTAAAATATAATAAATTTATTATTGAAAAAATTTAAATAGCAGTAAAATTAAATGGGGTTACAAAATACAGAATGAAAAGATATTGGAATTATATATAAAATACCTTGCACCTAATAATAATATTAATGCAAATATTAAGAAAACTAGTAATTTAAAGCTGTGCTTGTGTAATGATTCTACGGGAATTTTTACATGTTTCCTAAAAATATTTATTTTCACTCAAAAGCGGAAGACTTCTCATGTAATAACCAGTAGCAATTACACAGAAATCTTTAATCCAAGTCATTTAAAAAAAAACGTTTCGTTATCCAAGTGACTTGCTCTTCAAAGAATTCAGAGTACTGAATATTATTCAACAGTATATATTGAAAACGGTAGTGGTTACACACATCAATGGAGATATTTACCCAAGCGTCAACCACAACCATAATACAAGATACTCTAATAGGGATCTGATACTAAGTGAAGGGGTCAACACTGTTCTGGCATCGAGACAACACTATTACGTAGGCAAAAAGGTCCATAACCTTTTGCCAGAATCGTGGAAAGACGGGAGTGTTGTCAAGTTACGGAAGGTGTTGACCTTGCTCTTTCATGACATTGGTCGTAGGGAGTCAGAAAAGTTGATGCATGCCACGGATTGGAGAACCTTACTGGATGTCAAAAATAAAACATAAAAAATAAGGAATAATTTAGAAAAAATATATTTATAGATGACAATCATGAAGTTTCGCATAAATAAAATGTATATGTTTTTATGAATGTATGTATGTGTATGCGCATGGGTGCATGTACGTGTGTGTGTATGTACATGTGTATATATGTGTATATTTATATATATGTATGAATATATATGTGTATGTCTGTATTTATATGAATCAAAATGTGTATCCGAATAAGTTTATATTTTGTTTGTCTGTGCTCTATATTCATTTGTTAACTATTATAATATATTAAAATGTAATTGCCTAGCTTGGAACGGGGTTTGTACCCTTGTTAGCTGGGCACAGTGAACATGGAATTGTATTCTGATAAAGAGTGTGAATAAATAAATAAAATAAAAATGATCAAGATACGCCATAAAAGTAGCTCTAATACAGTGCCTTATGCACTACTATATATTGTTAAGATAATGGTGTTTTTTGTTTGTTGAATTAATTTAAGTAAAATCCTGAAGCAAATTGTGTAACTGTTTTGTCACGTCATGGGGTAGGTTGTATCGACTACTATTATGAGTACGGTATGACATCAATTTCTGTATCAGGCTTTATGATCTACTAACTACTAGAACCACGCTAAACTTGTTACCTTCTATTTGCTATGATTACTATAACTGCTACGTACGTCTGCTTTATGAATAGAATTCCCTGATGTGCAGTTAACAATTTTCATTCTAACAGAAATGCATACCATGAATCAATAATTCAGACTAGGTGAATATTCCATTTTGATTCCAATGATGCAAAGGAACGCAAGCGCCTACTCATAATGAAAATAGTAGTTTACCATACCCAGTAATGCGTAAAGCACGGTTTTAGTATCCTAATCGCGACATATCTAGATACATTTTATAACGAGGAAGGTGAGGTGATAAGTCTTCGCTTCAGGTGCTTAAAAAGACAGAAGATGTAAAAATAGGAAAAAGAATCATGACAATGTCTAAATGGCAAGAAAACTGGAATAGCTCAAGTAAAGGAAAATATACGCACCGCATAATAAATAATATACGATGATGAGTAGAAAGACCCCATAGCGAAACATAATTTCGAATGACCCAGAGCCTCACAGGCCATGAGATGTTTTCTAAATATCTGAAGAAAATAAATAAGGCTGAATCATTTCGAAACACAAAAGTATAATATATAATACATTTCGAAACACAAAAGAAGAACCATAACATGGACATAAAAATAAACAACGAAACTCTTAAAGAACTAGAACATGTGACTTACCTAGGACTCACAACGGACAGACAATTAAAATGGACAAAACACATAGACGGACTCACTAAAGTAATGGCATCACTACATAGTCTCTGTTACAAAATTAAAGATTTTATACCGAGAAATGAAAAAAATATGATGTACGAAGCCTATGTCAAAAGTAAATTGAGTTACATGGTCGCCTTCTGTGGAACTGGTAATAAGACAGACATAACAAGAATACAAAGACAACAAAATAAAATTCCTAAACTAACATACAACCTACCCTAACTGACTTCTACGACTGAACTGTGCAAAAAAACACACCAGTTTGACATACATACACATACTACTTGACTAAAATTGAGACCTTAAAAATTGTGCACAAAATAACACTGGGAAACATACAAGACGACGACATAATATTAGTCAAAAATGCTGACATACACAAATATAATACCAGACAACAACAACACTATCATATTGAAAAAGCAAAGACAAACACAGGACAGTCGAAAATACTACATAATGGACTTAAACACTACAACGACCTATCTTGCTACTTGAAAACTTTTACTGGAGACAAATTAAATAAATAATAAAAATAATAAAATATTATTAATATGTGATTAGTATTGGAAATCGATCCAAAGGGTGCTATCGCTTTTTCGTACCGACACCGGTGTATCAAGATAGATGAAATACATCAGAAAAAACTCATTGATCATTATAATAATACGTATTCAAGTAAGTTGAAAAATATGCAAAAATTTGCTCGTTTATAATGTTATTGTGTATTTTTAATAAATTAAAATTATGTTATTAATTACGCAGCCGAATATAATAAAACCTCAATGAGGCGTCATGTAATCGGACCTCCGAGCCTCGCTTTATCGGCCCTACGGGCTTCAGTTTTTGGTTCTTCTCGCCTTAGTTAATTAGAATTTCGGTCACCTAGAAATATTGCCATTTTGTGCCTTACTTTATTTTTGTAGTTCGGAGTAATCTAAACGTAATAAATAATAATCCCTCACTCAAAATTATGCTACAAAAACCACACATGCTTAGTAAGTAAGAATAAATAATTTAAAAAGATAACTGTCCGCTGTGGCAGATTGTTACGTATATGGTAATCAGTATGAGGATAAGGCTCTATAAATATTTGATTTCAGACTTAATAGTAATAAAAGGAGTCTGTTTTTTTTTCTCGCAATATAATTCTTAAATTTTTCTCCATGTTTAATTTTTTTTTTCTTTGCTTTTTTATATTTATGTATATATTGTGTTTAAATTTTTGGTTACTAAAGTGTATTAATTGTAACTATTTTATACTAATATGTAAACATATTTTTTTCATATTTTTATTTTTCTTTTAAATTTTTTTTTTTTTTTGCTACTACAGTGTAAAATACATGTCTGTTTTATTTGTATTTATGTATGTAAAACCTATTAAAACCAACAAGGCGTTTTGATAAATAAATAAATAAAATAAATGAATAGTTTTGCAATTGTACAATTTTTATAGTGTATTTATAAATGTATATAATATAAGTACAAATACATATTTTGAGTTTGTCCAAATGTTCGAAGACAGAAGACTGAATTTCACCTCCTCGGGAGTCATTAAGATCAACAAATTGCAACAGAACATTTTAGAGAGAGGAATATGGAAGTCCAGGCATTTACAGGGCTTATGACCTGTCATTGGCTCGTTAAAGTGGCCACTTAACACTCTTTAATTTTACTTAAATCAACAAATGGAAGAATCTAAGAAATATGGATGTTCAAACATAGGAAAAATGGTGCATGTTACACATTTTCTTTTTTCTTTAAATTTATGTTCAATGTATTTGTTTGTTTAAGGCAATTTATGCCGTT
This sequence comes from Micrasema longulum, assembly GCF_059751315.1. Taxonomy (NCBI): domain Eukaryota; kingdom Metazoa; phylum Arthropoda; class Insecta; order Trichoptera; family Brachycentridae; genus Micrasema; species Micrasema longulum. The sequence goes on from NW_028277611.1 coordinate 812,290, forward strand.
TACGTAAATAAAATTAAAAAAAATATTTTCACATATTATAAAGTACCGCGAAACCGTCTAATTTTGCCCTGGGTGGATATTTTGCCCAAATAGTCTAATCTATGATCAACCTTTCAAAAAACGTATTTCCATTTGATTTCGGTAAATTTGGTACCGAAATTGGATGGCTTCGCGGTACATGAAGTTATTAACTAGATTTGGTTATTTTTTAATCTTCAAAAGAAACAGTCGTGTTTGGAAACCGGTATTTTTATTACTCTACATTTATTTCACTGATTTCATTCATTATAAATACGTAGTTCAATTACTTCGCTTTGAAAATTTCGATGTTGATTTTATATATTCATTTTGTTTTAACAATATAATTAACGTATCCTCATGTTTGTACGGCCAATGCAAACCGTAACAATTACGGTCGCAAGTCATATCAGATAATGTAGGTAAATATGAATACATTACCAACGTAACATTACGCATTGGTGGTAAATATTCCCGCATGAGTTATCTCGCACAGGTGAACACGGTGACATGTAGGTAGGTAATAGTAATAAGCGAGCCGCAATCATAACACTATTCAACGCAACACAACACAGTGTGCGCAATCAAACCCTTTCATTGTTTAATTGCTGTATCAATATTATTCGTAAATAAACGTGCGGCTATGCCTGTTTCAATAATGAGGCTTCGACGTCACCCGATCTGGTGATATCAAAAGCTGCAGTTTTAATTAGGCATTTCATAGAACATTCTATTTAATTACCGTAAATTAAAAAAAATGGTTTTGACACGTGCTGCGCGCGCATGCCTCGGGAGAGCCCAAACCCGAGTTGCCTCTTTTTTAAACCTGCGGGCTCGCGCCGCCACCGTCCTGGGGCCCTATGCTGGATGCATTCGTCTTCAAAATAGTATGCGACGTCCGTAATTCGACGAGTGACAGCATTCTCGAACCACCCATACGAATGTAGTCGATTGAAAACCAATCGACTTTATCTCGAGTTCTACAAAGCACTCGACATTGACAGTCGAATGCGACATCGTAACTTCAGCTGTCAAACTTATTTTTCGTGAAATGCTCGGCATTCATGTTTGAATGACGAGTAGGTATTTTTGTTGAATTTAAACTTAAAATTTACAACACTGATCAATGTTATGATAATGACGTATCAACAAATGTGCAACAAATATAACTGTACTTATTTTTAAACCATTGTCAAATAATGAAGTTTCACTAAAAATATGATATAAAATTATTTTATCGCTCGTCAATTTCAAAATACGTATTTTAGATATAGGTTATATAATAATTTGTTAATCAAAGCTAAATTGGCAGTGTTCAACGGAGTTTTAGTCGCAACACTTATGTATGGAAGTGAAACATGGAACTGGCAGAGGAAGGATGAAAGCCGAGTGAACGCGGTTGAAATTGTCTCATTCACCCATACCAATATTGAATCTACTGCTCCACAAGTGTATAGCTTATGCTAGGTTTTCGTTATTTGTTCGTGTGTGATTTGTAATATAAATAAGAAAGATGAACATAAATACCTTGTTTTTAAAACTGTCTGAATACTTGTTAATTATCTTCGTTTTTTGAAGTTAGTCTTCTTTGTTTATTCTCAAATGTAATTTGAAGTGTCCTCGGCACGGGAAACCCCAGTGAGGTCACATTATTTTTATTATTAATTATAGTTTGTAAGCAAAAAATATAAACAAATAAATGCGATCTCTTAGACGAATGTGTGGGAAATAAATGTATGATAGGGTAACGAATGATGAAATCAGGCGAAAGCGTAAATCTGAGTCAAGTATAATTAATAAGATTAAGAAGGGGTCTCTGAGATGGTTTGGTCACGTAGAACAAATGGACGACGAAAGAATGGTAAAACAAGTATGTATGGCGAAAACGAATGGTAGCGTGAAACGAGGACTACCTAGGAAGACGTGGCATGATCAGATACCCCAAAATCTTAAGTCTGGTCATGTCAAAAGCAGACAGAACCGAAGGGTATGTATGACAAAATGTATGAATGTTCAAGAATATATGCCAGGATAGACGTGTGTGGTGGTCCATTCTCTCTGCCTACCCCTACGGAGAAATTGCGTGATGGTAGTAGTATTATACAATATGTATATAAAATCCATTAAATAAATATGAAATATTTCTAATAACATGTAGATGTGTGTTATGTCAAAGGCAAATAATGATTATCAATGTTTTAGTAAATCAGTGTCTCAGTATCCAATTTTAATTTTTTCACAATATTCCATACACAAAATATTCAACGGAAGAAGTTTGACAAGAAACAGTAAAGGTTTACGTGTGGCAGGAGAGCCATAGATAAATACGGATTCGTAAGTGTTTCCATTTTCTCATTCGTCTTTCTAATTAAATTGTCGGAGGGTTTTCAAGAATAGCATTATGACAAAGCAATCAAAATGCCTTATCGATTTTTGTCGAGTGGGTGACAAAATGTCACATATTTCCAGCATCCTGGAAAGCCGTCGATGACGATCTTTCGCGTATTAGGCGGAACTAAGGGCGCTGGATTGACGCGGGAGAAGGCAAGAGTGCTGGCTGGCGATAGGGTCTCCCGGAGGCAATTGGTGATGTCCACATGCTTCACTTAGGAGCGAATGTGGAAGAGAAGAAAAAGAAGAAGAAAAACAATATTTAATATTAATATTTAAAGCATTAACTTCGTGTTCACACATTTTTATACGTGTTACTAAATATTTGTGTATAACGACTTGCCACTTACCCCTCTATTTTCAACTATTTGTTCTACAACAAATAATATTTTCATAATTTATTTAGTGCATGTAAGGGTTGCTTATTAAAATGAATGGCATGTTGGTTTTATAATTTTGTGCAACAACTATGGTGAAGGCGTGTCGTGGGTTTTCGCATGTTGGTTTATCCCGACGAAGAGACGGATGCGTCTCGAAACCAGTAGACATATAAAGTTGGTAGGCGTTTATTTATAAATATTTTCTTTAAATTGTATTATAAATATTTTTTCTTGAATTAAAACTATATTAAGTATTTTTACCGATGTGTTGCTGAATTAGAGGACATTTATTCTTCGCGTACCAAAGTTAAATATTTATTGTATCAACATCCAGCATAGTAATACAAATTTTACTCTCAAAGTTCGGTGTGAAAATGTCCAATCGAAGATTACAAAAATATGAGTTCATCTTTTTGAAAAATAAGAGAGATATATCAAATCTTGTGTTCTATATCAACTAGTGTGACATCACAAGCACACAAGAGTTAAGCATACAGGGACATGTTTATTTTCAAAAATATATTTTGGTTTGCTGAAAGCAGCCTAATTTACCCCTTTTTTTCTTAGCAACTCCGCTATCTGGTTATCTTTACCAAGTTAGACTTTGTGTCCTAGATATACTCGTTTGTATTCATCAACTACTTTGATTTTGTTATAGTTGATGAAAATGTTTCTCTTTGTTGTGCTCATATAATCATTGTTTTAAGAATATTCAATTCCAAACCATTTTGTATTTTCTACCTATGCATTTTTACGAAAAACATCAGCATTGAACATTGTAAATTGTTTGCAGTTGATCCTAGCTTCCTTATTTCCGTAGAGTTAATCATTATTATGAATATTGTGAAGTTCTGACGCCATGTTTGTGTTCAGTGTTTGCTCACTTCACTTAAACTAAACATATGTTCTCCAACAAAACTTTCAATAACAAACTAGAATATGTTAGGAATTGCTACAAAACAAACGGGTAGAGATATTATATTGTTCTCTGTATTCGGTGATATGTAATTTTCACTAGCTGGCTTCATTATTCAAACATACCAAATTTGCTTAGTTTTATTTAATATTAGAAGTACAGCTCAAAAAGTTCATTTCTACAAGAGTACAGTTTCTCACATACCCACGCTATCATATATAACAGCTTTTTCAATCATATATAAAAAAATGTTTTCAGGAGTTTCCTAGTATGTGAAATAATTCAGTCAGATAAATCTCTTCACAACAATAAAGGTTTCAGCTCTTTAACTTCACTAAAATCAACAAATGGAAGAGTTGAAGAAATATGGATGTTTAAACATAGGCGAAATGGTGAATGTTACACAGTGTGTAAAGTGGCTACTTAAACTAGCCAATGACAGGTCATAAGCCCTGTAAATGCTTAGACTTCCATATTCCCTTATTTAAGGTATTCTCCATCCCTGTTGTTATTTATTAATCTTATTGACTCCCGAGGGGTTAAAATCCAGTATTTTGTCCTCGAACATTTGGACAAACTCAAATAATGTAATACGTATAACCTATCATACAGAATAACTTAAAAACAGTGTACTGAAAGCCTTTGAACAAAACTCCGGTTAATGGTTTTGATAAAATTAAAAATAAAATTTTCAATGAAACTTCTTGATTTAGTTTTACGTTTTTATTATTTTGACCAACAGGCGCTTTTGCTTAAGTGGATATCTTCAAGACTGGTGATTTGTTTACAACGTTTACAGCTTTTATAATATTTCTAACATATTAACATATTACAACAGAGATGAAGAACATTTAAGAGAAGGTAATGTATAAGTCTAGGCATCTACAGGGCTTATGACCTGTCAATGGCTGGTTTAAGTGGCCACTTTACACACTGTGTAACATTCACCATTATGCCCATATTTGAACATCTATATTCATTCCATTCTTTCAACTGTTGATGTTTGCGAGGAATTCAATACTACGACGAAAATTAATTTCGACTGAGTTCGACAGGGATCATGTTTGGATCTGTGTTAGGACTTTGCCGGTAGTGTCTTGATAATTTGATGTTCCTCTGTGATTTGTTATAGATACGTATTGTTTTTCTTCTGTTGATTGAGTGCATGTTGTATAGGGCAAATTCAAGTTTTAACAGATTGAGTCAATACAGAACAGCTAGAAATAATAAGAAATGACAATAACCGTGCTAATATACTTATAAATGAACAGTTAAACCTAGTTAATTCACCTTTACTTAATATTTTCAAAAACAAAAACTAAATTATTTATAATTGTAATCTTGTTATTGTAAATTAGTTATTTCATATTATGTACGAGTATAATATTTTTTTTATTTTTATTATATACCTACTAAATATATAAAAACTTGTAATGTTCCCAAAAAATTAAATTAAAATGAAATAATATTATAAAATCTGAATGTATTTTACCTTAGTTGACATTAATCATAAATGAAACCTGTGTAAAACATCAATGTAGAATTTCAACAATAATTTTCAAAATAAACCTGTATAAATATAATCAATATTTTTATAATTATTACATTAATTTTAAAGTCATACCCTTACAAATGTTTTTAAATAATGGAAGGTTTTTCCCCAATATAACCAAAATATTCCTCCAATACACTCAGTATACCCTAATTGAATTTTAATTACTCTACTTATTTTGGCTTGTATAGAAATCCACAAACATAAAATAGCAATTATTTTTAGTATATAAGGAAACTTTGTAAATATTTAAGTTAGTTTGTTTGAAAATGTCCTAACAAGACGAAACGCGTCACAATATACCCTTTGTATATTTTATAAAAAATAAAGTAGAATTACAATCCAATAAATTTGTTTTATTTTGGATACATTACCAAATTAAATATGGAATTCTACCAATTGTCTGCATACACAATAAATAAGTATATTTTATGTTAATTATATTATTTTCGTAGTAAATTATTAAATCCAACGGAGCGTAGTTATATATTAAATTAATGGTTTATGTAAAAAAGAGTTCGATAATTCCAATTTTATCAAGAAATATCAACAAAAAACATCAAAACTCCCGTTGATCTTATTAAAATAAGTACTTATCCATTTTCTTTTATATAGCATTACATACTTTGATTTAAAAGCCTCATTATTGTACAGAAATAATAATTAAAAATACTATATCGGCGCCCTCCAACATACCCGTCAGAATAATTGTTCGAACACATGAAGGTGCTGGATATGAGAAAACTGTACCTAAAAGAACCGCTTACACACTTCTGGTCGAACAATAAGAAGAGCTCTCAAAAAAATGTCCGTAAGAGGTTTTTCCAGAGCATAAATTATGTCATACCCAAAACCCGTACGACTTTTGCTCAGAGACATCTCTCATTTATCGCACCGAGAGTGTTCAATATTTTGGGAGAGCGTATTAATTAAGCTTAAGTTCTCAATGACAAAAACTATTTTTAAGAAAGTACTTAAGGACTGGATTTTCCATAGTGGGAGGGATTTGAGTAGGAAACTCCTTGACGATTTTCCGAATATTTAAGTGCACTGTTTATCATATTGATGTGTCATATATATGTTTTAAAAAAATATTTTTTTTATGTTTCTAATCCTATATTTGTGGTGATATACTCATATGCCTGTGTCAACTAATTGCTCGTCCCATCTCAACACAGGACTTTTAGTCCCATGGAGTTGGGACTTATGTCTCAAATAATGTACTACAATAAGCTTATGTATGTAAATAAATAAATACATTTTCATTTTTAATTTAAAAAATTTACTAAATTTTTTATTGCTGATAATATCACTTTGATATTCTTTTAAGCACCTTGAGTTTAAAACTTTCTCTTAATATTGCAAATTTTAAAGGTCACTTAAAGTAGCTGTGCAGAAAGCAGCCACCCATAGAAAAGTAAAACTGAGATAATAGCACCTTTATGAAACGAGTGATTAATTAAATCTACAAAGTAGTAAAAGGCAAATATTTTTGGCTTTGACAAATGATAAACAATAAACATGGATATTTTTTTTTTTACAAAAAATAATCTGGCGTTGTAAATTACACCTTATAATTTAGTCTCTCGGCAATTTCTATAAATATTACCATTTTTTTTTTTTATAATCTTCAATTTTTGTTTTTAATTTTGTATAAATTTATAAGATTCTATATAATTGCCTAGAATATGTCCATGTACTTGTTATTTTTCCAAACTAAATAGTGTGGGTAGGTAAGAAGAGGCCCGCCCTTATATGTATATACACTGAATAATTATTTAAAGTGTTAAATAAATAAAAATAGTTTAGCTTAACACATGAGAAAAATATCCAGGTATCACATATTTAGGTGTATTAAATTATTTTTATTTGAATATTTTGTCCATCAAGATCTCCGAAAATAACAAAATGTCGAATACTCTTACACAAATATATTATAAAAAAAAAATATTAGAGAGAAATAGATCTTATTCGATCACTAAACAAGACACATTTAATTTGCATAAGATGAAAAGAGACGGTGATTATCAAGCGATCATTTCCTTACCTTAAGTTACTTAAAGTTAACCCAAGGTAACCTTAAGTTACCTCACAGTGACTCGAAGGAGTTTTTTCACACAGTATTTTAAATGTTAAAATATATTGTAATTTAATACATATTGTGTTTTCCAAATATTTGTACACAAAGATTTCATTTTACCTTCTACGGAGTTAATAAGATTGACATATTACAGCAAAGATGTAAAATATTTAATAGAAAAAAATAAGTGAGTCTAGTTTACCTAGATCTCAGCAGTGTAATTTACTGTCTGGTTTATGTGGCTGCTTTACATACAGTGTAAAATTTATCATTAGCCTAAGTTTGAACAGCCCTCTTTATTTATATTAATATAATTATTTTGTTTAGATGCGTAAAATTAATTAAAAAAATAGATAACTCTTCTTGGCATTCGAGTCAATCTGTTTTTAGAAGTAAACTCGCTTTAAAGCATTAAAAATAATTAAATATAAATTTCCTCGTATGAATGATAATGTATTTTTAATTGAGTATTGATTCAAATTTGCTTTTTACTTCCTATTGAATTATTTGATGTTGATTGCCGTTGCTTGAGTTGTTTATTAATTATACCGAATTAATTAAAACAGATCAGAGGGAATAAACGTCAAATTTGAGCAACAAATAATTTTAACAGATGAGAAATTTGATTATTGTACCTGAATTTACTTCTCTTTAAAAGGAAAGTAAATTGCTCTTAGAAATGTTCAGAGACAATTTTTAAAAGTGTATTTATACTTTATGCCAAACGTCTATGGGGGAAATCCAGACAGTCTGCAAGCATTTGGAAAAACTCAAGCATTGTTGTCATAACATTGTTTTTTTTTTTTTTTTTTTTTTTAATTTCGTGAAATAATATCAATTTTGTGTGTTCACATAAGTTGTCCGTTTTTTTATAAAAAAAACAATTATGAGAACCAAATGTGAAAAAAATTGTAAAGGTTTAACATCATTTGAAAGATAATTTTCTTTGCTACTTTTATTTTATTAGGTAACAAATCTTCAAAATCGAATGTTAAGTAGACGAATTTTTATATACATGTAGAATTATATGCTACCAACAAAGATACTTTAAATTTTCATACAAATATTCGCATTTTCGTTCATAATTATCAATTTTACTTTATGTTGATGAATATAGCGTTTTTAATTACCCTCCTGGGCCCTGATTACAATGGGAAGTTAACAAAGTTCTCTTCTACTGCATTTAAAGAAAAACCGATATTTGTGTAAGAAAATAAGTATATTTGCATGAACATATAAAGTATCTTCGTCAGAAATCATGAACATGTTTAGAAGAAAAAAAAATATGAATATTCTGCTTTTCATACAGAAAACTTAATTTTACTGCAGATAAAATTGAAGATAAATGTTAAATTTCCGTTATAATCGGGGTCCTGAAACATTAAAGATTAAAAGCTCCTCCCCAAACGCAAACAAATGCGTTATCTAAGCACATTCAAATATAATTTTTATTTAAGTAAACAAAACATAGTAATATTTTTGTAAATTAAATAAATTATACAAATATTCTAAAAATACTAAAAAAAGTGTTACACGGTTGGTAAACCGTAACTGTTCGACTAAGTATTTTCCATAAAATTAAACATTACGCCCACACATTATGTTAACATTGATTTCTTAGTGTACTTTTTGGAAACAGGGATATTAAGCATTTCTACGATTTGAATAAATATTTTTATTTTTAAAATTGTAGAAGGTAATCGAAATTGAATAAACTGCGTATTTATTTATTGTAAGGTCTTAAGTCAATAAAATACAAAAATTATTACATTATTAATACAATGTAAAAAGTTAAACGTAAAGTACTAAAACGTATTTGTCCCGATAAACTTTCCAATAATGTTTTGTCATGGGTGTTCAGACATAGGTTTTAATTTAGATTCAGGCAGGCACCGTGGCGCAGTTGGTTAGATGACCAACTGTGAAACTGGCGTCTCGGGTTCGATTACCACCAGTTGCTAGGAAAAATCCAATAAATATTTTTTCTTAATTGGTCTGGGTGTTGCTTCCATATCATTTCTTTCCTACCTGCTGACAAGCCTTTGCAATAGAGGCTTAGCGGGGTAGGAATTAAAAATTTAAAAAAAGAGTACACATATAATACTGTACGCATATAAAATATAAAATAATAAACAATTTATTTAGTTTTTGATGCCTAGAAAAAAAAAAGAAAATTGAATTAAGAAGAATGAAAAAACTCAATAAAACCAGATCAAATAGCAGGTACAAAATAATTTTTTAAAAGTAAAAAAGATAATTTAAAAAAAAAATTAATTAATAGAAATATTTTTAAAATTTTATAGAAATATATTTAAAACGTTAAAAAAATATATTTGTAACTGTACAAATATATATATGCAGTGGGTGCTCATAAATGTAACTAAAACATGACAAACAAATGATATTTTAATTATAATAAATAGAACCTGAACTCCGGACGTGTGTATTAGACTCGATGGCTGGTCGCAGATAGACGTCCTGAAAGAGGAAATTGAGTGTAGATAAGTTCACCTCGTTGTGTTGTGGTCGAAACGTTTGCCTACCATTCTTGAGGTCCTGGGCTCGATTTCTGGTAGAGTGGGTGTGAAATATTTATTTCAAAAGTTTATTGAAGTGCCATGTTTAATTATTTCTGGACTATCACCTGAAGCCTAGAACTGATCAGTGATCAACTTACCTTCATTTAATATATGATCGAACAACGTTGTATTTTATTTACCAGTGCGGAAAGTGAATGATGGTTGATTTTTTTACCGAAAACGCTCAAATGAATACCATTTTAATTCAACAATAAAAACAATTTGTCCACATTGGCTTGTCCACTGAAACGAACTCTTTTGGGTGATTGAATGATGCAATGTGTACCAATAAATAGGCAGATAGTCCTATTCTTTTTTAATGTTTTTATGATTGCCATGGTTGTGTTTATAAAAATGTTTCATAATGATTCGAGTTTTCTGAATAAACTTATCAACTGTTGTGAGAAAATGCTTCTCTCGCGCTTTTCCCGCTGTGTCACGTTAAACAGCACTGATTTTATGTGGCGCCTCTCGCTAATGTGGAGGTACAGAAAGGAGTAGGGGGTCAAATTCATGTAAAATATAAACCTCGAAATCCGGTTTTTCTCGGTTATGGCTGGAAAAAAGCGACCAAATAGCAAAATACACGCGTGTAAACTGATTAACATATCAAAGATTACTAAACTGCAGAGCGAGGTATTTTAATGTTGCACGGGACAAAGACAAACATGAATCATTATTGGAAGAATTCGGCAATTTAAAAAAATAATTCTGACACATTTTTAACATTATGGGACAAGGTTGTGCAAAAAATTAAATCAATATGACGATTAACAATAAAGTTATTTTAAAAAAATACTATGCTACTTGCGCCCCGATTACAATGAAAAGTTAACATTAATCTTCAATTTTATCTACAACGTAAAATTAAGTTTTCTGTATGAAAAGCAGAATACGCATTCAGTTTTTTTTTCCAAACATATTCAATTATATGTATCCGACCAAGACACCTTAAACGTTCATGCAAATATACTCATTTTCGTAAACAAATATCGGTTTTTCTTTATAGATAGTCGAAGATAGCTCTGTTAACTTCCCATTGTAATTTGGGCCTTGGAGGATCCTAGATATCTCTTTTAGGATTATGATTGAAATTAATCTCAACAGAGAGAAAAAACATTTTTGAGAAGGAAATATGGAAGTCTAGGCATTTTTCCTTTTCAAAAAGGTATACACTCTCTGTTGAAGTAAAATTTGTAGATGTTCAATTTTTTAATTCAAGATATTGAATAATATTACCCAGTGCTCATTTTAGTGAAATTTAACTTTTTAAATATAGTACTCGTATATTAACAGTAACGCCTGAAAACACGCTTTATTTCAAGTTAATGCGACATCTTTTTCTTGGTCTTCATTATAATTCGGTTCATTAATCTCCTTACTATCTTTGAGAGAAATAAAAACATTTTTAACTAGGTCAGCGTAGAGGAAAAAACTTTTAAAATTCAATGTAATTAAATAAAGATTAATTAGTTGTCGTGCATTAAGTATCTTGATCTCTGACTTTTGTGTATAGATCTTGCCTTTCTAATTGGTCATCTCATATTGTATTTTACTTGCACAATAACATACCGACCTTCACTACGCTTCTCCTTCGATTGTGTCACATCAAATATTTGTACTCTCCTAGTAAATGTTGTCGTTTATAATTCAGTATGTTGCTTAAGAATTTTCTATTTTCTGTACAAAACTACTTAAAATTTATATTTAAAAAAAAAACATTACATAATTAAAATATTTACTATCTTTATCAATTTGATAATATTTTCACTTTCGCGAGACATCGCTACCTGTCCAGCGGAGCAGGATGCTCCTGTTTAAAGAAGAAATTTAGTTTATAAACTTATACCAACATTTTTTCTCATATTTTTTTATATTAAATAATGATTTAATATTTGAATACAGAATTTTGGAGTGGAGTAGGTTCTTACTCGTAAAAAAATTATAAATCGGGTTTAAATTAAATTAACAGTTAATAACACGTTTTGCGTTTCGTAAACATATTGTCCGCCTCGTAGTCTTATTGTAAGCGTGTTTGCCTACTGTGCAAAATATCTCGAGTTCAATTTCCAACACGGTTGTAATTTTTTAAAAGGTGAATTCTTTGTATCTTGGACTACTCCCAGGATTGCGTTTTAATCAATGAAAAGTATATTTTTTTAATTGGATAGAAAATTAAATATAAAAACAATCTTAACGGCTTGTCAGCACGTGAAAATATATTGAAAAAAACATGTTTTTAAACGGCAATATTTCATGGACCTAGGCACTTGAAACGTAATACTGATGCACTGCTCTATGCACCATAACTTTTGCATGTAAATATGTGCTTATTTTTATTAACGAAAAATTTTTACTAATAAATAGTTGTAATTATTTAAAAACTTTGCCAGGATGTGGGAGATTATCACCAGTTAATTTAGCGAAAGTCCTGACGAAAAGACAAATATTTATATTTTGGGGACATTTTTTTTGAATTGTAAATAACCGTGTTGGAAAATGAAACACAAATAGAGTGGGGTTCGAACCTCTGACCTGATCCGAAGATCGCAACACTGCCCACCGGAACATTACCGGTGTCAAATTATTACAGTATAAAATATCATTAAGTTAATTTAAGTTTTAGAACCATAATTTGAACAGAAACACAGCAACGATAGAATCTCGTACCCAACATAATTGCATCGCTAAGTGCAATGCTTGATGTGTCGTGTGAGTAAGTGTGTCAAGGTGAGTTGTGGTAACACCGTTCACTAATCACTGGTTCGATCCCCGACCCGTGAAATGAAACAGGCCTGTGACGCGGTGAAATTGGTCTCCGTGAAATTTAAATAGTAGTAAGATGGAGACTACTTGTGCATTAAGTGTTGCTTACTGCAGTCACAGTGTAGATGGAAATTGAAACATGCACTTCTAACTGCGTTCAAACCAAAATAATTTCTAAAGGCAGATGATTAAAAGGATCGAGGCTTGAAAGAGCTTCAACGTCCAGAGATCTCGGGGTGTTGTTAGACTCTCAGTTATCTTTCAATCTTTTTATAGTTAATCTATATAATGACTCCCTTAAAATGCTTGGTTTTGTTCTTAGAAATGCCAAGATCTTTTCTAACACTCAGATTATAAGGATATTGTAAAATTACTAGGTAAGAAGTCGTTTGGAGTTTAGTTCCATTATTTGGTCGCCACATGAGGCTCAATACTCTTTGATGGTGGAGAGAGTGAAGAAGAAATTTCTGTGCTGTCTGTACCTAAAAGCGTGTGGATGGCTCCTTGGCTCTTCCCAGTCGACTTTTTGCTAGGTATGCTAGGCTATCAGTCATTATGGAGGAGGAGGGACGTTCTTTTGGGTGTTCACTTTTTCCAGATGATTGGTTGTCGCATACATAGCTCAGAAATTCAGATGGATGTAGGTCTGTTCGTACCTGATAACTATCTTCGACAAAGACAGCATCGATTGTTTTTACCTACCACGATGCAGAACCAACCTGCCAATAGTTATGCCGGTTGGTAGAGCAATCTTGATACTTAATCACTTCAGCTCGGATGTCGACATATTTCACAATAGTGGGACTTCCCTTTGAAAAGCACTTTCTAACTTTTTATTTTTCTTTTTAAATTTTATATTATTTAACTATCTCCTATAATTTGTGATCTATTATTGTTTTGAGAATGAATTGGATTTTTTTCTGTAACGTTCTAAATATCTGAATAAAATAAATGAAATAACAATACATATTGTCGTTGGTGCATTTTGTGGTAAACACCCTCTTAATGTGGAAATTTTTGTTACATTGTAGGAAGCTTGTACATTTAACACTTATTACTTGGGCTGAACTCTTTTTTGTGTCAATTTCAGCGTTTTTTTTATTTTTTATAATCATGCAATTAACATGCTTATTAAAAAGTTAAAATATTCTTTAAATTGTCACGGGACGATGAGTTTATTACTTAAATTGCTCTATTACGGGGGCGGATTGATAATGAAGCTACTAAGCGCTGGATGGCAGCACAAACACAAAAAAGATTTATTTTTTATGTTTGTATATAACAACATACCGACTTTTCTATATCTAACGGATTCGAGACGTACCCGTCTCTTCGTTTACCGTCTTCAGTTTACGTTGAAAGAACATCAAGAAATATTGAAATTCGTTTTTACTCCTGAACGACTGTGGTAAATAATCCCTTTACGCGCGGTGATGTAACGTCTTGTCATCTCACTTGTAAAAGACGGAATATTCTTAAGTTTAAATATTAAAAGTTTATGAAACATGGTGTCATACTGTTTAATAATTATTTGTCAATAATTTATGTGAGTTAACATATAATTTAGCCCTGTTATAGCAAAGTAAAATGAAAATCACAAATACGCCGCTCATGTTACGCTCGTTCGTCCCCCATCGCTGTCATCAACCGACTGAAGACTAAATCTGTTTTAGACAACACTTGCCGCAGAACAGCGTCTCTGTTATTCTTGTTATGACTTCTATCTTCGTGTTCTCTCTTGTATAAGGTATCTGTATAAATGTGTTGCTGAATTAGCGGACATTCATTCTTCGCGTAGCGAGGATAAATATTTTTTGTTTTAACATTAGAAATACTTGTTTATTTATTTATTTATTTTGTTCATTAACGCCCAAAAGGCATTTACAAAAAATAAAAATCAAATACATGCTAACATACTAAATAATAAACAGAATATACACAAAAAAAAAAGTGAAATTAGTTAAAAAGGATATGATAAAAAGTTTTACAAAGTAAAAAAAAAAAAACAATAATAACAAATGTATGCAAGAAAAAACAGTAAGCATATAAACAAAAAATGCAAAGATATAAGCTTATGAAATGAATTCTGTAAAGCAAACAATAAATAAAGTGTTACGGTAAGCAAGAAAGACATTTTTAAGTTAAATTAATAAACAAGCAAGCATATATTTTCACGAAAAAATAAGAATTAAAAATATATATCTATGAAATGCGTATTTGCCAATACTACAATGCAATTTGATATAATAGTAAAAAAATAAAAAACAAGTATAAGGTAATTTAAATAAACAAGTAAGTATTTTTTTTAAAATTAAAAATATAAATACATTTTTCTTCTTAAATGTTCTTCATCTCTGTTGTAATATGTTAATATAAACAGCTCCCCAGGGAGTTGAATCCAGTCCTTGTCTACAAAAATTTGGACAAACTCAAAATATTGTTCATAAATTACCTGGTCCATGAAGAAGTATAGAAATTGAAAAAATAATATTTTCAGGCGTTGCCTAGTATGTAGCTGAAATAATTCAATTTGATGAATCTCACCCGCATAAATAAAGGTTTCAGCTATTTAACTTCAGAAACATCAACAGATGAAAGAATTGAAGGAATATAGATGTTCAAATATAGGCAGAATGGTGAATATTACACAGTGTGTAAAGTGGCCACTTAAACCAGACATTGACAGGTCATAAGCCCTGTAGATGCCTGGACTTCTATATTACCTTCTCTTAAATGTTCTTCATCTCTGTTGTAATATGTTAATGTTTCTTTGTTCAATAATCAAACAATCTTTTTATATAGCCCGTTATACGATGTTCCATTGTAATGATCACCCTAAACCTATTAAATTCAAGTCCCTTTCTTCATCCCCACCCCTTTTTTTCAACTATTTCTCAAACTCAAAATATTTTCAAAATGTTTTTCATAATTTTATCAGTGCATGTTTGTCCTAATCATTGCAGGTGCTTATTAAAATGCATGTCGTATTGTGCATTCGTCATTTTTGTGCAATAACTATAGAGAACGTGTATAGTGGGTTTTGGCATGTTGGTTTAATTGGTGTCCTGACGAAGAGACGAGTATGTCTCGAAACCGGTAAACATAGAAAAGTATAGTAATAAATAAATATCTAATAACATTTAGTATTTACTGCGTTTGAATTAATAATCACAAAATTATTCATTCAGTCAAATATTTTTCTGCGCGTCTTCTAAACTTGTGACTTGCGACCGGGTTTGTACATATTTATTTACTGTAACCATTTTACACTTTACGCATTGTATAACATTCACCATTCTGCCTTTGTTTGACTATTCATATTACTTCAATTTCTATCTTTGTGAACTTGAAGGGCAGAAACCTTTAACTATGTGGGTGACATTCTTATCGAACTATTCATCTACACACTGAACATCAGAGTTTTTAATATTAATTTATTACAACAGAGATGAAGAACATTCTATAAAATGTCTACAAAAATTAAAATAGACTCAAAATACTGTTCATTATTCTTTTTTCTTTCAATATTATTCCCTTTCGCACGCACGTAATAATACATAGGGTACTGCATTGGTACATTTGTTTTTAAACTAATATTACTTTTTCTCTTTTATCATCAGTTATTTAATAAATATCACCGCAAATATGTGATTCTAGAATATATTTTTTGCAAAGAAGATGAGTTCGCTTTAGTTGTAGCTTCTATCTTGTACCGGGACGGGGAGAGAATCCAACCGGAAACCCGTGGCCAGCGAAGCGCGCGTATGTACCATTGTTTTCATACTAAAACATAAACCCAGTTATATTAATAACATTAAAACATGCAGTATGAAGAAAGTGTATTATACTCGTTTTTTTCTTTCAAAAGTAGATCGATTTGATTAATTTTCTTATCGTATTGATTTGTTTAACGTATTTTTTTATTTTTTATTAAGGAACTGCGATAGAGAGCCGGACATTTATTTTTGTATGTAAATATATATAATTTTTTTTCACTACAATAGACCAAGTGATCCAATTACGTTGGTGAATTACATCACAGGGCACCAAAGCTTTAGAAAAATCACATTAAAATTTTGTGTTTTCGCCGGAAACCGAACTCGGAGCATACCGTGCTTGAGTTATTAAAAAATACATGCATAAGATATATTTCGGTTTTAGGAAATGTAACCAAATTTCTGATTATCGTAGGCAACTGAAATGGCTAAAAATACATTAGAGACTATCACTCCCTTTCACTTCTGTTGACCGTACTTCATAGTCCTTCGTAAAAAATTTCAACGCTTATCAGTTCATGGTTGACTTCTTAGTTTTAATTTTCAAAGCACCCTCTTAATTACAATTACAATTAATTCTCTACCTCATATAGTGTCCATGCGGCTCGACTGTGAAATCGTCTCCCACCCACTATCAAATAAGTAACTACAGTATCTCCGTTTAATTTGCGTATAAATAAATATTTCCTGTCTCTTCCATAATCTCTCCTATTTTTTTTCGCATTGAGTAATAGTATTGACTTTAAATTATTTAATTGCAAATACAATTATTTATATTTTTGTATTCACGTGGCTTTTTTATTTTTATTTTCCATTGAATATATTTTACAACATGAATTGTAGCTGAAGCGCTACCGGCAAGTTTAGCAAGTCCACCACGTTTACTAAGCCATCCCTTCCGCTAGTTGTAAGGCAGTGAAAACCATAAAACTGAGCGCACATTCACCTCAAACTACAACAAAAAAAGCCGATTTGACTTAAAAGGACTTGAGAAAGTAAGAAGTCTTGTAAACGTATTCAAAAGGCAGGCGAAGGTCTTGTAGTAGTCGCTATCGACGGAAGGTAAAGCGGAGAGATGATTCAAACACGAGTAGAAGAATGAGATTGATTTATTAGGGGGCCTTGCGGCCTATTTATACACAGAAAATACGCACGGCCTACACCGGCCGGCCAATAGCGAGTGTGAGATAGCCGACCAATTACGTCGTGAGAAAGATAGCGCGCTGTTTGCCCGCTCTATCTGTCTCCCTCTATCCACGTACATATAATGACTACCCCCGTTACTCGACCGCATTAGGATGTAGACCATGCGGGATGCAACATATTTGACACAAAAATATTACAAACGATAATTTTTGAGCAGTTTATTTGTATTAAAGCGTTATATTATCTATACCTAATTCTATGTGTCTCGGTATAGCAAAAATCATCCCGAAGGTAACAAATAATAGTATTAATTGAGGGGGCAGTATTTCTTTAGTATATACCGAGATATCTATTATAACTAGGTATCAAAAGGCCTAAGAAAGAGCCGCTAAGTTCCGATGACGCCTATAACATGAGATATAAAATAAAACTTATTTTATTACAAATTATATACATGATAATATTAAAGTGATGCTAGAACCGTCACCCTTTACAATTGTTTACAGCAAGCAATGTGTTACAAACAAAATTGAAATTAAAATACGATAACTAGTTTAAAAAGAAAACTTGATAAAAGAAAAAATAAATGAAAAAATGTAATTTATAATATTTGCTCGGTTTGTAAAAAACAACAAACACCAAAAAAAAATATATTTAATTACATTTTATAGAATACACAATGGTTTCCTTAAATTATCTTTTTTTTTGTTAAATAGATCTAATCAGTTATTTATATTTGCATAAATAAGATAAAAGTTACACAAGTAAACTGGGTTTAGTTTCGTAGCATTTATTTTCACTTTCATGCTCGGTTCTAAGTAACAATGGTGTTGGTTCCCACGCCTGTCACTTTATTCCCACGGTTTTGCCGGCTAAATATTTCTATTATTTTGCCACGATGTGTCGCGTGTCTGATCGCGGAATTGTTGGGTTAATTTTAATTACAGGTATGCCTAACCATTACCTAGAGTTATGATCAACCTTATTGTCAAATTACACAACACGGAGTGAGAGTTTAATATGAATAAATAACAGAGATGGATGCTTAGGGAACACACATTGTTATGATCATTCTACAATTTTTCTAAAATTGTCGTTATAAGCGTGGCACTGATTTTCCTACCATATTTTTATTTATTTTATTTAAATTGAAAACATTTTATAAATAATTTTATATAATATTCCCAAGGAGGATTTTTGTAAAAAAAATATTACGGGAAATGAAGATAACAATATTTATTTACAGACGTTTTTATATTTAAAATATAATATATTTACAAAAGCAGAAGAGAAATTGTAATAAACATAAATTAAAAAGGCATTAAAAGAATTCTAAAAAAAACAAATTAAACATAATACAAGGTATGGAAATGAATTTAAAATGACATGTACATAATACAATCTGTAAAAAACAAAAAAATTTGAAATTCAAAAACTACGTATGCATATAAAAGTTGAACGAGTAGGAGAGTAAATGTAAAAAAATTACAAGGATGAAAAAGTTTTAAAAATAAACAAAATATATATACAGGTTAAAAAGTATGAAAAGCGTATGAAAATAACATTTACGTAATACAAGCTAAAAAAGTATGAAAAAGCTTACAAATGTGAATATATGTATTTGATTAATGTAAAAAAAAATTCTTAGTTCTAATATTGTATTTTTATTTGTTATTACTAAAAAAAGTATTTGATTTTTTTTTTTTAAAATCATTTCAAAAGTCTTAAAAATTACATATTTGTACAAGCAAAAACGGTAAAATATTTAAATGTGATACAATTGTAATAATAATTAAATTTACTTATTTATATAAGGTTGCACGAACCGTTTACAAAATCATATAATAATATAAAAAATTACAAGAAAAAAAATAAAATAATTTTTACAACAAATACATAAAAAAGTATACATAAGTAGAAAGTAGCAATAAAAAATCAATATAACGTATGAAACAAAACAAGACGTTCCGGACTCGTGGTGCAATGGTCAGTGCGTTTGCCTTCCATGCAAGAGGTCTCAGATTCGATTCCCAATACGAATGATATGAAATGTTTATTTGAAAAGGGTGTTTTTACACTGAAACATTTCATAGTCCTGAGACTGGTACCTGTAGCGTCAAACTGATCACTTTTTCATTTTTTTTTTCATTTTATTTATTTATTCAGATATTTAGAACATTACAGAAATAAGATCCAATTCATTCTTAATACAATAGTAGATCACAAATTACAGTAGATAGTTATGTTATTAAAATAATATAACAAAATGTAAAAAGAAAAATTAAAAGTTAGAAAGTGCTTTCCAAAGGGAAGGCCCACTGTCGTGAAATATGTCGACATCCGAGGCGATGCAATTAAGTAGCAAGATTGCTCTACCAACAGGCATAAAAATTGGTAGGTTGGTTCTGCATCGCGGTAGGTAAAACAATCGATGCTGTCTTTGTCGAAGATAGTTATCAGGTACGAACAGACCTACATCCATCAGAATTTCTGAGTTATGTATGCGACCACCGATCACCTGGAAAAAGTGAACACCCAAATGAACGTCCCTCCTCCTCCATAATGACTGATAGCCTAGCATTCCCAGTAAAAAGTCGGTTGGGAAGAGCCAAGTATAATATCCACACTCTTTTAGGTACAGATAGCGCAGAAATTTTTTCTGCACTCTCTCCACCATCAAAGAGTATCGAGTCTCATGTGGCGACCAAATAATGGAACTAAACTCCAAACGACTTCTTACCAAGGAATTATACAATGTCCTCATAATCCGAGTGTTAGAAAAGATCTTGGCATTTCTAAGAACAAAACCAAGCATTTTAAGGGAGTCATTACATAGATTAACAATATGAAGATTAAAAGATAACTGAGCATCAAACAACACCCCGAGATCTCTGGACGTTGAAGCCCTTTCAAGCCTTACTCCGTCCATGAGATAACGATAGTATATTGTTTTGGGTGCTCTTGTGTATGCCATTACAAAACATTTGGAAACATTGAAGAACAATTTGTTTTGTTTTTCTCCATTGAATTATATTTTGAATGTCACACTGAAGTTTAATACAATCTGAAGAAGTCAGTATTTCACAATTTCACAATTTCACAATCACAGTATCACTTACCTTCATGTACCAAACATGATCAAGATATGTTGAAATCAGTGTACGAATGCAGTGCTCCATACACCATTAGGTGCGCAAAGGGAATGGTGATAATGATGATGTAACAAATAAAAATATTTACGTAAATAATGAAAACCTACTTAAATTATTCGATAATTATGTGCACGTGAAACGTTTTAAATGCCGGACACAATATTGAATGCACCTTCAGGGTTTGTTAAATTCTGCACAATTATATTTTTCCCTAACCCTTCTCAAAAACGCTTTCCCTCTGTCTTGCAACAAATGTAGATCTAACTAACTCCCTAGGGAGGAAATCCAGCTAGTCTGGAAACATGTAGACATACTCAAATTATTGTTAAAAAATATGTTCAGGCGTTGCCTAATATGTTTTAATTTTACCCATGCGTAGTTATTATATCACATGAGCCTATTTTTAATACAAGTCATGATATACTCGTATCTCTCTTATTTTTCAAATAATAAAGTTGTATTTTGCTATTAGATGCTACAATTTGCCTAAATTAAAAGTTTTATTTTCAAATAAGATAATAGTAATAATAGTTAGTAATAAGAGTTTTTATATGTTTATAGAATGTAAGAGTAGATTATGTATATATATTAGAACTTCATTTTAAGCACCTGCCGACGAACTGCATTTTATACAGTTAAGTAGGACTTGAGAATTTATGTGTTAATTTTTGTATAATTTTGATAAATAAATGTAAATAAATAAATAAAATTATTTTATTGTTTATTAATAACAAATAAAAATACAATATAACAACTAAATGCAATTCTTTACATTAATCAAATACATTTATTTACATGAACGTTTCTTATTACGTAAAAGAAAAAACAATTCTTGTGTACATAATGGGGAGTGACGTCTTACAATAGTTTATTTTATTTTAATTAATAATATTTTTAGGATTATATAAATATATTACAAAAACGATACAAAATACTTTTCAATCAGTGTTCGATAAAGAAGAATTATAGATGTAATTTTTCACTTCTTTCTTAAATATATTGTATTCCTGACTGTACTTATTATTATAATCTTTGTTCATTTCATGAAAGAAAAATATTCCTCTGTAAGTATAATGATGTTGTGCAGTAGTTGTTTTTAATTTAGGAATTAAGATAACCACTTGTTCTAGGTCGCGCACTTTCGTTTTGTGACCTGGAAATACTACTATTTATTTTATCCTTATGTATTTGAAGCAAACAATTCTTTTTATATGGCAATTTTATATCTAAAATCTTTAATTTTTTAAACAATTGAACAGTGGGAAAAGTAGATGGTTTTTTCAAAATAACTTTTATGATTAGTTTTTGTATTTTTTCAACCGGTAAAACATTTGTTTTAAAAGCACCACCCCATCCGATTATTTTGTACTGTAATATAGATTGGAAATATATAAAATAGATTATTACACTGTATACATATATAGTATAAGTGTTAATTTTTTGTTATTAAATACCCGCTTTTTAAAATATATCGTCTTTTGCTTAATGTAACACCACGTTACAGTACCTTCATATATTTTTTGAACAGTCTTTTAAGATGTTAACTTTATACTATACAATCTTAGCACTACTATACTTTTACACTCTACATACAATATTGACCAAACATCGTTTCGTAAAGAGAGAGTTGTTATTAATAGTTATATTCATAAACAATAAAACAAATTAATGATTTCGAAGCTGAAGAAAAGTACAATGTCAACTAAAAAGCAACGTGCTATTACGCAACTGCTTGATGAAGAGTGATTATTTTCTTGTTCCCACAAAGAACTTCAACATAACTATAACATAATATAATTTCTACGATATATAAACTACAAACTAAACATTCCAATTCAAAATGTGAATTATGACTATTTACTAACACTGCTTAACCTAACAACACTTTCTGAAAGAAGAACTATTAATGATCTCATTGTACTGTATAAAATTGTAAACTCTCTTTTTGACGCACCAAGAATACTTGAATTGATTAATTTTAGAGTACCTACTTTATTGTTTCATTGCTCCAGTACTTCTTCCAACCAACAAAACAATTCATTGATACCGAGACTGCATAGGTTAGGTAACACTTATGGAACGGCTGCAGACATTCTGTCCAATTCTTTACCATCTTATAAGTCCAAAATATCAAGTTTATTTGTAGCTGCTCGTCAAACTATTATTGACAATTCAATTTCATCAATTAAAAAAAATACTTACTTCTTTATTTTTATTACCTTATACTTCTTTTTTATTTTTTACTATTATATCAAATTGCACTGAAGTATTGGCAAATGCGCATTTCATAGATACATATTTTAATTTCTTTTTTTTTCGTGATAATATATGCTTGCTTGTTTATTAATTTAACTTAAAAATGTCTTTCTTGCTTACCGTAACACTTTATTTTTTGTTTGCCTTACGGAATTAATTTCATAAGCTTATATCTTTGCATTTTTTGTTTATATGCTTACTGTTTTTTCTTGCATACCTTTGTTATTATTGTTTTTTTTTTACTTTGTAAAACTTTTTATCATATCTTTTTTACTAATTTCACATTTTTTTTCTGTATATTCTGTTTATTATTTAGTATGTTAGCATGTATTTCATTTTAATTTTTTGTAAATGCTTTTTGGGCGTTAATGAACAAAAATAAATAAATAACGAATAGGTGACCTGCAAAGCTTGGCAAAAAAACGAATACAATTTAAAAACGCTATATCAGATTTAATACATTTGACAAGAAAAAGGAGAAGGGACTCGTATGTTAATAATTAAGGAATGGACATCACCAGACTCTCTTGTACGGCAATTAATAATCATTATGATGGGATTCGTCTTCGTGAAAGACCTCTCAAAAGATGGAAGAACAGCTGGTAATCCACCTCATAGGAGGAACAACTTTCTGGGGAACAGAGCACATAGGTCTATGGCAAGGAAGACGAAAAATAAGTAGACAAGAAAAAGTGGGAAACAATATAGAGTTGATGTATGTAAGACGTAACGATAATAAAAAAAAACAATATTCAAAAAAATGCTCACAGAAAATTTGGAGTGAGCAAATTTATTTTTGTAATTACAGTTTTACTTATTACAATCAAAAACAATTATATTTTATTCATCCTGTACCGATAAATAATTTATTTATGGGCTCGTTTTAGCTATAAAGTAACAATAATAAAAATATTTGTTTATGTGCAGGTACTGTTAATATAAAATCCAACTTAAGAAAGGACGAAAAAGATAGATAATAACAACCTCGAGACAAGATCTGGTTTATTTCGATGCTTGTTTACACCCGAAAAAGTCCAGATCCTGTCTGCAGCTTTTTCTAATTAATTTTTCGTGAAATTCTAATATGTCATGATACTAATAGGTTTAAAAAAATTATCCTCATAGTTAGGATAGTATTGAAATCAACAAAAGATTTGTGTTCATATTTTTTCCATAGAAAAATCTTGACTGAAATAATTTAGAGGACTGTGATTTTGTAAAATCCCAACCTTTTACGCGTTTATTTCATCTCGTTTGTATGAAGGAACAACTCAAGTTATTTAGCACATTCCAGGTACGCGAAAATAATTACTTTGCTCAACAAGAATCTGATTAATAATGGCAACGACTCGGAAAATACATTTTCTATTATTAAAGAGTAAATGTAAGTAAACACAGCGCATATTCAAGTAAAAGCCTCTTTAATAATAACATTAGAAGTAACAACTTACCCCGAACTGTTTAACCCTGGAGAAAGCAAATTAATGGGCCACTGGTAACTTTCTGGTTTGGGATTAAGGTTTCGATAATAAGGGATGAAAATTGTTTTAGTGAAATTTTACATCGTCTTCCTATCTGCGTTGAAATATAAACGTTGTAGGTTTTGTTCTAGATAGGCTCGCGTATGGATAAACTTTACAAAGTTATCTAGCGGGGCGAAGTTTTGCGTTTATAGAATTTCCAGACTAGGGGAGGTGTTATAACTTAGGCATAATATTGCTTACATATTAAACAAGAGACTAGCACGCACGATTCAGTTAACTAGACATTTTGTGTAAATACAGAATATTATTTTAGATTTGTTATGAACATATTTGCAATCTTAATTTGTTGCAACAGATAGCGAACACATTTTTGCGGAGGGAATATGGAAGTCCAGGCATTTACAGAGCCTATAATCTGTCGTTGGCTGGTTTAAGTGGACACTTAACACACTGTATAACATTCGTCATTCTGCCCATGCTTAACACCCACATTTCCTGAACTCTTCCATCTGTTGACTTTTGTGAAGTAAAAGAGCTAAAACCGTTATCATGTGGGTTAGTTTCATCCGGCTGAACCAATTTATCTACTAGGCAACGCCTGATAATATTTTTTTAATTTTTATACTTCTGCTTATACCAGTTACTTCAATCAGCAATTTTTTGGCTGGATTTTCAACCTGTCTACAAACATTTAGACATACTCAAAATATATTTTTTTACTTTAACAAGCTAATTTTAACTTTATTTTATGATATTCTTCGCCTTTTATGCAGTGATTTACTTTTATTACAATATTTGAGTTTGTATAAATGTTTGTAGACAAAAGACTGGATTTTACCCCCTCGGGGGTCATTAAATTAACAAATTACAACAGAGATAGAGAATATCTTAAATAAGGGAATAAGTAAGTCTAGGCATTTACAGGGCTCATGACCTGTCACTGACTGGTTTAAGAGGCCATTTTACGCACTGTGTAACATTCACTATTTGGCCTATGTTTGAACATCCGTATTTCTTCAATTCTTCCATTTGTTGATTTTCATGATGTTAAGAGCTGAAACCTTCATTGTTGTGAAGAGATTCATCTGACTGAATTATTTCACAAACTAGGCAACGCCTGAAAACAATTTTCCAATTTTTAAACTTTTTCTCGGACCAAATGGTTTTATTACAATATTTGAGTTTGTCCAAATGTTTCAATCTAAAATATGGATGTTCAAACATAGGCAAAATGATGAATGTTACACATAATATTTACTGTGAGAAATTGGCTTGCTCACAGTAAAGCAACAAATTAAATATAATGTGGCAATTTTTATACATAAAATAATTAAGGGGATGAATAAAATAAAAACAATAATAAAATTTAACCAACAATGTCATACACATGAAATAAGGGGTAAAAAAAAGATAAAATTACCCATGAGGAAAAAAACAGAATCTCAAAACTCATTGTACAAGGGATTGAAGCTGTACAATGAGTAACCTGAAGAAATAAAAGAAATAAAGAAAAATGAAATATTAAAAATCAATTCGAAAAAATATGTAATTGAGAAATTTTGATAAAAAAATTGTAATATTATTAAAAGTTAAAATTTGTTCTTAAAATGTTATGAACTAACTTAATAAAGCATAAATAAATAAAGTGGACACTTACACCCGACAATGAAAGGTCACAAACCCTGTAAATGCTTAGGCTTACATATTCTCTTCTTTAAGGTGTTCTCTATCCCTGTTGTTATTTGTTGATTTACTATTTTTCATAAAAATTATATCAGTCAAGTACAAAAATGCAAGAAAGCGTATTTTATTTTGATGAATGTTGAAATTAGTGTTTTTTTTTATAAAACAGTAAAATATATTTACTACGGTAGTCGATATTATGTCATGACCAAATATTTAGTTTGTTTTTTTTTTTAACATGTCTTGAAGTGTTGATTTTAGTTTCATACTCAAAATCGTAATTACGAATATTTGATTTTCGTAAATGCCATAAGCTTTATAATAATAATTTCCATATTCGCACCCAGGGGAGCATAGTGTACTGCAGTGGAACACCAAACGCAGCAAATCTTTGATCATCCTTGATTGGTAGAGATTAAAGCATAGATGGAAAACTGATACGCAAACATATTTGATGGGTAAATAAATTCCTTGGTGTCTTTAATGGCCCATTTATTGGTGGGAATTTTTTTTTTTTGCGGCAGCGCTGGAACGCGCTAGCGAGCAGCGGATCCCTAAGGCTCTTCCGATATATGTTAAGTGGACTGTATTTTTTGACGATCTAATGCGAACGAAGTAAGTATCCTCACTACGCGGTATGCAGTGTCAATAGGTCACAACTCCAGCAAATGATATGGATTAGAAAAGGGTGCCACTAACCTGGTTCTCGTTCTTGATGAACTTGCCGCACTAACACGATAGCAGGCCTCAATCTGAAGCTCATTATTGGTGTTTGGTGGAAACAAAAATTTATGATGCGGCACTCGTTCAGAGAAATAAATACGTGATGTACGACACGAAGCCTAGATGTGGCGGGTGATCAAGGGATACTGATGTAGGAGGTAAACAGTGGTTGTGTGTAAACGGATGTAGAAGTTGTGACAATACTTGACCTATGCATACCCGAATGGTTGCAACCAATATTATTATTTATTTATTTATTTATACACACGGCACGCAGTGCCTTTTACCTTTTAACTGAAAAGTTTTATGTTACATAAATACTATATATAAAACAGCATTATTGTATAAAGAACATATTTAGATATAAAAAAATAATTAAACAATGTTTGCAGATAAAATTTTAAAAGGAAAAATTTTTTTTTTTTTTTCAGAGGTACAAAATATAAGTACATATATTAAATCCAATAAAATTATTTTGTCTCAAAAAAAATTTGAAAAATAGTAATAATAATACCAATAAAAAAAAATATAAAAAAAGTATAGGTACACGTAAATATGGTACACAATAGTACCCATACAAAAGTAAACATAAAAAGCACTATCATCTTGAAATTTAAATTACCGTTCACCATCTTTGAAATTATTAAATAGAGATGAATTATATAAACCTTACTTTATGTAAAAAATATCAGCAGCGTCGGAATAATTATTGCCGATTACATGGAGTCGATTCAGTATAGCATTGTGGTGTAGTGGTCAAGACGCTTGACTCACGCACGGAAGGTTCCGGGTTCGATTCTCGGTGAGAACACAAAAATTAAAATGTGATTTTTCTCAAGCCTGGGTGCTCTGTGATGTAATTCACCACTGTAATTAGGCCTCCTGGACTGTTGTGGTGCAAAAAAAAAAAAAAAAATAAAAAAAAAATGTAAATGTAAAAAAAAATTGTATGAGTAGACTGTTCGCGAATTGTTGCAACTAAACGGAGGTTCTTGACGAGTCATTCGTCCAGGTACCTTGAAGTTAATGAGTGCTAATAATTTATTATCATCATTATTCTTTGTATTTGTTATGCGGTTTTGTTTCGATAATATATTATTTTATATACTTGTCAAATAAATGAACATGACTCTTTTTTGGTAAGCTCGTTGAAATTGGTCCTCAAAATGAAATAAGTAAGCAAATCATTAGAACGCAAATATTTTATTTTTTTTAAGAAAAAGAAGAAAAATTTTAAATTACGGTTTAAAAAAAACCTTTTTTTTAATCATCATTCTCTTTCCCACACTTAGTGGTGATTAGGTTCCCGCATTTGTCAAGCAAATGCAGCGTATTTTAATCATCTGTTACATAAAGGTGAGGTGATCAGGCTTACCCTTCAGGTGGCCGTCCAAAATCAATGAAATATATATATATATATATATATATATATATATATTTTAAAGAAAAATAATTATTTGCGTTCTTATGATTTACCTAAATATTTCATTTTAAGGGGCCACTTTCAACGAGTTGTAAATAACTCACTATTAGAAAATGGAATCAAGTTGGGGTAGAGTGGAATTCGAACCACAGATCTTTGGTCCGTGAGTCCGAGACACTATCACAGGACTACAACCCGATATTGCAGAATAAACAACTTTTAAAGTGAGCATTTTACGTTCCCCACTACATACACTCGAGTGTTATGTATACAGGCTGAATAAAAATATGTTTTGATTTTTGAAATGCAGAACTTATAAATTATACAACTAATTGTGGAATCTGGAATGTATGTAGATTAAATGTTTCGGCCGAAGATGCTGGACGCCTGAAGTTGCGTAAAAATATACAAAATATTGAATAAATTCAAAAAGCTTCTGCTTCCAAGACATTTCCCATATTATATACATTATAATGTGGTACAGTAAGCCCGGACTATAAATATGTGTACCTGACTGCCTACATCATGTTTAAGTAAATGGTACGCTTGCAATTCAGTTGACTAGAAATTTTATCCGAGGTTTTACTGGATGCTCCGCAGAACAGGGTATTTCAACAGTGTTATTCGCTCAAATATACCCAACTGTTTACTTCTGAAACGTTCTGCTTTTGCAAACATTTATAAATTATGCTTCTAATAATTTAATCTAATACCCTTGTTTAGTAAACAGAGCGTGGTAAGTTTATATAATAATATAATATATTTTTATTTAAAAAATAAGTTTCCTTTTATTCTGCATACTTTCAGGTATCTCATGGTATCTTCAGGCATTTCAGGTATCATATTTTAGCCATAAAACATAAAGCTATAATATAAAGCTAAATTTTTCCAAATTTTTGTAGACAAGGACTGGATTTAAATCCCTGGGGAGCTGTTTATATTAACATATTACAACAGAGATGAAGAACATTTTAAATAAGGTTATATAGAAGTCTAGGCATCTACAGGGCTTATGAACTGTCATTGGCTGGTTTAAGTGGCCACTTTACACACTGTGTAACATTCACCATTCTGCCTATATTTGAACATCCATATTCCTTCAACGCTTTCATATGTTGATGTTTGTGAAGTTAGGTGAAACCGTTATTTATGCGGGTGAGATTCTAATTTAATTATTTCACCTACATACTAGGCAACGCCTGAAAATATTATTTTATTTTATACTTCTTCATGGACCAGGTGGATTTTTCAACAATATTTTGAGTGTGTTCGAATTTTTGTAGACAAGGACTCAACTCTCTGGGGAGCTGTTAATATTCATATATTACAACAGAGATAAAAGAGCCACCATGCATCTCGATTGGCTGCCAGCTCCTGTGCGTCTTCGCAAGTCAGGTTCTTGTCCCTAAGTTCTGACATAAACCGCCGACGAACAGTCAGTAGTGAACGTCCGGGACGCCGATAACCTGATGTTTTGTAAAGAAGGAAAGCGTGGTTACGGCTCTTAGGAGGCATCCGTACTATATGACCCAGCTAAACGTTTCGCCTGCGCTTTATGACAGTTGTCACCAGATTTTCCTGCGTCTGTTCTTTTTTTACTTCATTTCTCACAAAGTCAAACCACCGCATACCCAAGATTCTTCTTCTTCTTCTGAATTGTCAGAATCAGTAATTGCTGTTTTGGGCCCTAGTGATGTGCCACGATTCGCTTCCGTAGAGAAGAATAAGTATTATGCAGGCGTTATATAGGCGGTATTTGGTTTTCACTAGGTAAAAATCAATCATTTTTTCTCTAAATAACATGTATTTTAAACAATATTTTGAGTTTCTCTAAATTTTTGTAGACAACTTTACAACCATCAACAGATGAAATAATTGAAGGAATATAGATTTTCGAATATGGGCAGAACGGTGAATTTTACACAGTGTGTAAAGTGGCCACTTAAACCAGAAAATAACACGTCATTAGCCCAATAAATGCCTAGTCTTCTATATTACTTTCTTTACAATATTAGTCATCTCTCTGTAATGTAATGTGTTGATACATTTTAAAAGTTGTAAATTTTTATATTTTAGGAAAACAATTGATTTTACTTGTTTGAATTGTGTTTTGAGGTAAAAATACGTAGAAGGTCTTTTTAGTGAGAGCCGTACCTCTCGTAATTTTTTAAAATATTTTTTAATTGGAAATCAATATGCTTAGTAAAATTTGAATGATTAAACTAATTTCGCGCTTAAACTATTCGATAACCTTACGTTATTATTTAATCAAAGTGAACTTTATTTACAAGGACTTTGTGATATGTGTATCATCAATTTGATTGATTTATTGATTATATTGAATATGTATGAAGCAATTTTGATTCAATTATTTTTTTCTAAAATTTATGTCTAGGACAAACATAGGTAAGATTGATGATTAGGACATTCAGATATAATGAGGCATTGCAAATATTTTGTATGAATCAATGAATCCCATGTATGGAACACGTACTTATGTTATATTTAGCCTTGGGAATAATTATTTAGTTGATAATATGTCATAAATAATTATTATAATTTTGATATCCGATTTTCATTATTTTCATACATCAAACTTGATTAACAGCGATTGAGTTGTTAAACACGAATTGAGACTTCAACGCGTTTAAATTATAAAATCATTAATAAAGCTTAAATGAATAAATAATTTTAATGTTGGTTTTTTGAATAAAACCGTATTGATAGTTAAAGTAAATCATAAATATCTTTTTTTTTAAAAAACGTATATGTTCATACTCTTATAACTTTAAATGAACATAAGATGTATTTATGTTGACAAAGAATTTTATGTTTCTTTGACCATATCTTAAGACGAGAATATACTAACAGAGACATGACTGTCATGTTAGGCAACGTGCTTGAAAGAAGACCGAGGGTTAGATCCCCTATCAGATGGATCGATCAGGTTTAGGAGGCTGTCAATTCTACCCTTGCGGATGCGGTGCACCTTGCTGGAGACAGAGAGGCGTGGAAAAGTTTTTTGCATCTTTCAACCTTTGGAGATCATGGCACACAGTCATGAGGAACCCAACCGTAGAAGAAGAAAAATTTATAAATCTCATAACAATACAAATTATTTGTCAGGGTATGATGCAAATGAATTACATTCCTATTCCTATTACTATTACTCAATTCGGGAAATAATATTAATAAAAAAACAATAAATGAAAATGTTTAGAACATAAAAAAACACAGCAAGTTTAACTTATTTATAATGAAATATATCACAGCAGTATATTAACCAAAAAACCTTTCTTACGCAAAACAAAATGAAAAAATAAAAACGCTTTCAAGAATGGGGGAAGTGGTGAATCTAGGACAAAAGGAGATAAAGTCGATATTGCAATCATCGTGGCAGAATCAGAAGGTGATTTACAACGCATGTTACGGAATCATCTTCCTGCAAACGATTAGCAAAATAAATATATTTTAAAAACAGTTCCTTACTAAAAATGTTTGGCGGGTCGTTTCATTATTTACAACTTTTCAAACTTATTTATGTATATGATTTCTGATGTTTTTACTAAAACAGATTTTAAAAAATCCAAACCCCTTCTTCTTATTCCTTTTCCGAGATTATGTAGTCTATAATATAAAAAAAACTAAACTAATATAACTAGACTGATGTATTTTATTTGATTTTTGTTTTTATAATAATAACAAAGCTTTGGTAAAATTTAAAATGTTTAGTTAAGTTAACTTTTACGCCTCGGGGAAAAAACGTCAAGTTCTGAAACTGGTCGCAACATTAATTTTAATTTAACGATTTTACTCAAAATAAATTACTTATGTTTTTTCCAAGATCCTTGCCCTGGGTTCTTGCTCCTCCAGCAAAAGACTGGTGCAGGTTCTTTATCTGTTATTAAATCATGAATCTTTTTTTTTTCTTATAGGGTGTATCAAACCTACATATTATGAACAACGCGAAGGCACATTTTGCACGTATTGTTCCAATTTGATTTTTGATTTTCAATTTATTCAAATATATGTACATTACAAAATGGAATATCTTAATTCATACATATAGAAATAATTAAAATAATTAGGTAAAATTAGGTATATATAAAAAAACACATTAGTATACATAATATCCAAAGAATAATATGTTAAAAAAATAAGAGAATCCTACAACGAAAAACTCCCTCAGAGACGTGAAAAATGTCAATGTCCAAAGTGATATTGTTCAACATAGAGATAGCCCTTCCAACCAGCATAACCAACAGGCATAACCAATCTAACCCGCGCTGAAAAATAAGGGTTTGTAGATACGTATTAATATTTCCTTTTCACTAAATCAGTTTTAACTTACGTGTACAAAATTGCAAAAGCAAATGGAGTTGACGTTTGTCGGCTTTGTGGTGTGCTGATTAGTGCTTTTACCTGGAATTAAAGAATTTTTTTTTTCTTAATAAGTTATTAAGTATGATTTAAACCTATCCACCTTAAATGTATTATGTACTGAGGTGTAAAAACGGCTACAAGCTAACTGAAAATTGAACAAATTGAGAATGAAATAAGCGTGGTAAAAATTGGATCACTTAATTTTACGGCGGAGTTCGCGAAAAAAACTACTTTGAAACATTATAGGTTCAAGTGAACAATGAACAATCAATTATATCATTTAAATTTATTTCAACGGAGAGGGAAAACATTTTTAAGAAGGGAATATGGAAATCTAGGCATTTACAGGGCTTATGACCTGTCATTGGCTGGTTTAAGTGGCTACATTACACACTGTGTAATATTGTGTAAAATAGTAAAAAAAATAATATGAACAACTCCCTAAGGAGGAAACCCAGCCAGTCTGCAAGCATTTAGACATACTCAAACATTGTTGAATCATATCATTTTTATGTGTTGTGATCGATTTTTGGTTTTTTAATGAAAGGAAAACATACAGACTTGAACTCGTGACGTCACGGGCGGTGTAATTTTAAAATTACAAAACTTTAGAATATCGATAAGTTAGTTTAATAGCCTATTTACAAATAAAATAAAAAATTAATTTTTTCACTCTGTGCCACAAACTAAGAAGGAAAAACTCGAATGGTGCAGAGTCTGTGTCTGTTATTCTTCACAAATATACAATGTTTAATTGATTCACAAATATAATATAACGTATAGACAATATTCGACATTAAAAATCACAAAGTAAGTGCTCTGAATATTGATTTTGTTCGTTGTAAAATTATTCATAAAATACTTAAATTGGTAGGAAAAATTCCATAAATTGTCGACTACGAAGGCATCGTTAGGCCTCCCTTGAGACGCCCTAACTGCATGCAATCACCACCACAGTCCATGGGGAAAGTTCTCTACGCTATATAAGGTAGTTTAGCGGTTATAGGTCCTACTCTGTGGTAGGGTAGGCGGGGAATTAAATGCACTTTACACGTCGCTACATACTCATTAGGTGCGGCTTTCAGAATCGATAAAGCTTTCATGAAACCAGGCCCCGCGATGTTTCTTTTCGCAATATAATTAAGAAACAAGATAAAAATACACTTGGATTTATTCAAGCAATAATAGAAAAATAAAACAGAGGTGGTTTTGAAGGTTTATTTTATTTCCTAATTTATTTCTCGTACAAAAAAATTATTAGAATTAAAAGCGCACAGTTTTATCTGCTGTCGTTGGCCGCACGGTATACAAATATAATTTAAAAAAAATAAAAAACACCAAAAATATCGAAAAAAAAAATTCATCCGGATGCTCTGTCTTAAAAAAAATAACTTCAGTTTTAAAGCGCGCAAAACGGGACAGCGAAACAACGATTTTGTCGATTTTAGTAAAACATAAAATGTCAGACGTGCAGTTGTCTATGAAATTGCACAGAATTGGGGAGGCATCTGTGAGACAGTGACAGAAAAATAATATTCAAGTAATTATTTTTTTTAATTTACTTTCGCCGCATATCCTCACAATTTATGTAATACGAAACACAAAAGTAATAATGTATTTGTACACATCTAATTTTAATTTACAATCATTGATATAAAACTGTCGATTGTGTTATTTGAATATAAACACTAGTATTTACTCAAATCTAGCAATAGCAAAGCATTGCCGGATTCAGCTTGTATATTACAAAGAATATAAATTTACCATTGTTGAATGGACTTTATAAGTTCGTGAATAAATAATAAAATACATGTTTCCCCTAAGGACTCCAATTAATTTTAAAAAATTAAAATCACACGGTACAAATTAATGAAAAGCATGATTTTTGAAGTAGTGAAAGAAAAATAAGAACTTAATTTCATTTATTATTGGAAGACATGTTGAAGTTAAAAATCTGCAACCTGTATTTATTTGAAGTTATTCGTATGACTTAATTGTATCAAATATGATCCAACGCCTGAAAACAATTTTCTTATTTTT
Organism: Micrasema longulum; assembly: GCF_059751315.1. Classification (NCBI taxonomy): domain Eukaryota; kingdom Metazoa; phylum Arthropoda; class Insecta; order Trichoptera; family Brachycentridae; genus Micrasema; species Micrasema longulum. The sequence goes on from NW_028277611.1 coordinate 847,038, forward strand.
TCTAATTTTTCACTTAAATCAACAGACAGAAGAAACGAAAATAACAAGCCATAAGCTCCATAAACGCCTAGACTTACATATTTTCTCATGTTAAATGTTTTCTTTCTCTGTTGTTACCTACCAATGCATAAATATGACTATTTATTAATTTATTAATTTTACAGAAACAAATAGTCGACAGTGATATAATAACATAAAAAAAGATACGGCTCAAAGACAGACCAGCAAAGTTTCTAAATGAAAATCATACATTTTAAATTGTGGTACAACAAAAGGGTGTGTTTGTGTGTATTTGTATGAAAGTAAGTGTAGAGGTGTGTTTGTGTGTATTTGTGTGGGAGTAAGTGTTCAGGTGTGTGTAAGCGTGAGCATCATTAAATACCAAGTGGGAACGTAACGCAGAATAATTCTTAATTTATTTTTGAATATTTATTTATTATATCTTAGGCGTTAAGATAAGTTTTGTCCGTTTTTTTCCAAATAGAAAAATTGAGCACCAAAACTAAAATAAAATAGTAAATATTGTTACGTCACTCAAAAGTACCTAAGTTTTTTGCTTTACAAGGTATTTGTTTTTGTTTTTAGTATTTTATTTTTAATATTTGTATTTTATTACAAGCCTTCAAAATGGAAATTACGTTTTTTTTTTGCACCACAACAGGCCAGGAGGCCTAATTACAGTGGTGAATTACATCACAGAGCACCCAGGCTTGAGAAAAATTACATTTTAATTTTTGTGTTCTCACCGGGAATCGAACCCGGAACCTTCCGTGCGTGAGTCAAGCGTCTTGACCATTACACCACGAGGAATGTCAAGGAGACGAATGTGAGTATTTTCTTTACTTCATTTTGTTCGCGTTCAATCTTTCAAAGCTGCTCGCGATATTTGCGCATTGTACTGTGAAGACGCTATAAACGAAAAGACAGCTCTATAAACGAAAAGACAGCTCCTCAATGTTTTTTTGCTTTTTAAAGACGGTAGTTTTAACCCAAAAGAGATGGAGCGCTTCGGACGACCAGAGGACTTAGATAATGAGCACTCATATCACATTATTTATAAAGATACCCTTTAAACAACCGTAGGATTGGCGGAGCAGATAAGCAATAGTCACATGACCATACACCGCCATCTAAAATCGTTCTACCGCCTTTAAAACACAACCATCGACGACTGTCCTTTCATTCATTGCATCTTTACCGGTCACTGTACATATACTTTTTTAATTTTTTTTTTTATTAAATTGAAAACATATTATACATAATTATATACAATATTCCCAAGGAGTTTTAAAAAAAAAAACTCATTTAGGGACATACAGATAACAAATTTATTTAAAGACGTTTTTACATTTTAAACTATTATATTATTTACAAAAGCAGAAAAATTAAAATTATGATATACTACAAAATAAAAAGGGTATGAAAAATACTTGAAAATAACAAAATAAACAGAATACTAGGCATGGAAATAAATTCAAAATAATGTTTACATTATGCAATCTGGGAAAGAAAATTGAAAAAAGTTTAAAAATTACATGTATGTATATATACATACTGAACTAGTACAAAATAAAATCATTTTTTTTAATTAACAAAATATGCGCACACCCAATACAGGTTAATTTTTTTGATCAAAAACGTATTGAAATTATGTATACAAGCTAAAAAAAGTATTAAAAAAACACAAATAACACTTATTATTTCTTCGATTAAACTCAATCAAAAGGATGTTTCGTAAATGCTTACTTTCGTCTGCTTAACATTCCATTTTGAAGGCTCGTAATCAAATAAAATAATGTATACAACGTAAAAGTAAATTAAAAATCTTGCAGAGCAGAAAATTTTATTTTGAATGACTTCGTTTACCGTTTTACTATTCTTTTGGTGCTCAATTTTTTAATTTTGAAAAAAACGGCCACAGCTTAGCCACCACATACCACACAACGCATCTGAGGACACAAACCTCCTTGGTAGCCTTAGCATCTTTGTGCTGAAAAAAAGTAATCCAGAAGTACATAATATGCATTTCATTGGATCGAGAAAAGAGGGAACTGAATTCTTCACTGACTGGAATTAAATTGATTGGACATAATCAATTCACCGAAATAACGACAAATCTTTTAGAAAGCCATTAAAAAAGCCACCAGATCTGTTTATTTATTTTATTTATTTATTTAACTTTTTGTACAAAATGTTATTTGTACATTGGCGGGCTTATTTCCAAATGGCAATTTCTTCCAACCAACCAATAAAATAAAAGTTTTATTTTTATAATTCAACTTACAGAACATATTCAATAGAAAAAAAAAAAAAGATTAAAAAGTGAAAAATATATTAAAATAGAAATAAACGTATTTGTTTATAAATTACCTTAAATCAAAACCATTACTCAATGGGAAAAAGGAAAAAAGCGGAAAGAGGAAAAAGTAAAGGAGGAGAGATTAAGGAAGAGAAAGGAGATGTTTCTTCAGACGTGATTTAAACAGAGATAATGTAGTAACATCTTTGATGGTGGATGGGAGATGATTCCACAGTCGAGCCGCATGGACACTATATGAGTTAGAGAAGAAAGAGGAATTGTGTATGGGTATTAAGAGAGTGCCTTGAGAATGAGAACGAAGAGGTAAACCATGAACTGAAAAGCGTTGAAATTTTTCACACAGGTATATAGGAGCGTTAGGACTATGAAGTACATTGAACAGAAGTGAGAGGGAGTGATAGTCTCTCCGCTGTCTAATTTGAGCCATTTCAGTTGCCTACGATAATCAGAAATGTGGTCATATTTCCTAAGACCAAAAATGTACCTTATGCATGTATTCTGAAGTCGTTCAAGTTTATCGAGTTGCTCACAGCTTAAATCAGTCATGGAAACATCAGCGTAATCTAGAATGGGTACTAGTAATGCTTGTACAAGAGTGCATTTAGTACTAATGGGTAAGAATTTTTGCAACCTTCTAAGTGAGTGTAGACTGAAAAATATTTTGCGGCTTAATTCATTAGTATGAGCTCGCCAGCAGAGATGTTCATCCATATTTATCCGACAGGACTTATAACAGGGCCACGAATAGCTGCGAGAAAGTCCATTCGGTAATCGTGGAGAGGAGGAAAGGACAAGACCACAGGATGTGTTCAAAAGACTGATTAAGATCCACAGCAGCACGAAGGGGAATCAACAATATTGAAAACAAAAAAAAACTGCTTAGTCCAGTGATTGGGGTTAACCCAAGAAGAATTTCAGCGCTGACGGATTGAAGGGAAGAAAAATGCTACCCTCCCTGAAGGGGTGGATTCCCATCGCGAAAAAACGAACACAATTTAATGTTAACACGTCATATTTATGCAAACAAAATTCATTGTTTGCTTTGAGCATTTAGCGATTTTCAATGTTTTGAAACATACCGTAAAACTGTATGATTTTAATGAAAATGGTGTTCGTTAATGTTTTGAAAATAGATTAAGTTATTAATATAAATTCTGTGTTTAATTTTGCTTTTCCATACGCTCGTGGTGAGATTGTTTATTTTGATAGTCATATAAAACATTAAACGGCCAGTGGAACGTTTTCGCTCCACATAAATAGGTTATTTGCCGTATGTGGTTTAGCATTAACAAGTTATCAAAGGAATTATCTGGTTCCGAGTAAACTGTTTTGTTTAACGTTACTTTATACAACCTGACTGTGGTTTAGATCTGCTGCCTGTTGTAGTTAACTGTTATAATAATACACTCCGAACATAGAAACTCGGTATAAGACACACAAACCTACTATAGAACATTAAGCTTGTTAGTGACGTGAAAAAACTTTAGCATTATTCGAATATTTTTTACAATCGGTACGAGTATCATAATTGCGCGGAAATATCGGTTACTGTTATATCATATTCCGTTATGTTTTTCATTGCAATTTGTCTACAGTTTTTACTGTCTTATTTTTGCCAAATATTATATTTCATTACGGTTTTGAGTATGAAATAAAGCCAGAACCCTGGAAGTGTGCTTTCGACTCGATGGCTACTCTCAGGCAAAAGTCTCGAGCGAGTCCACTTCGTTGTGCAGAAATTGACGCGTTCGCCTACAGATCATTCATTTAGGCTTCGGATTCGATTCCTGGTAGGGTGAACGCTAATTTAGATTTTTTAGTATTTTCAAATTTCATTTTTGAACAGCAACATTTTATTTTTCTTAGAATGGCACCTAAAGCGTAAGACCGATCACCTTTACTTCATGTAACAGGTAATTGAACTATGCTGCATTTGGTTAACCAATACCGTACCCCGTGCACCACTCCGCGGGGAGGTCTCAGCATTTTTGGTAACTGCTTTGTCATCATCTGGTATGTTTTTCATTGCAATTTTGTATACAATTTTTACTGTCTTAATTTTTGACGAGTGTTTTACCTCAAACTGGCATCTTATATTTTTGTACTGTTCAATAGTAGAGCTTTTGAAATTTTTAAATAATATTATTTACATTATAAATAATGTTATATACACATTTTTTTTTCTTTTTAAAAAAACTGTATTAAACAATAGTTTTCCACACTGTGTAAAGTGGCCACTTAAACCAGCCAATGACAGGTCATAAGCCCTGTGAATGCCTAGACTTCTATATTCCCTTCTCAAAAATGTTCTTCATCTCTGTTGCATTATGTTTAGCGTAGTAGGCAAAAGCACCACCACTACACCACGAGACCGGATTATCTTCACTCCATTTTTTTTCAAAATTATTACCCAATAGTATCAATTCAAAAACTCTAATCCAGTGACTATAAAACAATAGTTGTAAAATATACCTAAGTAAAACCTTATAGGAATATTTTCGAATATTAGGTAAAAATCTTGAAAAAGGAAATCAAGTATAGTCCGTCTCGTTTATTTACCATGGTCGACGTAATACTTGTTTACAACATTTACAAGGTTTATAAATTTGGTAAGGTATCCAAAATAAAATATTTTTAAAGGATAAAATTCTACTTTAATTTTTTTAAACAAACACATGAGTGTATATTGTTACGCGTTTCGTCTTGTTAGGACATTATCATCTTACTTAAATATTTACACGGTTTCCTTAGATACTAAAAATAATTGAGTTTTAACTATTTTTTCAAAATAAACCGTTGGGGTTTAAAGTCCATGATCGATAACACACCTACACGTATTTAATAATTTCACCTGAAAAATAGAGTCTTGTCTCCAAGAAGCAAATCAGCATTTCCTATTGAACTCAATTAATTACATTCTGTGAAACACAAGATCAACGATCTGCAGTACATAAACATCTTCCTTACCATGGAGATATGAACAACAAAGGAACATGGTCTAAAAAGAAGTGGTAACGCCCAGCATTTCAGTTCAGTCAGTCTAGCCAGCCCGAAGGCTCTGCTCAACGCAGTCACTCAGTTCCAGCATGTAGTTCAAGTGCAATCTCTTCCACTCCTCATCATCTCCATCACTCTCGCGCTACACAACACGGTGTCATATATTTCTTCGACATGCAATAAATCAACACATCAAACGCCCGACGGTTCTATTGAGATATCAGAGTTTGGATGTTTAACTGTTGCAGAGATTTTTTCCAAACAACGCGTTTGGTAACGCCGCATTTTACGCAGTATCTACGAAGTATCGAGTTGGATGACAGAAGGCAATGTGCCGCTAATGTGCCGCGCACGATAATTTTACACAACTACGCCATTACGCTCATTTTCACAGATCTCGCCTAGTTACGTAAGTGAAATCAATATTTATATCTAATTATTATTACTAGCAGGCAACATTAAGTTACATGCTAAAAAAACCAGTTTCAAGAGTTTTTTCAGAAAATACTGTTGCGAGATGATGGTTATAGCATCGCGCTCCTTTCGCTGTACACGTTGAATTACACTGATTTTTATTAATTAATTTATTTATGATACACACGGCACGCAGTGCCTTTTACCATACAAAGATACATATTATATATAAAAAATATTAACACTTCAATATGTGAAAAACATAAAAATCTAATTAAAAAGTATTATGTTACATAAATACTATGACACAGCAGTTCGTATAAAGAACAAATTTGGATATAAAAAAATAATTAAGCAATGTGGCAAATGAAGTTTTAAAAGGAAAATTATTTTTATAATTTTTTCTTTATGAGGAACATAAAACCTTTTTTTTTTTAAAAAACCCAAAAAAATCCGTTAGTGGGGTGGTACATTGGGGAGTTGGGAAAGTAATGCACGTAAGACACGCATCACATTATACACTCTTGTGTAGTAAAAATAATGAAAATAGAATTTAACCCAATAAAAGTATTGCATTATGGATACCTTACCAAATTTTAATATGGAATTCTTCCAATTAACTGCCGTACACAATAAATAGGTTTGTAATTTACATTTTAAAAATTGCTACCTTTTGTGTATTTCTATACATGATTACTAGTTTCTTTCTTTGTGTATGTATTGAAATAAAACAAGTCACCCTTGAAATTAAATTAATTATCTTGTTCATTGAAACTTAATTTAATTGCCTTTTTTCATTTTTTCCAGGTAAGCGCACAGAAAGTTTAACAAATTTCCAGCATTCTTTGGTGAGTATTTTAAAAAGTCCATAGAATATACTGTATTTTTCGGGGAGGCATTATTAAATCTCATAAATGATCATAATTGATTAAATATTTTCAATATTTAAGCCAATATACGCAGTGTTCCAGGGTCAGATAAAGAAACATCCAAGGAATACTCCTCAAAACTTTTAAAAAAAGTACAAAAAACTTGTTTTTTCTTAATATAAAAATATATCTATATTTTTTTTTATTTTACAGAAACAAACATTTATAAAGCATTTTATATATTTATTTGGAAAAACAACAGTAAATTTATAAACTATTCATGCTATAATAAAGTGTATGAGTCCAATTAAAGTTTTTCACGACTCTATAATACTTTTTGTAGACATACTAATGAAAAGATGAAAAAATAAAAATATGTACCAGTAAATAATAATATTTAAAGAATAACATACGAAATAGTTAAAATAAATAAAAATGATTTCATTCCCAAAGCGTTAGGAGGGATGAAAAGTATAAAAATAAATTAGGATAAATTAGGGAAAAAGAGAGAGTCTATTGACAAGATTACCCTTAAAATGCCTATAAATAATAGAGACAGGAAAAAAAGTGATAGAAATACATATTAATTAAAGTAGTTCAAAAATATTTTTTTTAAATAAAAAAGTGTTGAATCAAATAAATCAAGGAAGGAACAAATTTTGTTATATTCTGTGAAGCTACGGTTTATGAAGAAATTTTGAGTGAAGTTATTGGATGGTACAGGATTGTAAAAAAATTGGGCTTGTCTAGTAGATCTGGTAGATATATTATTATTAACAATATTTTGAGTTTGTTCAAATTATTGTAGACAAGGACTAGATTCAACTCCCTGGGGAGTTGTTAATATTAACATATTACAACAGACATGAAGAATATTTAAGAGAAGTCCAGGCATCTACAGGACTTATGACCTGTCAATGGCTGGTTTAAGTGGCCACTTAACACACTGTGTAACATTCACCATTCTACCCATATTTAAACATCTATATTCCTTCAATTCTTTCATCTGTTGATGTTTGTGAAGATAAAAAGCTGAAAACTTTATTTACGCAGGTGAGATTCATATTATGAATTATTTCACCTACATACTGGGCTACGCCTGAAAATGTTATTTTTTCAATTTCTATACTTCTTCATGGACCAGGTGGATTTATCAAAAACCTTTTATGTTCTTCGTCTTCATTTTCATCAAATGTTCTTTATCTCTGTTGTAATATGTTAATATAAACAGATCCCCAGTGAGTTGAATCCAGTCCTTGTCTACAAAAATTTTGACAAACTCAAAATATTGTTAATAAATTACCTGGTCCATGAAGAAGTATAGAAATTGAAAAAATAACATTCTCAGGCGTTGCATAGTATGTAGGTGAAATAATTCAATTACATGAATCTCACCCGCATAAATAAAGGTTTCAGCACTTTAACTTCACAAACATCAACAGACGAAAGAATTGAAGGAATAAAGATGTTTAAATATGGGCAGAATGGTGAATGTTACACAGTGTGTAAAGTGGCCACTTAAACCAGCCATTGACAGATCATTAGCCCTGTAGATGTCTGGACTTTTATATTACCTTATCTTAAATGTTTTTCGTCTCTGTTGTAATATGTTTATATTATTATTATTTGAAAATAGAGAAAATCTTTTGTGTCTCGGACTGGCATCGCTTCCAAAACCAAAAGTTTAATTGATTATTTAAATGCACCTTTTTTTCGATACGGAATTTCCTTTTTTTTACCACAATACTCTTATTGGCAGAAGCAAACTTAAACTCAGAGCCCACAGGTTTGGGCATAATCATATTTATCTGATTATTGGAATCAACATTTTGCGAACCCGAAACCTCCACGCCTGAATTAAACGTTTTACAGCAAGTAACTCGATGACATTCTTTAATTCTTGTAAAAAAATATTATCATAAATTTAAACGGAAACGGAAAACTTTTTTCAGAAAAAAAGGGGCAAGTCTAGACATTAACAGGGCTCGTAATCTGTTATTGACTGGTTAACCCTATATAGGACACCTAGAACAATGTGGTACATACATTGTATTAATAATAATGTCAAAAGAATATCATAATAACGTGCACTGATAGATCAGTCGGCTTTTTCAAATGCAACAAATTTAAAAAAATAAATAAATAAACATATTTAATAAAGTTTGTAAAACGTTAATTAACACAAAATATGTGTCTGTAAAGGGAGAAGTGAATAATTTACGCATTGTGTAATATTCACCTTCCGGACTATGTATTTAATCAATTATTTATTTTTCCCAATTTTTTGTTCATCATTCCGTTTTTGCACTTAATGGTGCATAGGGCACTGAATTGTTACACCAATCGCTGCGTATCTTAATTTTATTTTGTTAAATGAAGATAAGATGATCAGTCTTACGCTTCAGGGACTATGAAATATTCTGGTGTGAAAACACCCTTTTAAATAAATATTTCATATTAACCGTGTCGGGAATCGAACCTGAGACTTCTTGCTTGGTGGACAAACGCGCTGACCACAGCCACAAGGGTGACTTTAATAATTCATTTTATTAATTAAAATAAATATCACGCAAGTTTTTAATTTTTTTTTTCCTTTAAAACCATTTATGTTGGTTGACATTGAATGAGTGGTTGAAAACCAATTTTTTTGATTTTTCTTGTAATTGTAATATCACACAGTTTGTGCATGAAATATTAAAAAATAATTACGTATTTTAGGCGCTGAAATTGTCCATAGAAGTATCTATTGAGCATGCAAAAGATAAGTGGAAAATACCTTAGATCTCTATTGTAACAAATATATTAATGACGTTTCCATTAACCTTAAAAATAATAAATAAGTTAATTTACGTAGAATCGAATTGAATACGTAATGAGCTTAAGTGCCGAGTCATGGTTTTAGATTCGAAGAAAAAAATCTAAAAATACGTCGCAATGGGCCCTTTGTGAGAAGCGTCTAGTGAATGATGGACTCCATAGAGCCAGTACTTTATTATGGTAACTGCTGTGCGCAAACATTATACTCAGGTGACCTCTATTACGTTACCTGTATTCAACAGTTTGTGTATTTTAAAAAATATTTTCTTTAATATTGATGAATGCCGAAAACAAGGAACACTACGAAAAACACATGGCATGACCAAATTTCATCAAATACTTGATTATTGTCATGTCGAAAATTAAAACAATCTGTGTGTATGAGAGGATGAATTAATGCGTCTACATTTTAGTAGCAAATACTTTGTGTATGCAAATATATAGCGGTGTGATTTTCTACATGTCTAAGCAAAATGTTGTAACTACCGAATTTTCGTTTTCTAATACCTCAAAAATCACAAAATATTTTCTACAAATTGTATTTTGTTGTTTTTGTCTCAGTTTCTAGAAGAAGTAAGCAGAAGTAATGCAATGCAAGAATTCAGCACAGTCATGATTTTTATTGTATACTTGTTACTTGTGTATATTATTTGCTTTTAATTCAATTATTTCACTTTTTAACTAATATTACTTTTCCACGGCTATTTTATTTTATGATTTGACAGACAAGTCATATGTTTGACGTGAAAGTTCATATTTGTAATAATATAGTAAACAGAAATACAAATCGTTTTTTTTTTTGTAAATCTATGAATTGTTTTAGACACTTAAATGAAACTTAGTCGAGAGTGGATTCAATAAATTGTCACTTAAGAAAGTTTAAAAAGTAACAAATCATTTGAGTAATATCTACAATAATTATAATGAGTAAGAAAACATAATGAATTATTAATATATTTAATTAATAATAAAATCATATTAGAAATGTTAATAGAATAAATATGATTTTTATTGAACTTCATAGTGTTTAGACAGCTTTTAATTAAAATATTTATTATTACAGCGTTCATTGCACGAGGCGATTTGAATATGAATTAATTTTACAAATTACTAGAGGCCGAATTTAACAGTCTTCTTACGAATATTGAAAAACAAATCTCAATGACCAAATGATTTTATTTATAGTACATTGTGAACATCCTGTTAAAATATTCATAATAATTATAATTTTCTTTTATTATTTTAATTTAAGCATATCCTATTGGTAAATTCGTCTAACGGCCAAAACAATAAAAACACATTTAAACATATATTGTATTCACCTTGAAGAGAGCGTATTGATGTTTTACTGTAGAATGTATTTACATATAATAAAAAAAAGAGTACAGAGGAAATAGCTTTTGAGATACTGCACGGAATTACTCTCCGGTCAAACCGGTAAGTACTTACACATTCCTACCCATACTATCAGAATATCAGAGGGAATCTTCGGCCAGTTACTACCGCTTTATTCGTCCGCGACCTCTCGCGGCGTGTGGACGTATCGGAGAGTTTCACTCCGTCGAAGCCTTTTCAGCGAAAACTCAATACGATCGCGGAGATTAGATTCGCCGTATTCCAATCGAATATTATAACGCCGTTCGGTATCTCGCGAAAAATTTAATTTCGAATATTTACATCGACTTTACCCGACAATTGATCATATCCAGAACGCTTTTAAAAAACGTTAGTTTTTGTTATTTTTTTTATTCAAGTTGTAAATTTAAGTGCATTGTGTTTATTGGATAACTCTACTGAAGTGTTATTGTGTTCTGTGTCTGCTAAACTCTTGTGTTTTTGTGTGGTTTTCGTGTCAAAACGTGTTTGGTTTTCCTTATGACGATTATAAGCGGCTAAAAAAGGTCGGTATAATAAAAATGAATATATTGTTTTAAGAAAATACTATTTATCATTTGTTAGAATATCTACATGCGTTAAAATGTACAACAAATAAAATATTTACAAAATCAAAAAACAATCTATCAACGCGTTGAAGAGGTCCGAGCTTCGAACCCCGCTTTACTATAATTTAATTCCCATCTTCTAGATGTGAGGTATTTACATCTCTTTAAAAAATATTTATGACACTGAAATATTCGTGTTAATCTTTGGGTGATAGCAAATATTTATGTTAACCTAATTGGAAAAAAATATCGCTTGGTTTAAAAAAATAAATTATTTAATATACAATATAAATTATTATATAAGGTATTCTGCGAAAAAGCACTAAGTCAAAATTACTACTTCTGAGATAATTGAAGTTCAAAGTTTGTAACGAAATAACTTTTTTTATACTAAACATCACTAAGCTAACTTGAAAAAAATGTAAATTAATCTATTTACTACATTTAACTAAACAGTTCAATAAATAATAACTGTACTTTCAGAACATTAAAAAAATAATAATAGTAGATTGACATGACTTAGTGCATTTTCACTGATACATAATACCACCGCGGGGAATTCAAATTGAAGTCACATTGTACCTACTATAGTCACTTTGTTAAAAATGTTTTTTTTTTCTTTAATTAAAAAAGTTAGGTTATCATTTTGTCTAATTTACAGTACCTACATAAGGTATAATAATAATTAATTAGTAAAAAGAGAAAAGAAAGAAAAAAAAATGCCCCGTTTGCCCCTGAGTGAAGCATGTAGACATCACTTACTAGACACCTCCAGGATATCATGTCACCGATCAGCTATCTTACCTTTTCTCAAGTCAGTACTGCTCCATAAACTCAGCTGAATACATCCAAATATTGTTATTGATGGCCCCCAGTACGGCGTCCCTTGTCCTTTGGTGCTTTTTCCCTGAACGAATTTATATTATATTGACTTTTTACAGAACATATCTCGGCTTGTAGTGTAGATAGGACTTAGTGCGTTTTTGCAGATTGCAGAGTATTTTTTTAACAGTATAACTTAATCATTATGTAAAAACAGCCAAATTTTATAGTTAGTGCTTTTTCGCAGAACACCCACGTAATGATCTTTTATTATTTGTGGAGGACTACTTACTTAAAATTTCAAACTCAAATACCTCCATCTTAGCTAAGCCATGTTAGATGGAGATACAATGCTCTTGTAAATATGATCAGCGCGTTTGCCTACCAAACAAGAGGTCTCGGGTTCGATTCCCAATATGGTTGACATGAAATATTTATTTAAAAAGGCGTTTTCACACTAGAGTATTTCATAGATCCTGGACGGGTACCTGAAGCGTAAGACTGATCATATTATCTTAATGTGACATTTTTTAAAATCAAGATACGTTGCGATTGGTGTACCAATGCAGAGCCCTATGCACAGTTGTGGAAAGGTAATGATGACAATGAAATATAAATTAATAAATACCTTAACAATAAATAAATGGGCTACAATAAAATAATTTATCTGCTTCAAAATATTTCAAATCATAAAATTTGTGTTAATGTAGAGTTTGTATATCATTGCAATTCAATGTTTTTTTTTCACTATTTAATGTATGCATATACATTTTTTTCATTCCTTTTCCGCTCCTAATGGTGCATAGGTCACTGTATTTTTGTATTTCTTTGTAATTTCATCTTTTTTTTACTAATGAATAATATTAAATGTATTCATATACGTTATCATGGTAAAATCCGTCAACTCGTTAAACATATTTTATTTTTTTAAATAAATTATTAAAATAAATGGATTATTGCCTACTTAATACCTAAACCTTCAGCATAAATGTATTTTTAGTATAATCTTATCAAACATAACGTTTGTGTAAAATTGTTATCTCGATTATTTCAACAATTTTAATTCGTTGAAAAATTAGGCCTTGTTTAATATAAAAATTTTATATTAAAAAGGATTGCCAAATGCTTACTGCCAGCGCTCCTTTAATTGTTACTTATTTCAATCATCACCGTCCCCCTATTTACGCCCGATGGTGCATAAGGCACTACAATGAAACACCAAATGTAGCATACCTTGATCATCTATCACAACACGGACTATCTCTTCGTTCAAGTGACAAGAGAACCCTTTTAATACCCTTGCATCGCTCTTATTTTCTTGTCTCCTCTTTCACAGTAGTAACTGCTCGATTGTGGAATAATCTACCCACTAATGTTAGAGATGCCCCTTATTTATTTACATTTAAGTCAAGATTGAAATGTCGCTATCTAAATATTAAAGTTATTCCTTTATCCTTATTCTTTCTATTGCGTTTTTTAGTGTTACTTTTTTAAATTATTTTTATTTTTTTAATCTGTGTTTTTAATTTTTATCTAAAATTGTTAAATTCAATATCTCCATGTACTTGTAATTTTCTCAAACTAAACGGTTTAAGTAGGTAGGTAAAAATTGCCTTAAGGCAATATGCCCACCCTTATATGTATATAAACTGTTTATGTATATTAAGTGTTAAAATAAATTAAATAAATAAAAAATCATCTGTTTTATAAAGGTAATGTGATCAGTCTTACACTTCAGATAAAACAGACCCGAGACAGCAAAATATTGACGTGATACTATTTCCTCCACATACCCGAAAACCGTTTTAAAGACGGTGGGTCTTACCGTCGGTTTCGCTCAACTTTCCATTTCATATATCGCGATTTTAATTTTCTATTTTCACTTCCCCTTTCACTGTGAGTTAACCAAATTATATTAAAGGGCCTTTGTCGGATTTCGACATTTTTCCTCGTGTCCGTATTGTTAAATCAAATGGTCGAAAAAACTGTTTTTACTTTTATCAAATTCAGTTAAAAAAAGCATGTCCATTCAAGTATTTTTATAATTTAAAATCGTCACATTACATTTTTTTTTTTTTAAATTTCTTACTCCAAAACCTAAAGATAAACTCTATAATCATGCATCTAACACTGCGTAAAAGTTATTAACTACACTTATTTAATTAAGTCACCGTAAAAGGATTATTAAGAGGTAATACGTTTGACAATATCAACACCAAGGGTTTTAAAAGCTACGCTAATTCCATTTGAAGAGAAAGAATGGCATAAAATATATTTCAGATAGCGGGAGACAATGGCATTTTTGACAATGTGTAAAATTTACCAACCATTCTGCACATTCTCTCAAAGATCGGCATTTCGGCAAACATTATGGGTAAAATATTGCAGCGTTAAACCACCTTTCAAACAAATATTCCACGTTGACCCTGCCAGAAATTAAACTGTGGACCCTTAGTTTGATAGGCAAATGCCCTTGATATATTTTTTCAGGAATTTTACCTGAGAAAGCCATCGAGTCGAAAACGCTCTGCCTATCCACATACATAAATATATCACCCATACATGTAATCAAATAAGTACATTCACCAAATTGAATAAATGAATATTACTTTTACCGTTTAATATAATTTCGCACCTTTCATAAAAAGTTGGCGCATTTAAAACACTCGTTTCCAAGTATTTAAAATCAATAATTAAGAAATCTTGTCATTTGGGTCACAAGAAAACGGGTTTTTTCTCTCAGAAGAAAATTACAATAAATTACGTATTCAAGATGCTGAGGAATTGTTCATTTGTCATCAGTATCCATTCGACACCTAATTGATATCTTTTTTAGTATTTAAAAATGATTTTGAAAAATACACACGTTTTGGCCGGACTCAAATAACATTCTGAATCTGGAAGGTTATATTACATGGTATACTACTATACTCTATTTTATATAAATTTATTGATATTGTTTTAACTTTGCTGGAATTCCTCTCATCCATGCGCTTTGTAGCTGCACGATGATCGGTTATCTAGCTTTATTTTTTTATTTTTTATTTATTTATTCACACTCTTTATCAAAATACAATTCCATATTCACTTTGCCCAGCTAACAAGGGTACATACCCCGTTCCAAGCTAGGCAATTACATTTTAATATATTATAATACTTAACAAATTAATATAGA
The DNA here is from genome assembly GCF_059751315.1 of Micrasema longulum. Classification (NCBI taxonomy): domain Eukaryota; kingdom Metazoa; phylum Arthropoda; class Insecta; order Trichoptera; family Brachycentridae; genus Micrasema; species Micrasema longulum. Next base: position 862,395 of record NW_028277611.1, read on the forward strand.
ACACAGACAAACAAAATTAAACTTATTCGGATACATATTTTGATTCATATACATACAGACATACACATATATACACACATGTATATGTAAATATACACATATATACACATGTACATACACACACATGTACATACGCCCATGCGCATACACGTACATACATTTATAAAAACATAGACAATTTATGTATGTATAAATATATATTTTTTAAATTATTCCTTATTTTTTTATATTTTATTTTTGACATCCAGTAAGGTTCTCCAATCCGTGGCAATATATCAACTTTAAAATACCTTAATTTTGTAAACGGGGTCTAGAATTCCAATCGTCTATGCGCTTAGTAGCAGCAAGGCGTGTTGTAATCTTACTCCTTTTTACTATTCATATTATTATTATTTTGTAATACACTAAATTTATTTGTCAATTTTTAAAATGTGTAAATGGGGGCTAAATTTCTAACTGTCTATGCGCTCTGTAGCTGCAAGACGTCCTGTAATCTAGCTCCTATTTATTATAATTTTTGATTGATCTTAATTGAAAACGAGGAACTAGAATCCCAACCGTCCATGCGCTCTGCAGCTGCAAGACGTACTGGGATGTTTATTAATTGTACAGCGCCCTTGAGGTGATTTTCACAAAAATGGCTCTTTATAAATTATCCAACTATATATATATATATATATATATCTCAATAAAAACATAAGTAAGAAAACATTTATTGTAATATAATGAGTTATGAAAATATTATCAATATTAAAAACTTTGTGGTCAAATATTTTAATTAATGTTGGTAAATTTAAGCATTTAACTACTTACAGACTTTTTATGTCTACCGGTTTCGAGACGTGCTTGTCTCATCGTCAGGACACTCGCTGCATTGACATCCAAATGCTAAAATACACTTTCATTTTTGCCATCACCGTAGTATGACTTACGCCCCTCCCCTTCCTAACCCTACCACCACACATTTTGTAACATATCGCTACATATTATTAACCTTATTTTAGTGCGTGTTCTGAAATGGAGGTATTTGCATTTACTTTAACTCTGCATGTAATTAATGTATTTTTTCGTCAATACTATGTATACTACGGTGACGGTAAAGGTCAAAGTGTATTTCCGTATTTGCATGTTGGTGTAGTGAGTGTCCTGGCGAAGAGACGAGTACGGTTAATTATAAAAAAAATGAAGATGAGAAATATTAATTTTAATTGGTTCTACAGTTCTTTGTAACAATATTTCACTGTCTCTGATCTGGCGCCTAAGTAATGAATCGCATCAGCATTATCTCTTTACCTTCCATGTAACAAAATTGAACCAGTTACGCTACAATTGCAGTACCAAAGCGTTGACCTATGCACCAGATCTTAAAGAGGTAAAAAAACTACAAGCGGTCTATCAAATGAGGATCGAAGGGTCTAATTTTTATATTTAGAGTATATTTCTAGTACATATACTTTTGAAAAAACCTTAAATGACCGGCATTTCGCCATACAAAAAGTATAATTAAACCAGTCAGTGCCTGCGTCATTCCTTAGGTACACGAAGAAAAATATTCATATCTCGTTATTTTCGTAACCAATTTAACCCATTTTTCGCATGTATTTAGCCAAATATATGTTCTTTACAAAACAATATAATTTTTATATTGGTGTATCACGCTTGTTCTGAAGTTTGTGTTTTTTAACGATTGTTTGAAAAACTTCACAATAATGAAGTTTTTTTTTTTATACTTTAAATGTGTACAATTAAAAAAAAAAATTCATTTTACATGTTTTTTGACCATTTAAAAAAAATAAAACACTAATACATGTCTTTTGTAATCTGTAACTTTATTTTGCACTCACTGAGACTTTATATCATTCCTGAAGTACATGTATTTTAAGTAAATAATGCAAACTTAAGAAAAAAAAATTGTGAAAATATTTTCACTCTGGTACTGAGAGAGGTAAATTAATGTTTTAGTTGTCTGATTGTATTTACATTTACGCGATTTTTAATACTAATGCTTTGTAAGATCATAATGATTGAACTAGTAAAAAAATCCTAATTACGGTATCTTCAAACAAATAATGATGTAATCACCACAATCTACTAATATCGCAAAAAGATTGAAAAATGACACAGCAAGTCCGTACAGTGAATTTAAAAATCATTAAATCCAACCTAGTCTTTATCTTTTCAAAATGAAAGAAAACGTGAATTTTCTAAATGAAGTATTTCGCCATAGACACAAAAAACGTTGTAACTATTTTTGTTATTAAGTAAAAAATATGTATAGCGTAAATAAAAAGAAAACTCGACAGAATCTTTGAAATTTCATTCAATGGCCTATACAAGATAATGATTTACAAACTTTGAACAAAAATAACAGTGCTTATGTTTTTGTATTGAATTCGAAATTATGCAAAATGCTTAAACTCTAACTCCTGGCTGCCAAATTTGGATTTAAAATAGATAAATCTGTTTTCCATGATAATGCCTCAATAACTTGATCCCTGGACGTGTTTGCGAAGAGTTAAATTTACAGATTTCATAAATAGTAATGATTGCCAGACACAGGAAACACAAATACAACATGTGTTTCGTAAAGTGTGCCGTAATATGTGTGATGAGTGATGTGTCGATATGTTTCCATGTGTATTAATTAAATGCCTGCGAGGTGGGTAATGTCGGTTTAGCAAGCTGGCCATTAAACGAAGAAGCAGTTGAATAATACTTTAGTTGGATTAGTGATAATTGATTTATTCAACGGTGCGTTGGTAACGTTTACTTTGTGATCAACACAACATGTGAGAATTTAAAGGTTAATATTTATGTTTTTAATGTGTTGTTGTTCATATTTTTTCTCGGTAGGATAGATATCTAGAAACATCAATACGTTCGCGTGGACTTAGACCAACTTTTTGAGATTTCGTGCGTTTCAGAATAATACCTTTTTGATTAATTCAATTTCTCTACTGATATTTCGTGAAAGAGCTGCATTTTTATTCCACTTTTATTCATAATTTTCACCGAGGACTTTCAAATTTTATTTATGGAAAGATTACGAAATGTAATAGATATAAAAGTAGTATTCTTAAATGAAAAACAATAATATGTCACACATAAGTTACTGTTCTTCAATTCTTTTTTTATGTGACGAAGGAGAAATTAAAAAAATATACATATTCTTTATAACAAGGCGATGAGGATTATATTTTTTTAAATTATTTTTTTAAATGTTTTCAAGAATGCACAAAGAAATTGGCTTGCTCACAGTAAAGCAACAAATTAAATATAATCACATTGATCCAAAAAACGTATTATTTATAAAATCTTATTGTAGCATTATTTTTCTTTTTCATTATAACCTAGCTAAATACTAGTCACTTTATGTTTATGTTAAATTATTCTCAATTTTAATTTGTTATATTTATATTTAGAACATAAAGTTTTCTCACTTCAATTTGTTATCTTTTATTTGTCATCTTATATTTGTATGTTTCTTTCTTACTTTTTTGCAGTTTAAAAAAATAATAAAAAAAGTTACTAATTTGTTTGGTTTAAATTATTTAGTTGAATTATATAGTTATATAACATAGTAAATTGTTCACTGTTATGATTATTTCTGTAAAACTTTTAATTGTAAAAGGTTATTTGAACCGTTGATAAATAAAAAAATAAATAATGAAGCAATTTTTCTACATAAAATAATTAAGGGGATGAATAAAATAAAAACAATAATAAAATTTAACCAACAATGTCATACATGAAACAAGGGGTAAAAAAATGACAAGATTACCGATGACGAGAAAAACAGAATCTCAAAACTTATTGTACAAGGAATTGAAGCTGTACAATCAGTTACCTGAAGAAATAAAGGAAATGGAAAAAATCTAAAAATTAAAAATTAATTTTAAAAAATGTTATTAAGAAATTTTGATAAAAAAATTGCATTATTATGAAAAGTTTATATTAGTTTATAAAGCACAAATAAATAAATAAAGCCAACTTACCCGGGCCGTAGCGCGCATTCAAAAATTGTTAACCAGCGGCCCCCTGCTATGGTTTTAATAAAATTTAAATATAAGACATGGTACGAACAAATCCATCAAATACTTGAAGATGGACATGTCAAGAGAAGGAATAATCGGCGTGCGTGCATAAGAAGATGTATGAATGTAAAGGAAGCGAGGTATGTATGCAAAGCCAGAGTGACATTGCGTTCTATTCTCTCTGCCTTACCCATACGGGGAAACGGCGTGATGGTTTGTTATTCTTTTTGTTATTTAATTGAATTTATAAATTAATAAATAAATGCGTTTTTATTATGTGACTTCATTGAATTTGCACAAAAAAGGTTAAAAAATAATGGTCCTCTCATCAATGATCAAACAACCTTTCAATATAGCCCATTATACGATGTAACATTGTAATGGTAACCCTATACCTATTAAACTCAAGTCCGTCCCTTCATCCTCTCCCTCTCTTTTTTCAACTATTTCTTCCATATCATAAAATAATTTCATAAACAAGTCAGTGCATTTAAGGGCTGCTAATTAAAACGCATGGAAAGTTGGTTTTATATTTTTGTGCAACGACGAAGAGACGGATACGTCTCGAAACCCGTAAATATAGAAAAGTCGGTAAGTGATTATATGTTTACAAGTATTCAATGACATTAATTATTTAAAATTATGCCACAGAAGTACTATAGTTTCGGTAGCAACTGACACAACAGACTGCCAAACTGGTTGGATTAAAAATTATAGGTGTTTTTCTTATTGTATCTTTGTGTATATATATATGATATACTTAATGCGTTTCGTCTGGCTGTACCGATTGCCAATGTTAGAAGTAAAACAGCCCTGAACAGATGTATGTGTTGACGAGTGTATTGTTGATTCATGAATATATAATAATTACTGCCATATCTCTATTAAAGAATAAATTATTTGTGGGCAAACGTCACCCAAGGTCATTTGTTACTTTAAATACATTAAAATCTTATCAGTGGAAAGTAAGCATCGCATATTTTTTCAGTTCTAAATTTCAATCAGATTTATTCGCACATTTTTATCACGTCAAATAGTTTTCAATTAATGTTAGAAAATATAAGTATTCAACCACTTTAAAGACCACTGTATGAGATTGCTTCGGGAATAAATGCATAACATCGCTTTTTTTTTGTTTTCATTATTATCCATATACGTATATCGTGTATGTGTATGTCATCACTGTCATACGTATTATTATATAACTTTTGATTCCATTTTCGACATGTATTATAAATTTTTATAATTTTTATTTTTCTATTATTATTTTGTTTATTGTTTTGATTTTTTTGCATATTGTTTTGATTACCTGTATATTGTTTTAATATGTAAATAAATATTTTTGATTTATATATCGAAGAGTACCGACTTAACACGGAATTTTCTAACAAGTCAGGACATAAAAAACATATAATTGTGTCTATGTAAAATTGTGTATTTTGTGCATTAAAAATAAAATAAAAACTTTCCGACTTTTTATGACTACCGGCTTCGAGACGTACCCTTCTCTTCATCAGGACATGACTTATTTGATCTTCCTCGTTTTCAAAATACACGAACATTTATACCGTTCATCTTTTTAGTCCTTTTTGAGTCTGTTTGCTCTACATGTCCAAATGAATGCAGCTCACTTTTCTTTATTTTATGAATAATTCTCATCGCAACATTGCGTAGGGGAGACGAAGGAAAGTTAAACCGTTTTTACATTACCTACTATATCTTAGCCTAAATAGACCTATCATAATGAATTTTTTTAACGTAGCCAATTTTATACTATATAATCTTAATAAAATAGCGGGAAAAAAAATCAGAATCAATGAGAAAATCGACTAAAACTGAAAAAAACTCCATGTGTTACAACTCTCCCAGTACCGAAGTAAGTTGAAACAGAGGTTAAGGTAAGTTGTGACAGTTTGTTATTTGGGAATTATAATATCACGTCAGCGTTTACGTAATACGAATCGAATAACAAGCCATCAAAATACTGGCCAAAAACATACTTTTGGTATTTTTTTCCATCCACATGTCGTATACACACAACCACCCCCTGTAGACAGCTGTTGCCGACTCCATCAAGTGACACGTCAAAAAAATAATAAATGCGTGATGTTGCCAGTTCGCCATCGATCATGGATTTTTCTAAATCACCATGTTTCAACTCTCCTCTGTTACAACTCTCCTCGGTCTCCCCTACTGTACAAAATTCGACATTTGTGCACTTGAAATTCGTCGTTTTATCACATAATTGCATCCCTAAAATAAATTTTAAACATAACCCAAAAAATATTAAAATATATTCCCTATTCACGTCAGTACAAATAACCGGTGTTCAAACCTTATGAATGTAAATATTTTTATAACTAACCGTACCGGTCTCTTCGTCAGGGCACTCACTAAACTAACATGCACATACTAAAATATATTTATACCTTTACCATCACCGTAGTTTACATAATATAAACGAAAAACTAAATAAATTACATGCAAAGTTAAGGGGATACAAACACCACCATGTCCGAACATGCACTAAAACTAGGTTAATAATATTCAGCTATATGTTGCAGAATGTGTGGGAGTGGGGGTAAGGAAGGGGGGGGATAAGAGGTCAAACGTCACATGATTGGTTAATTTTTGTTACACGAAAAATATTTGCATGTGGGCGTACTGAGTGTCCCGATGAAGAGACGGGTACGTCCCGAAACCGGTAGACATAAAAAGTCTGTGAGTGGATAAATACATATATTTACCAAACTAATTAAATGATTGATCACAAATGTAATGCTTTAAACAAAGAATTGTTGTTAAAGGTGCTCCTTTTTTTTGTTGATACAAATAATTTTTATTTTTATTTGGAATACCGCAAAAATAAATTTCGTGTTAAAATTTGTAAGCAAAATACTTTTTAAAAATTTAAAACGCAACTTCTTTATTGGGCTCTCAAATTTCTTATAAAAGTATCCTAAGAACTATGCAATTGATAGGAGGAATGATAAATATTATTACAACTGTGCAGATCAATTTTAATTGCTTTAATTATTTGTATCAATGTAACTATACGCTTGACTTTTAAAATGAATTATTTTCAATTTTTAAGGTTATTTTTTTCAAAATTGAATCATGTTTAAAGTGCGCTAAATTAAGTCGGCTTTGTGATAATATTAGCATGTATTTGTTTTTTTTTTAAATCAGCAACATAAAAGTGTACTAAAGGTCGTGTTTGATTATTTTTTAATCAGAATTTAAATAAATATGGTAAGGTACTTACCTATGTCAAATGTCACTTTGATAAAATATTGAATTTTATTTTTCACTATACACCGGAAACAGCGTGCCGCGCGTCGTGGATCGGAAAATAAATTATTCAAATGTATTAAACTAAATTAAATATTCTAAATTTATGAGTGATGTTTAAGTAAGTTTAAAGTCAAATAAATGAATCGTGTTATGGCGTGCGTGTTGTAGATTTGCTTGATACGGCGAAGTAAGAATGAAATACTATATATTGTGAACACGAATTATGCTAAGAAAATGGAAATCGGAATGTCTTTCAATGCTCAGACAAGTTAATGTATTATAACACAAACAATTATAAAATATTAACATATTACAACAGAGATGAAGAACATTTCAGAAAAGGTAATATAGAAGTCTAGGCATCTACAGGGCTTATGACCTGTCAATGGCTGATTTAAGTTGCCACTTTACACACTGTGTAACATTCACCATTCTGCCTATATTTAAACATCTATATTCCTTCAATTCTTTCATCTATTGATGTTTGTGAAGTTAAAGAGCTGAAAACTTTATTTATGCAGGTGAGATTCATATAATTGAATTATTTCACCTACGTACTGGGCAACGCCTGAGAATGTTATTTTTTCAATTTCTATACTTTTTCATGGATCAGGTGGATTTATCAACAAAATTTTCATGTTCTTCATCTTCATTTTCATCAAATGTTCTTCATCTCTGTTGTAATATGTTAATATAAACAGTTCCCCAGGGAGTTGAATCCAGTCCTTGTCTACAGAAATTTGGACAAACTCAAAATATTGTTGATAAATTACCTGGTCCATGAAAAAGTATAGAAATTGAAAAAATAAAATTTTCAGGCGTTGCCTAGTATGTAGGTGAAATAATTCAATAAGATGAATCTCACCCGCATAAATAAAGGTTTCAGCTCTTTAACTTCACAAACATCAACAAATGAATAAATTGAAGGAATATAGATGTTCAAATATAGGCAGAATGATGAATGTTACACAGTGTGTAAAGTGCCCACTTAAACCAGCCATTGACAGGTCATAAGCCCTGTAGATGCCTAGACTTCCATATTACTTTTTCTTAAATGTTCTTCATCTCTGTTGTAATATGTTAATATAAACAGCTCCCCAGGGAGTTGAATCCAGTCCTTGTCTACAGAAATTTAGACAAACTCAAAATATTGTTGAATTATTAAATAATTTAATATCTTGTAAACTTGTTTCTTCTTTTTCTTTTCATTCTTCTTATCAGCACCTAATAGCGATGTACTGAAGTTTTTTTGAAGATACGAGTAAATGTTCCAAAAAGTAAAATAATGGAAAAATCAGATGGATATCGTCATAACAGTAAATGTTTCAGCTCTTATCATCATCATTCCTTTTTTGCATAAAATGGTGCATAGAGCACTGCATCAGTACACTTGCAGCGTATGTTGATCATTTTTTTTACATGAAGGTAAGATGATTAGTATTTCACTTCAAGTACCAGTCCAGGGACTATGAAATATTCTTGGGTAAAAACATTCTTGTAAATAAATGTTTCATATCCAACCATGTCGGGAATCGATTTTTAAACCTCTTGCATGGTAGGCAAACGCGCTGACCATTACACCACGGGCCCGACTAAATTATATAATTATGGCGTTTAAACAATGAAATTAAACAAATATCAGCTCTCAACCCCAACAAATGGAAGAATTGAAGAAATGTGGCTGTTAAAACATAGACAAAGTGGCGGAAGGAAGGTCCCGGGTTTGATTCCCGGTGAGGGCACAAAAATCAAATATGTTTTTTTTTCAAGCCTGGGTGTTCTGTACTGTAATCCAACACTACTATTGGGCCTTCTGACCTGTTGTAATGCAAAAAAAAGTAAACGTTACACTGTGAGTAAAGTGATTACTTAAACCAGTCAACGACAGGTCACGAGCAGTGTAAATGCCTAGAACTCCATATTGTCTTTACTTAAAATGTTCTCCGTCTCTGTTGTTATTTGTCATTAAATTATTATCATTCATAAAATAAAACAAATCCTTCTTTTTACTTGGGTTGAAGTCGGTAAAAGCTAGTTTTTGACACCTTTTTTGTTTAATTGAGTTGTCTTTTTCCAAAACTAGTATTATGGTTACGTTAGATCCCAGCGTTCACAAAAAAACATTGCATGAAAAAAAAAACATTAAAAAATTCAAGCAAACATCTTCAAACGTTGTCTAAAAGTGCTAAAAATCGATCTAGGTTCCATATTTGTTTAAAAGAATCGAATTAGGTGTTTACATGCGTATAACAAGAACGAATCGAATAAAATATTTCGTTTATTTTCTGGCAGAGAATTTTTCATTGTTGTCAAGGAAGAAAGTTTAACCTCATTGGCAATTCGTTTACAATAGCGGTTGTATCATAAGTACATAATACATTTTGGTATATTCTGCTTTCACTCTTCTCTCTCTCTCTTCACCTGCGACCTTTATTGTGATTGGCTCCTGTCGCATAACCGCCTAACGCATCTCGAAAGATCAACCTTCTACACCTTTCCACGCCTATGTACTCCTATGAAGTATTCCGTTATGCAATAAGGCAGAATAATGGATGAAGCGGTCATAAAATAACCGAAACGAATGTAACGTTACAAATTACTTTCGATGATTTTGTGAAGTAACCGACGCGCCCAGGCGACACGCGACACACGAGATCTAATAGTTTACATGAATGAGAAGCGTACATGAAAAGCCGTTTACACGTGGACAATATAATATTGTTTTGTCCCAGGACTCGATCGTTGTCCACGTGTAAACAGCAATTTGTTGGACAAAAAAAAATCCGAGACATTGCCACGGAGACAGACGGGCAGGCTATCTCCGCAGAACGTGATTAGCTCGACGTGAACGTGTAGCTCCCGTACGTTTTTTCTGCCGAAAAGGGAGGAAGAAAAATATGTTAATAATGTTAAAAAAAAAAAAAAATTTTTTTGTCGAAAAACCTATTTTTTTTAATGTTTTTTAAAATTGTGTGTAATCGTAAAATGGAATAAAATCTTATTATTTTTGGACTAGCATCCCTTCAATATACAACAAACCCCTACCACTTCCCTACCCAGCCGCTTCCTTCGTTTGCTTCCAGTGCGTATAGCTTCGTTATTCAAATACGTTTTTTTCCTCAATTTTTTTAATGGGAAATGGTCTTCATACAAACGTTCAAATAGGTACCTACTTAATAAAAAATTAAAGCCTATAAATTCTTTGAACGAACGCAAAACGCGTTTGATTGCTATTTTTTTATAATCTGTCGCCATATTTGGCACTAAATTTGAACGTTATATACCAAGTTTCAACAATAGTTTGCATAAATTGCTGTTTGTCAATATACGAGCACATATTATAACGATATATGTGGATCCGTGCATAGTTCACGAACAATAAACTCAACAAAGCTTATGCTTTCCAATTGACGATAAAATCAAAAGTAGTATTCATCAATTTGAGAGTGAACGTCGAATTTAATGAGGTTCTCTGCTAGATTAATAATGTTGAGTAAACTGTTACGGAATATCTTTTGTCCAGGAATCTGGTCATATTTCACACACAGCACTATACCTACTCTTTATTCAACCAAGTCATGTTCAAATAACGGCTTTTAAATGAACTTAAAAGATTAAAAACATAAGTCAAAGAAACATGTATATATACATGTAGTAAATCAGCCCTAGAATACGTGTCTATCTACTGTCATGTACAAGTATTAAAAAGAAAAAAAACGGTTAGGTCCGTAGAACGAACGGACGACGAAAAATCTAAAATAAAAAATGTATGACGAAGAATTGTAAATATGGCGAGAATAAATGGTAACGTGGGACGAGGGAATTCGGAAGTCGAGAAAGCTAGGTCCATCTTCTTTGCCTACCCCGAGGAAGTAACGTAATGATAGTGGTAATAGTAGTGAAAGTATTTCCGAAGAATTATTTTTTTGACGTGTCGATTTTTTGGCCAAAACTGAGTGTAAATAATAATTTATCGGACAGATAAGTAGGCTAAACTGAAAGAGAAATTGTATTTTTAAAGTCAATAAGGATATTTAGAAGAAATGTATTTATACAAATTTTTTTAGTGAAATTGTTCATAAATATGTTCTAACAAAAATGTGTCATGTTTGGCCTAGACAATCATTGTGACTCCAGGTTTCGTGACTTTATTCTATTTCAATTTTAACGGTCACAAACAAAGGTCAACATTTAATCAAATTGTGACGTTAAAGGGGCGTGGCCATTGCAATGAGCCGTTTTCGCGGGTATTTAAAGTTATAAACTTAAAGTTTTTTTAAAAAGTGATATTTCCCTATTTTTTTAATATTTTTTTTTTGCACCAAAACAGGTCAGAAAGCCCAATTACTGTGGTGAATTACATCACAGAACACCCAGGCTTGAGAAAAATCATATTAAATTTTTGTGTTCTCACCAGGAATCGAACCCGGAACCTTCCACGTGTGAGTCAAGCGTCTTGACCACTACACCACGGAGGCCGCCAAAGTTTTCTGAAAAAGTGATATTTCCCTATTTGGTTTTATATTTTTTTAGAGGTACATTATTTTTGATATGTGCAATTTTGTATCTTCGTATATATTTCTTGAGAATCAGTCTTCGTACAATACTATTGTTTACTACTCTCCCAAGCAAATTGTACGTCTCATAATAATAAGAAGTGTGTGTACGCCCTCAGTCTTAACTGTGAATATCCGACGCCCATACCATACTCAATATACGCGCATCCTATATAAAACTTAAGTAGATTGACGTAACGTGAACACCATAAGTGGAAGTCCAATTATTCTTTCACTTAAATTTGACATGATAACGATTATTTTGCACACTCATAATATAAAAGATGGTTAGTGTCCAATCTTATATAATTTTTTAAACTATAATTTATTTATCTTTCTTTGATTATTTTTTAGTTTTTTTATTTTTCACTGTCGTACAAGGTATACACCTAATCATGTATTTACTTTTAAAGTAAAATGAACATTATTTTATTTTTACATTATAAATTTTAATTTTTTCTATTCACTCATATCAAATACACACTTACCCTGTCCCTAACCTACCCTCACACCCATATACAATCACACACATATTCACATACCTACCAAAACCACACTCCACTTTTTACACATGCATCCTCACACAAAAAAAAAACTCACACACATGCACTTCTATGAATTATATCTAACTGATTTGGCTTTGTTTATATTTTTTTTTATAACGTTGTGTATATTTTTTTGTATTGCTGTTGTTTTTCTTAATGAACAAAATTAAAAATTAAATTAAAATCAAATTAAATTAGTATCCGAAAATTGTTTCTTAGGAGGCAAGATTAAAAAATGATCTTTGTTAAAATCTTCAGACTATTTTACTTTAATAATAATTATTGATAACTTCGTAGCGCCATTTTCGTAATATAATACCTAAAGGCGCTTTACAAAGTGATAATATAAAGATATAAATTTAATTTTAACTTTTTAATTTAAGAAATATAATGTACTTTGTCACCATATGCTAAGAATTTATTCAAATGATTTAGAGAACAAGTGGGTTTTAAGTTTCTTCCGAAACATCACTTTACTATCACAGTTTCGGACCTCTGCTGGGAGGACATTACATGCCGTAGGGCCTGCGACCGCAAATGCGCGTTCGCCAAATTTAGTACGCTGTTTGCGTAGAGATATAAAAACTTTTCCTTTCGACGTTGATGTAGCTGATTTAAGCGTAAGACGTATTTATTTTTAATATATTTTCTTTATTGTAATTTACCGCAAAGAACGGCCAATAATATTTACAGTACGAATGTTGATGAATGCAGAAATAGAGGAAGACCGAGAAAGACATGGCATGACCAAATCTAACAAATACTTAAAGATGGACATATCAAAAGTCGGAAAAATCGACGCGCGTGCATGAGATGATGTATGAATGTACAGTAAGCGAGATCTGTATGCAAAGATAGAGTGATGTGGCGTTCTATGCTCTCTGCCTATCCTTACGGGGAAACGGCGAGATGGTTTTTTGTTTGCAATTTACTGATTTATTCAAAAGTGTCATTTTACATTGGAAAATTTCGTAGTCCCTAGACTGGTACCTGAATCGTAAAACTGATCATCTTACCTTCATTTAGTAAAAATGATCAAGATACGCCGCAATTTGTAAACCAATACAGTGCCCTAAGCACCATTAGGTGCGGAAAGGGAATAATGATGAATTAACCGAAATATTTCCATTTTGGGGCGAATTTTTAACAAATTGTAAATAACCACCATTAGAAAATGGGAATCGAGTTGGGATGAAGCAGGGTTCGAACCTCAGTCCTTTGATCCGTGAGTCCGTGACATAAGCCACGGGACCACAACCCGTTATTCATATCTATGATTTAACTTTTTTTTAAATTTTATTTTTAATTATGAAGCAGCAGATTAAAAAAACAAATATACTATCATAAGTTAACTTGTGCATCGATAATACTTTTATTATTTTCTTTTAAACCTTGTTTAAAAGAAAATAATAAAAGTATTACGAACAAACTTGCTGTAATGCCACTATTTTCATAAATTAATTGTCAATAAACCTAATCCCTAACACACGAGTACAAAATATGAAAATATTTACTTTTTTTTGTGCATATATATATACTTGAGTATTAATAATGTGTAATGAATTTTTACAATAATTTACAAATTAAATTTGATTTATATATGTATTTTATGAGTGTTTACGTCATATATATACAAGATTCATATTTATATAATTGAATAAGTCTTTTTTTTTTGTTATTTGAATGTTTCTATATCATTTGTAAATACTATTTGTAGACTAAATAAATTATTTGCCATTTTTTAGTTCTTCCAATGCGTTTATTTTCAATTTTACATTTATTTGTAGAAATTAAATCAGAAAACTCATCCCTATTATTTGAAAATCAATGTGTTATTCTCTATTTGAATATTGGTGCGTAAAAAAAAACAATAAATCTATATTTAAGAAATGCAAAGTGATTTCTCAACCATTAAAATTCTTCAAGTCTTCATTTACGAGTACTAATGCGATTACAATCTTACCTGTGAACACGAGTCATTATTGACTGCTATATAAATATGACCTTAATTCACCCACATGATTGTTAATTAATAGAGATTGTAAAATGAAGAGTCGAATGTAGGTTTGTTAGGTTTATTGTCTGTGATATTAAGTAATGTTTATTCACGTACATTATTATTCCTAGTCTTCAGTCAATATAACTGTGGTTTTATTTTGATATTTACATCTATTATTATTCTTAATCTAAGAGGTGGGGGTTAGTGCTATTCAAGCTCCGGACGTCACTGCAACCTGTGAAGACGTATTGTGACGGGTCCCCGTGAATAGTTCTCGCCCTCTTAGCCCAGGTCTATAAAGAGCCTGGCTACTGTGTGGAAGGCGACAGTATACATTTTGCGAAATCTCCGCCTCCAAACCCAGGACTATTAAGAACCTGGCTACTGTATGGAAGGCGAGAGTTTACATTTTGCTAAATCTCCCCCTCCAAGCCCGGATCCATAAAGTATCTGGCTTTAAGTTAAGGGGCGAGCTCTTTAATATCTTCAGGTTTAACCAGTGGTGCCCCGAGAATGAGGGTCTTTTTATGATGTCAAACATCACATTCACAAATAATGTGTATAGGTGTTTTCTCATCTGCACTGCAGAATCTACATCTAGAAGTTTTGGAAAGGTTCATTCTAGCAAGGTGTTTGTTTGATCTGCAGCGCCCTGTAAGGGCTCTAGTAATAACCCTCACTTGATTTTGGCTGAGCTTTTTTGGGTCGAAGGCAAACCTTTGCGAGTTCCTTCTTATCAGTCCCTTCACATGGTGCTGACCAGGTACTTTTTACCAAAGCATAACGCTCTGTTTCCTGGCTCATGACCTAAGCTCGTTACGAAGAGCATATTAGGGCAACCCACAGTGGGACTCAGAGCTTATTGGGGCTGTCTCAATGTCACACTGTTATACAACTAAGCGCCCGTAGGCATTCCAAAGTTAATTAAGAATTGATATTGACAGAGTTCAGTGCTTTTAAAGCAGCCTGACTGTCTGAGAGAATATGAATTATTTTGTTTTTGTATTGTCTACGCAAGTTTTCATGTGCGCAGGCATAGATAGAATAGAATTCTGTTTGGAAGGCAGTGAAATAAAGCCCTAGACTAATAGAAAACCTTTTCGCGGGTCAAGTCCGTGTATTCCGGCACCTGTTTGTCCATTTTTTTAGAGCCATCAGTGTACCACACAATGTTTCTTTCTCTGTAGGGTAGGGGGCTGTTGGGCAGCCGTTGTTCCTTATTAGGTATCTATTAGCACCATAAAATGATTTTGGAAGTTGAATTTTATAGTCATTACATCCGATGGCATAGTTGACATCGGATTATCGATGAGGTTTTGCTGCAAATTCCTCAGTTATATTTACATCTAATCAAAATGTATATTTTAAAAGGTGACAAATATATTACTATTTTTAGTATAATAGATAATTTATAAAGATAAATTTTCACAATATTATACCTTTAGGTTGCCTTACAAAGTCATTATACAAATATTGATTTTAATTTTACTTAAAATTTTAATAAGACTATTTATTTTGTTATCTTGTTCTTATAATTTTACCCAAATATTTCAACTGTTATGATGTCATTCGCAATCAGTTGTAATCATAAATACTATAGATAATTTACAGAGCACTTGTATTTTTGTCACTAAAATCACAGTTGTAAAAAAAAACAATGATTCAAAATTTTATCAAGCTTGTGATTCACCAGTACCTATTAACAATTTGGCCTAGTTTTTGACTAAAAAAAAGAAAACTGATGCGTGGAAAATATATCTTAATATTTAAATAATTAAATTTGTGGTCAAACGTTTTAGTAAATATAATAAAATATTTCAACTTATCACTTACCAACTCTTCTATATCTACCGGTTTCAGGTCAGGTCACCAATGAAACCAATATGTAAACCCACTATACACCTTCGCATAGTTGTTGCACAAAAACAAAAAAAACAACGTGTCTTGCTTGTAGTTAGCAACAATTTATGTCAGAAGAATATCAAGAATTTTTGATATTCGCGTCAAAAAATAAATAAGGTGTCTTCACAATAACAATTTCTCCGAATTTAAAAATCACCAAATCAATTTTAATCATGGCTTAATTAAAAAAACGGGAGTTAAAATCTTAAATACAAATAATAAAAGATTGAAAGTAAATAATATGGAAATAATTCACATCAGAAAGGCTCATATTATATAATGTTTCTTTGATCAGTAATCAAACAACCCTTCAATATAGCCCATTAAACGATGTGCCAATGTAATAGTCATCTACGCCACTATTTCATCCACTCCCTCTTTTTTCAACTATTTCTTCCACAATATCAAACATTTTCATAACCTCATCGGTGCATGTAAAGATTGCCTACTAAAAGCATGGCACGTTTGCTTGATATTCTTGTGCAACAACTATGACGAAGATGTATAGTGGGTTGTGCGTGATGGTTTAACTGGTGTCCTGATGAAGAGACAGTTACGTCTCGAAACCATTATACATATAAAAGTCGGTAAGTGTAATATCCAAATATTTAATAACATTTAGAAAATAAACCCGACTTTAACTACTACCACTACTACTATCACACCATTTCCCAATAAGGGTAGACAGAGATAATGGACCGCCACACACGTTTATCCTGGCATACATTCCTAGCTTCTTCCACTTTCATACATGCCCTTCAGTTCCAACTGCTTTTGACATGATCAGACTGAGATTTTGGTTTATCTGATTATGCCACGTCTTCCTTGGTCGACCACGTCCCATGTTACCGTTCATTCTCTATTTACATACCTGTTTTACCATTCTTTCTACGTCCATTCGTTCTACATGACCAAACCGTCTCAGAGACCCTTTCTCAACCTTATTACTTATACCTAACTTAGATTTGCACTCTCGCCTGATTTAATCATTCGTAACCCTGTCATATAATTGATTACTAATAAGAAGAAAAACAGAATCTCAAAACTCATCGTACAAGGAATTAAAGCTGTACAATGAGTGACCTCAAGAAATGGAAAGGATTAAAATATTTCAAAATAATTTTTAAAACTGCTTCTCGAAAAAACTTGATAAAAAGGTGAAATTTTATTAAACGTTTATATCAGTTTTTAAGATGTTAGAACTAACTTAAACCGACCAAGAGATCGATAATAGCAGGTAATAAAAATAAAACTCTTTAATTATTTTTTTCATGTAAATTCGCATATAGTCATAATCATAAGTTTTTCTGGGTTATTATGCCGGTTTAATTGTACGGTTGATGTAATTTGTGTAGATTGATGGTCAAATCTTACCTTCCCTGACAATGCTGAAAGTAAGCAGTACCATGGAATAAACCCTCTTCAAAATCGAAGAATAATGTAAGACCAGTTTTTTTTATATAAATTCATAAATAATATAATTGATTACCCTAATTAACTTGAAAGAATTCCGTTCCGTGTGCTATCTAGACCGAGAAGACAAAATCCAAAATTTTACTCAGACAAAATGTCAACAAACTATTTGAAACAATTTACAACACCTTGAATATGCGAGCAATATAACAATAGATTTACCGAGGCTGATATTTGTTATGACAAAAATCATAGAAATATTGAAAGAAGCAGATATTAAATGAAGTTTATTATTATATAGAAATTTTTCAATTCTTAAATTTTAAATTAGTCATATTTAACATAATTTTAATCATTGTCTTAAGTGTACACAATTTTTTTGATGTACTTTTTTGATGATTAAAGTAATTTAGTTAATTTTGATGTGAATTAAAATATATAACCCACTACCCGAATTTTATGGATAGGTTTCCGCCAACGGCAACGTTGCGTCGCCAGTGTATTAATTGTGTGTAATCCAGATAATGAATGTATCATTAAATGTGTTTTTGTTTTCATTTCGTAAATTGGACACGATTTTCACCGCTTCTCTGTGAAAGTAATGAATGCAAATACATTGATTCAATTAATTTGTCTAGTGTATGGGTTTGATTTGTTTCAATTTATCCAATAGGATTATTCCATTGAATTCAAATACTTTTGCATTTAGAAGGCTTATTCGTATTACAAATACCCCATTAGTTTATAATTATTGTTATTTCATCAAATCGAATAAATATAAAACAATTACAAACACTTTTTTTTTCTACCTACCGGTTTCAATGCTACAAAATATTATTTATCGAGATATACTTAACTAATGAATCTTATCCTATTGAATTTTACAGTGATTACTTATAATTACATCAAAACATATTTAGCTATAAAATCAAGTCTTTTTGTAATGTTGTTTTTGTTGAGATGGGAAGTGGAAGTAAGATGGATACGATCATTAAAACTAGACAGGAGTGGACTAAAAGAAATATTGTTAATTTTCTTATTATGAATGGCCATTTCAATTTCTGAGATTCCCATCATCATAAATCCGTGTCCGCTCCCTAGTTGGATCATATGGTGTCCACAAAGATCGTGTGGATCAGTGGACGGTTGGAATTCTAGACCTCATTTACTAAATTTGGATATTTGATAGTTGATAACATTTACCTATTGAAGCTAGATTACTAATCGTCTGGCAGCTACAAAGTGCATGGACGAGTGAAATTCTGGCAACTTAAAATTATCAATAAATTTACAAAAACAAACATTGAGCATAAAAGTAATTTTGTAAAGTGTTCATGCTAAAAAGTAAACAGTTAAAAACTAAACAGATAAAGCATTTCAACATTATGAATAACATAACAAATAAAAAATATCCAAAGGGTAGCTTTCATAGATTTTGGGTAGTCACTAGTCACTGTCGCAGTGTCGCACATGTGCAAACACATGTTGTTTGCTAAATTCCCACAAGATGGTCCGATCCACGTGTAGTTGCCAGAGGGGAAAGAAGTCTATTGTTCCAACGACTTTGTATCCATTTTAGTCTATATTATTGTGTTATAAAATGAGTATGAAATTCCCGCTCAATTTTTATTTAGACTTTTTTTTCTTTAAGTTTTCACCCAAAAGTAGCTATAAAGTCAAAAAAACTTTTCCGGGGTTCTAGAATTATTTGACATAGCAGAACTATAAACTCCATGCTTTTGGACATAAAACAAGCACAGAACGAATAATGAGTTATTTACTCGTTGAAAATGGCCGAAAAAAAATGTTCTTGTGCATTTAAGTATATCAAAAACATATATTAAAATAATATTCATTTTCAAGGCATCCTCGACGTGTACGGTGCTAAGTACTGCAAATGGAATGTTAACCTTTTCCTGCTGATCGTGTTTGGGAACACCGCATTATAATATTTTAATATTTCAAATCACGGACTGTCATGTCATTGTTCGATCTTCCCACAGAGTGAAAGAATAATTTCAATTATATTTGTTTTTATGCCAAAGAGTTATCTTCACGATTCACTATTTTGATCTTTCATGGCTTCTAAAGATTATCCGATCTACAGCGGAAAAGAGAAAGTATTTATCTAATTCTCAGTTTAATAAATGATTTGTTTTGTGATTTTGTCATCTGTTGTCTTTAAACTGGAATAATGACACATGTTTTATTATAGCGGTTTGTTTTAATTTTATAAAACGTTTTGGTTTCATAACGATGATTTAAATATTACGACAAATTATTACAGTGATTGTAAAAATTGTTTCTATTTATATAGGCTGCCTTTTGAGTTTTCACAAAAATAATATAAAAATTTTCGATCATTTTTACAAATAGTTTTATTGCTTTTCAAAATATTTGCCTATCAGTCTTATACAATTTCGCAATGCGTTTCTAATGCGCTAATTCTTGCAATATACTTTCTACTCTAAATCTCCAAAACATAGCTTCAACAGCTTCTTGAAGTTGTAAAAATCGCTGACGACGCTTTTTTTTGACATTCGGGAATACAAAGAAGTCACTAGGCGATACATCAGGTTAATACCAGTGGAAAACCGTGATTTATTTTAAAGGTAATCTACAAAAAAAAATCAATTATTTGTACTTAAATATAAGTACAAAATATGTAAGTAATAAAATTATAAATGTTCTGTGAAAATCAACTTGAATAATAATTATTATTAACCATGCTATAAATGTAGTTTTGTTCTACACTATTTAAATACAATAATTGTACAAACGTCTATTGACAAATACCTACCACAATGACATTCAGCAGAAACTGTCAACACTGAGTACTTGCCAATTCCTTTCAAAACGAATAAAGCCAAAAATGGCTACTGCGAGCGCCGCATGTCCTATGTGACACATAATATGTCAACGGTGTATTATTAAAGAAAAATTATTCTTCGGAAATAATGTTCTAAATACTAGTTTCCAAATAGAGAATTTTCAAATTTTATTTGTCTCTGCAAGCTTGTTTTAGTATAAAAAAGCTGACTTGGATTAAAGATGTAAAACAAAGTGTACATTCACAAGTGTACGGTTCACAAGAACCGGCTGGGCGCTAAGCGCACTTCATAGATATTTTTTAGTAGAAAGATATAAACGGTGGAGATGATTTATAATAAACTAGGTATTTTATTTGTTTTCACATAAACATATTAACTATAAAACATTATTATCGACAGTCAAATATAATGGTAAGCTATGCATAATTGCTTATGTTGACGATTCGCCCATCGTGAATACGGGCAATGAGACATATGAACGTAGTTATGCAGAAAACAGCCTGCTATAGAAAAGTGAAACTAAGATAATAGCATCTTTGTGAAAAGAGTGAATAATCAAATCTGCACAACAGTTATAATATCAGTGTAACAAGTTATTTATATCAGCGATAAACAATAATATATTAGTTTTTTATATTACAAACAAGAATATAATTTTGTATTTTACGGTTTTAATGATTTTTAAAGTACCGTAAGAATTTTTTAGTGCTGTGGGTGTTTTTTGCAAATTGAGAAATGCCATTTTTGTGATCGACACTATTTTCAAAAGGTGATTATTACAGTTTTTTGTATGAAAGCACGGTCTGGCTGTTTTTTGCAAAACATAGAATTGGCCTTACTGCACCCGATAACACCAACATCGATTTTTTTTTAAATTGTAAAATGGCTGCTTTCTTCATAACTACGCTCATTTATCATATGTTTTTCTCTTCCAAATAATCAATTGCAAGACGTGCTGAGTGAGAGCTGGCATTATAAAGGTAAAAGACGATTCGACATTTTTGGTTGTTTTTCGTAATTTCGTCAATGATTTCTGGCAAACCAATTGTTGTGCACCACTCAACATAACTATGTTTTGATCTTCTAAAGAAGTGGTCGCAACATATTCAGTACAATTGAAGAAACAAGCAACCATTTTCTTACAGATGCTTCGGGAACGGACAACTTTGGTTGGATTCGCTTCATCATGGAACACTCAAACATTTTAGTGTTGCTTAGTTTCTGGCTTTTTTCATATATCCAAGTGTTTTCACCTGAAATAACGTTGTTTTCGGATTTTTCAGTCAATCAGCTAAATATTTTGCCCATTTTCTTGCAAAAATTGACACGAACGTTTACGTAAGTTTTGGTGTTCTGCGGAATTCATTGGGAGCAGATCGTTCGTACAGCTAAATTTAAATTCAAAATTAAATTTATTGGAGTCATAGATTTTTCAAAAATAAAATATTTTATTATGGCACAATTATAATTTTTGTTTGCCCTGACTGGTTAGAAGATTCTGTGTTTAGTCGGGACGATTCTATACTAAAATCTATACATTTATAAATATTGTGACACGTCAACATACATAATACATAATAAAAAATATATATTTAAAAAAATACAATACGCAAAGGTTATTCAATAAAACATGGTGAAGCAAAGTTACGATCATGTATCTTAAATTTTGGACAAATTTTTGTAGACAAGGACTGGATTCAACTTCCTGGGGAGCTGTTCATATTAACATTTTACAACAGAGATGAAAAACATTTAAGAGAAGGTAATATAGAAGTCTAGACATCTACAGGGCTTATGACCTGTCAATGGCTGGTTTAAGTGGCCACTTTACACACTGTGTAACATTCACCATTCTGCCTATATTTGAACATCTATATTCCTTCAATTCTTTTATCTGTTGATGTTTGTGAAGTTAAAGAGCTGAAACCTTTATTTATGCGGGTGAGATTCATCTAATTAAATTAAGGTCATAAGCCCTGTAGATGTCTAGACTTCTATATTACCTTCTCTTAAATGTTCTTCATCTCTGTTGCAAAATTTTAATATGAACAGCTCCCCAAGGAGTTGAATCCAGTCCTTGTATACAAAAATTTGGACAAACTCAAAATATTGTTGATAAATTACCTGGTCCACGAAGAAGTATAGAAATTGAGAAAATAATATTTTCAGGCGTTGCCTAGTATGTAGGTGAAATAATTCAATTAGATGAATCTCACCCGCATAAATAAAGGTTTCAGCTCTTTAACTTCACAAACATCAACAGATGAAAGAATTGAAGGAATACAGATGTTCAAATATAGGCAGAATGGTGAATGTTACACAGTGTGTAAAGTGGCCACTTAAACCAGCCGTTGACAGGTCATAAGCCCTGTAGATGTCTAGACTTCTATATTACCTCCTATTAAATGTTCTTCATCTCTGCTGTAAAATGTTAATTTAAATTTTGGATTTGCTTGAAGATGCTTTCATCTCGCGGTAAGTTACATGCTGATCCTCTTCAATCATGTTTTGAAAACACCAACCAATTCTGGTTTTCTGCATTCCTTACAAAGTCAGACCAAATTCTCCAAACTCAATAGTCTGCTGTTTTCAGCCCTAGTGAAAAGCCACAATTCGCGGACCAACGTACGCGGGAGACTATGTGAAAAGCATTAATTTTGCGGAAAATATTCAATGGTGGCTTTTACCAAGTAAACATCTGATCTCCAGACAGCTTCATTAAGCGGCGTCTGCTAACCCTAGACGCGCTTCCAGATCTTTATTGAACGCTGCTATTTTCCGTTACGTGTACTTCCAGATAATTTAAACCGTCGACCTTTCGATGACTCGGCCTGACAAAGTCAGTTTTTTTTATTTGTCATCAAGGCATAAAATGTTACGCGTAACATTGCTTTTTTCTGACATTTTCTAACTTCAAACAAGTACTCGTGAAGTACCTGTTCAACCTATCATCAACAATGACCGGAAGGTCGAAGATTTATAAAACAACCAGACAGATAAGATAAAGGAATAAAACCAGTTTTTCTTTTTTCTTCCAAACATTAGTTTTCTTTCTTTTTGGAATATTATTTTAACTGAATATCAGTTGGCAGTATCTAAATTGTTAAATAAATCATTTTTAGGTCCTATGCATTTTTCCCTCCTAATGTTCGGCTGAAAGTAATAAAATATGAAAATACTGTCTTCTCTGGTAATATAATATTCAAGTTCCGTTTTATGGCATGTTACACCGAAAAAACGTCAGAAAATGCGTTGTTTAAAGAATGATTATTAATCAAAATACGGTTTTCTGTCAATCCCCAGTCGTGGAAAATAAAACTTGTATTTCCAAAAAAACAAGCTTCATGCCTTAGTTTGGAAATTCTGCAACTCCACTTTTGTCGAAAATAATTTTTAATGATGATATTTTGTTCCCCGCAAACACATGTCACAATCCCAGAAGTACACATTCCTAACTGTAAATTTGACTGTTAAGTGTTATGGATGCGGTTCAATCACATTTCTTTTTCTCTTTCTTAGGAGAACACTCACGATCTCTACGATTTTATAGAGTCAGGTATACCAAAAACTTCAGTAATCTTTTAAATCAATTAAGTGAAATATCGACAAGAACACAGCAGTAACTATAATGCTACAGTAACATCTTATATTTTACAGTTAAATGAGCCAATTCTAAAAAAATGCGGGGTGCGGTATTACAAAAAAATGTTTAAAAATGTAAAAATGGCATATGATTCTAATGACCTTATCTTCCTTAGTAGTTTCACTACTTTTTTTAAATTCTTAAACGCGTTTTTTCATATATATTTATTCAGCTTGTGTAAGAAAAGGTTTTAGGCGTATATACTGTTGTTGTATATTAAGTTATAAAGGTGCTAAACTTGCTTTGTTTCTTTGTTGTTCTCAAAATGTGTTATTTTCTAAATGCTAATATTATTTATGTCCCGAATTGCATTGTTTTAACTCCTGAAAATGTAATTCAACGTATCATACTTGTAAAATACTTTGTTGTATGATTTATAAATAAAAAAAATATAAAAATGTCGTATCGTTCCTTTTTATGCACCCAGTGTACTTGTATTTCAAATATCTAATACGCTTCAGGTGCCAGTCCAGGAACAATAAAATATGACGGTTTAAACAGCCTTTACAGTCAACATCCACCCTGATTGGAGTCAAACCCGAGACCTCAAGAATAGTAGGCGAAGACGTCAACCACTGCACTTCAAGGTGGACTTATCTCCATTAGTTTTCTTTTCTCGGGATTTACAAATCCTTTTTTGTCTTTAAACTGTCGTAACCAAGCATAGGTATTAGATATGAAAATCTATAACCAACTTCTACTGTCCATTTAAAGAATTAGTAATGAGAAAATGTGCAAAAAGGCTATAAAAACAATAATAGGGGAAGTGGGTAAAAGTAAAACGGAATGTCTCATTCGCCTTAACCAATATTGAATCACCTGCTCCACAAAAGTATAGTTTATGTCATAATTTTGCTATTTTATTATGCGTTTTATAATATTAATAATATGGATGTAAAGAAATCAAATATGAACATAAATGCGAAGTGTTTAAAATAGTCCAAATAGTTTACAATTAATTTCTGTATATTAAGTCTTCATTATATATTCTTACATTTAAAATAAAATAAAATAATATATTATTAAATGTCTTCGGCACGGGTAACCCCAGCGAGGACACATTATTTTTATTATTGTTTGACGGGAGAAAATATATAATAATAATAGTACCCTGGCCCAGTAGGATAGTCATGAGAAAAATCTGTTCTCCTTCATGTAAATAAATTGAACCAATTAAACAGTAGTTTAAAGCCTCCATACTGCTTAAGTTCTTAATATGACGCACAACCGCGACGCCGACGTCTGACCTAGCCCAGCGTCGTTTTAATTTGTGGCTGGGCTAGGCCTAATAATTTTCTTGACTTTACAGTTATGTAATATAATATTAAACAAGCGTGGTTTACTGTTCAATAGCGAATTGTTTCACGTATCTACCCTTGCTCTTTAATATTCTCAATCGTTTGAATAATTTATATAATATCGATCCTTGTACGCAGAAAGTAAATGTATTCCTCCCTTCATAATAAGTTTGTTATATCAAATAGTTTGATACATGTAGCGTGAAACTAAGTCGATGCTAGTTTAGTTTAATCACATGTGTATCGTTTTTTGAAAAATAGTAAAATAAAATATATAAAGCATCAGGTTGATTAGATATTTTTGGAATTAAAAACAAAGTGTAGTGAACCTCATTTAAGAAGATAAGGACAAAAAAAATCCCTTAAACTGAATTTAAATACACTGTCTAATTCTGAAATAAGGAACTGCGTAAGTCTGTTGGTTCCAATGAGGCGGTCGCCCAGTACTAAACTCACAAGTTGGAACATGCGCAAATTGAGATATTTAGTAGCTCCATGGAAACAATTCTAACAAACCTATACACGTTTATTTTTCATATGTTTTTACTGTTGTATAACAAAGTTTATACTTTATTTGGTTGACACGATGGTATTTTAATTTTAAACTATGAAATATAATTATTTCAAGCTGAAAAATTGAATGGCAAAAAATTGTTTTTTTGTTTTTTCATGTGTATTGGGCCTCCTGACCTGTTGTGGTGCAAAAAAAAACAGTAGCGGGCACATGTTTTACCTATATACCTTCCCTAACTAAAGTATATTGCTTCCCTAACCGAAAACCTCACCGCACGCCCCTGCTACTCTGATATGTTTTTATTTAATTAAGGGTAAAAATTCGTAAAAAATATTTTTTTAAATACGATTACCTAAATAAATATACAATATAATACAGAGATTGTAACCTGTCAAAGAAGATATAAATAGTATTTTTTTTTTGAAACTTAATGTAATTGAAAATAATCGTATATATATATAAAGCGCCCGAAGCATCTCTTTAGTTGAATGCAGTAATGTTGACATTCGTGAGGGGTGAGATAATATTACAGTACCTTGTCGCTAAACACGGAATGTAGTATTGATTCCACAAACTAATGAACCAACTTATTATCATAATTTAAAAACGATTTCCATCTCCATAACAACACAACGTGCCGTGTTTATCGTATACATAAATATAAATATATACGAACGTTTTGTCTGGGACACTATAATAAATCTATATATTATGTAGGTTTATAAAGTAATGAACAATTTTCTTACCTAACTTACCCCGCAAACTTTAAGAAACAGTTTTGAGGTCTCTTCTTGGACCGAAATATTTGTCTGATATTATTATATTGGATATATCATATCAATATATTGCCTGCCGTCCTACCTAGTAGGTAAAACATTTATGTATTATATTTCTCCGAATTCGGTAATTGGTAAAAACCCTATATAACAAAACGTCAAACCGATATTGCATCACCGTATATGTAAACGTAGAATATAGTGTAGGTTCATAATGCACAAGATTCATGTCCAAGGCTCATATTGATCTAGGGCAGTGGTCGGCAAACCGTGGCTCGCGAGCCGCATGCGGCTCTTTAACCACTCGAGTGCGGCTCAGCGCAGGTTATCCTTTTTGTTTAGTTTATTTAGTCTATAATGGATAAACTGCGATGTTGGTTTTTTTTTTTTGTGGTTTTTTTATTTTTTATTAGACATTTATTCAATAAATTGTGATGCAATGTGAAAAAGAAACAATAAAAGCATTATTCAAAAAACAATTTTTCATAAATAGACTTAAACTGATATTCAAACAAAAACATAATTTTTCATTAAGAATATACTACGTAGATCGTAGATTCGATTGAAAAACAATATTTTGGACACAGTGCGATGTATGCAAACTTGGTTCTACGCGTCTTCTTGTATATTATAATACTATGTATGACACTTTAAGGTATTCGTCAACTTTATGGAAATTAAAAAAAACTGTAATTAACCGTACGTCAAAACACAGTATTTTAATTGTTTCTAAAGCATTAAACCCGTGTGGGTCATATCTACACTTAGTTGTTGCTTATGAATCTTTAGATATTGTTAACATATTACAACAGAGATGAAGAACATTTAAGAGAAGGTAATATAGAAGTCTAGGCATCTACAGGGCCTATGACCTGTCAATGGCTGGTTTAAGTGGCCACTTTACACACTATGCAACCTTCACCATTCTGCCTATATTTGAACATCTATATTCCTTCGATTCATTCATCCGTTGATGTTCGTGAAGTTAAAGAGCTGAAACCTTTATTTATGCGGGTGAGATTCATCTAATTGAATTATTTCACCTACATGGTAGGCAACGCCTGAAAATGTTATTTTTTCAATTTCTATACTTCTTCATGGACCAGGTAATTTATCAACAATATTTTGAGTTTGTCCAAATTTTTGTAGACAAGGACTATGAAGAAGTCCATGAAGAAGTATAGAAATTGAAAAAACAACATTTTCAGGCGTTGCCTAGTAATAATCTAAATAAAGGTTTCAGCTCTTTAACTTCACGAACATCAACGGATGAATGAATCGAAGGAATATAGATGTTCAAATATAGGCAGAATGGTGAATGTTGCATAGTGTGTAAAGTGGCCACTTAAACCAGCCATTGACAGGTCATAGGCCCTGTAGATGCCTAGACTTCTATATTACCTTCTCTTAAATGTTCTTCATCTCTGTTGTAATATGTTAATATAAACAGCTCCCCAGGGAGTTGAATCCAGTCCTTGTCTACAAAAATTTGGACAAACTCAAAATATTGTTTAGATATTGTGTTATTGCTTAAAAACTTTTGAATATTTTATCGTTTTTCGTACTGACATATGTTTTTATTGCTTTCTGCTTTATATCACATTGTTAATTTTTTTTTTATAGAACATGACCTCATATTAATTTTATAATTTGGATCGAAAAGCTGCCTTTTTGCTCATGCGGGTAATATAGTTCGTGCCCTCTGCCGTTCCGCTCCAAAACAGTATGACGGTATAGATTGAGTTTCTTGTTTATTTCCATAATTTAAAATATATTAATATAATGATTGACAGCCCCTGGTTTTACTTTTAGATAACTTAAAACATTGTTTAGTATCTCTTGGGTCTGACTATCGGTTACAATGAAGCCTGGTCGCTGGTGAAAATTTCATAGAATTTACGGTGTCTACTATTTTCGTTGAAATATTTTTTTAAATTGTGACTTATTCCACTTTTTATATTAAATCTCTTTTTTTTAAAATATAAGCTGTATTTAAATATTATCCATAATTAGATTTAACAAAAATAGATTACGCGCTTTTTAAAAGTATATTACGTATTTCAATTTTATTGGGTAGGTACGTTGAACGGCGCGATCTTGCTATAAACAGAATACTTAACTTATTTTTCTTTTGACAATATGGCTTCTATGTGCTAGTTTTTTTTATGGATAATGTGTATTTAATGAATCCTGTTCATATACGCAGGAAGTTATGCCAATCATGGTGTTGTAGCATGATGCCGGTGAGCCATTGCCTCCGTAATCAAAGTAAATTGATTCGGATCGGCCATTTTACAGTTGGCCGCCGCCATTACGGAACAACTGTCAAATTTCCCGCCAGTCCACTGACACTGGTGCCGCTTGAACTAGAAAAATATTAAAATAATTATTATAATTCTCTTCGTAACGGAGAATTAGACCGAGTCTGATCAGATAATGGACTAATATATATTTTCAATCAATGGATTATTGCGATAGGTGCATGAATGAACGTAAAATTTACAAACTGCATTGATGGGATTCTAACATGCAAAATTTAAGGTACTATGCTGGTAAAAAAGTTGTTTTATCGAAATAAGTCATAGATTTATGATTTATTTTGAATCCATTTTAATCGAGGCAGCGTACCTTTGATAACTCAAATTATTCAAAACAGAAAAATACTGGATGGTTTTTGCAAATAACGAAGCACGTATTTTTTTAATTTTGAATTTTTCCCTAATTAAATGTTAAACGGTAGAAAACTGAAGTGTGACATTTATGTCACATTGTCTTTAAATGCCTCAAAGTATTTTTAAGTGTCATAAGAGTATGAAATGTTGTAACTATTATTGTGGAAAACTTAAAAAGCGCCATTTTCGTAATATAATACCTCAAGGGCGCTAAACATAGTGATTCTATAGACAGATAAATTTGATTCAAGCTTTTAAATTTGTAAAATGGCGCTTCATAAGTTATTCATAAAAATAATATAAATGACTTTTATGTTTGGTATTTACTTTAGAGTTGTCCGTCTCACGTTTAATAACCAAAACTACCACACATAGTTTCCAGATTCATGATCAGATATTTCTTCATAAAATATTAGTGCCTATTCAGGTCGCTTTTTGTCGAATGATGGTTAAGATTTTAGACGGTCGAGGTTGATATATTATTATGTGGGTGATTGATGTCTGATTGATATGTGTCAGTAGTCATTAATGGACACTGGGCATATTGTGACCTTTCGGAAAGCAATTTTGGTTAATTTTTTATTCCGTAATTTCACTAGTAAAATAGAATCAGTTATTCACTGAAACGAAATCATTACATGTCATTTCGAAGGTGTACGATGGTACTTGTATTCGGGCCTACTAGATAATATGTCTGACTTCAACGCAAAGCAGTGAAAAATATATTTATATTAATAAAATATTTTTAAAAAGAGGTATATGGTGTTGTACTTATTGTTGACAAATTAATATAAATATTATTTATTAATTTAAAAATAGACTTCTTCATTACTATCACTATTTTATCCTTGTTAACACTATAAAATCAATTTTATGTACTTTGATTTTATTTAGTTTAAAATAAAAATAATAAAACTGTTTTGCAATTACTATTTTGTACATCTTTACATAATAAAAGCAATAAATATAATACGGTAAAGGGATCAAACCACAGATCACAAATTAAATCCCTTAACAATTTGTTTGCTTTTGTTGAAATATGTCTCTGTCTTATGTGATAAAATCTAGAGAGTTTTTTTTTATTCGCCTCCACTTGTATTGCGAGTGTTTATCTAGTTCCTATTTTAAAACAAAATTAAATATTGAAGACTCATCCTTACTTAAGATTAATAACTCACCCTCATTAGTCCCTTAATTTTGACCCTGTACATTGCAATAAAAGATTTAATATTTTCATATAATTGAATCCTCTCTTACAGCAAACCGCCAACACTTGTTTTCAATAATTTGTCTCACTCTGTTTCATTGAAATATTACGTATTGTATCTCTTTCGAATTATTTTTTAAATGTACCTATGCTTAAGATAATACTTTGTTTTATATAAATTCTTCTTATTTTGTTTAATATTTACTAGTCTGTTGATACCCAAGTGGAAGTATATTAAGTACTTTTAATTGGTAGCTTATCTGTAAATATTCAAAAATGAAATATCAACATTCTTATTATTTACCCATATATTTAATATATATATACACTCGTATTTAATAAACAACTCACTAACAAAATGGGAATCAAGATGAACATTTTCTACGATGATTTGGATATATTTTTATTTTAAATATTAATGTTATATTTGAAGCACTCACTTTGTGGTTATTGATTATAATTAAATAAAATAAAACAATTTTGTTTTTAACCACTAACTTTTTTTTTTTTTTCACCGACCGGTTTCAAAGCGAACAAGCTTCTTTGTCAAGGCTTTCGTAACTTATGAGTAATCCTATTTAATTTTTTTCCGTGTTCACTAAATACTACACACGGAGCCAATAAATCAAGTCTCTTTTTCCCCTAAAAGGGTTGACGAGGGAGCTTGTTTGGTTTGAAACCGGTTGGCGGAAAAAAATATAAAAAATAAGTGGTTAAAAACAAAGTTTTTATATTTATTTTATTATATTTTTATTTATTTATATTAATCTTTGCGTGCAAAAATATACGCACTTTGAAAGGATTATTACTAAAAGTGATCATTTCAGCCAATCAAAAAACAGACAGGTCGAAAAAAAAATTGTGAAAATTTGTACATTTATTAACAACGTTTATATGTTGAAACATAAACACATTTATTTATTTTTCAATCATAGCTGTTTTTAAACTTAAACATATTCATTGATAAAAATGCTTTTTTATGCACATTAAATGATAGGAATATAGGATCAGGTAATGACTTTGGGAGGAGACAGGAAGCTAATCCAGGAAAGATAAGGAATAAAACAAAATGTAGCGAACATAGAGTTTGATATCAGTTACATTAAAAAAATAATTTTAGCTTCGGGACAAGATTTATAAAAACGTGAAAGGCAATAGAATTTTAATGACTATAAATTGATTTAAATCATTGAGCTACATTTACCTTTTTAATTTTAAGAAGTAAACGACCTGCTGATTGTAAGAAATTTATGCCATTTTTATTGGAAAACTTGATTTTGCACTCTCGTCTCAAATGATCGGAAGTCGTTATTTATAACCATCGCGTTTATATTCCTCCGTTTAACTGCTGTGCTGATTGCAACTCTACTGCCATCTGTAACATTATCGCAGGTAGAGAAGTGTTCGTGGTATTGGCAGCTAGCTGTACGCCGTCTTCGTGTTCCTGTTACAGTAACTAGCTACAGAGAAATAGGTTCCTGCACAATATCATGCGCGGGTTATTACTTCAAATTGGCGCTGGCGGATGTCGAATACACTGGTGGAGAACTGCCAGTGCAGGCATGCTCATGACTTTTAACGATTAACTCATAACTGGCGTCGTGGTAAAAAATTACGTTACTGGCGTCCGAGCCCCGTTAGACCCCACCCTTTAAAAAAATATATTTCAAAAATGTCTGATGCTCGATTTTAATTATGTTTTAATCTTACATCTAAATCTAAATTTAACATATTTCATATTTTTTTATTTTATTTTTACAGTCTTATTAAATAAAATAATAGTTTGTCATCGGGTGCTTAGACATAAGTTTTAATTAATAATCAAATAAAAAGAGTACAGACAAAATACTGTATAAGTATACGTATAAAATAACAAACATAAAAAATAGTTTAAAGAAATAATTTTTTTTTAAAAAGTAAGAAAATAGAGAAAAATAATACAATTCAAATTAAAGAATAGCAATTGAATTTAATATATTTTAAATATAAGAAAAAATTAAACACACATATAAATAGTGTGTTCTCATAAATGTTATCAAAACAAGATAAAAAATAAAACAAAGTAAATCAAAAATTTCAATTCATATCTATAGAAAAAATAAAAATAATAAGAAAAGTAAAAGTACCTATCAAAATTGAGAACTTAAAAATGTAAATGAAATAAAAAATAAATAAAAGAAACGGTTAACCTAAGAAAATAACCTAATTAAATAATAAGTTAGCGTATTGGATTTTCTTCAAAAATATCAATAGATGAAAAAAAAGCATTTTAGTAAGAGCAAGAACGATAGAGAAAAGAGTTTTGTGCATAGTTAGTGCTACAGACTGGCAGATGGAATAAATATTTATTCCTTGTCATACATATAAGTTAGCGTATTGGATTTTCTTTAAGACCAAGTTAGCTTATAAATAAAAAAAATCTTACAAGCAAGCACAAGAAGCTAAGTCAAAGACCTGGGAGTGACCTTTGATACCTCATTTAAGTTTCATTGTCACATTGTCAATGTGAGTAATTCAGCTTCTAAGATGCTGGGATTTGTGATACATAACTTTAAACACTTCGCAAAATTGAATACCATCAAACTTTTGCATACAATTTTAGTGCGTAGCATACTGGAGAGTGATGCGGTGGTGTGGGGGGCTGAAAAAGCCGCTTACTCACTAATGGTTAAGAGAACACAGAAGGAGTTTCTGCGTTACCTGGAAATGAGAGAGTATGGATTCTACCAATCGCAGCACCCATCATAGTTTCTTTTAGGTATGCTCGGTATCACGAAGTCGCTTAAGTTCGTTTTTGTCCAACAGACCATTTTTAACGAAAATGAGTTAAGTGTACAGAAGTTCTGTGAAAGCCTGTACCAGTCCAGCGACTATGAAATATTCTAGGGTAAAAACACATGTATAAATAAATATAATATTGATGTTTTTGTAAATATTTCTTGATAAAACTCCATAGTTAATGATTTTGATACAATAATAAATAAAGTTATTAATGAAACTTCTTTATCTATAGGTATGTAAACTTCCCTGTCAAAAAATTGAAGTATTGTGCTACTGTTAAAATGTTTATTTCCCGCCCTGTTGTATTTTGCCATGTGTTATTTTCCAATCTTTTAAATAATTCAGAGACCTTTATACGTATAATGAGTTAGAAACTACCTTGAATTGATTTGGTCATGCTATGTCTTTCTCGGTCTTCCTCTATTTCTGCATCCATCGACATTCGTATTGTGAATATTCTTTGCTGTTCTTTCGCTGTCCATTCACTCTACATGTCCAAACCAGCGTGAGCTCCTTTCTTGATTTTGTCGATAGTGATTATCTCAGCCTTACATAATGTACGGATCTCTACATTTGTGCATCTATTGTACGTAATTGAGGTTGGGCTTATCCAGATACCTATATACGTATAATGAGTTAGAAACTACCTCGAATATATCTTCTCTTCAAGACCGTCGAAATAAATCCGACCTTATAATCCTATTTAAAATTCTCAACTCACTCTTTGATGCGCCTGAACTACTGAGCTCAATAAAATTAAATATCCCGACTAGAAACCTCAGACAAAACTTAGTCTTTCATACCGATATCCATAGAACAAATTATGGTTTTCATTCCCCTATGCCCAGAATTCTTAGGTCTGCTAACAAACATACCAGTCTTGATTTCTTTGATAACAAGTTGTATTCTTTCAAATGATCACTGAATCAAATTCAATTATAAACACCTCTCTCCCGCTTCCACTCCTACAATGTCGACTATAAACCATTGAGTCTTTCCAATTTTTTATAATAATTTTCTATGTATAAATGTGTCCATAAAAATGCCCATTGGGCGTTTATATAAATAAATAATAAATGCTTAGTCCTAATTTTGGTCTAAAAACTCCACAAATAAACTGTTTGGCAAACTAGTTGTAAATATTTATGTTTTATGTCCCCTGTTAAAATACTCATTTGATCTTCTTATCTCCAAAATATCTTAAGAATAATATGAAAACTGTAAACGTTGTAAACAATTCACCAGTCTTGAAGACGCCTACTTAGGTCAAAGCACTCGTTGGTCAAAATAATAAAATAGTAAACTAAACCAAAAAGTTTCACTGATAAATTTATTAATAATTTTATCAAAATAAATAAATAAATATATTTAATGTCAACCATGTTGGGAATCGATTCCGAAACCTCTTGAATGGTAAGAAAATGCACTGATCACTACACCTCGAGACATACGAACGGCGTATTTATGATTGTATTTTTTTGCTAAAACAGTCCTTAATTAAGTTTTTGTTTTTCTCCATGTTTTTGTTTTATTCTCTAGTGTCTGAACTTCAACACTATTTAGCGCAGCCTTTTAAGCGTTTAAACAGATATCTCACGACGACCCTTAAAGGGATTGAACTTTAGACTTCTAAGTATGACAGGCAAACGTGCCAACAACTGCACTACGAGTCGGATTTATCTCTACCTTATTGATTTTTTCAGGATTTCTATCCGAGAATAGTTTGTGTTTCGAAATTGATACTTATCTGAATTAACTTGTTTGGGTTTATGGTTCCTAGACTAACAATTTTTACTATTCAAAATTACGTCTTTTTTATTCATTTGATTTTTGAATTAATTTATTTTGTAGTGTGATCTGTCAATTAACATTTTAATTGCATCAAAATACTTCATTTAAATTTTATGCCATTTTACGAAATGGTTTTGTGCCAAAATATATTTTACTTGCTCCAATGTAATATTTAATGTGTGTGGCCAATACTAATTATTTTCTCTGGTGTTCATTGCTTGCCCCTTGAAGTGGTCTCTCCGGATTTAGTTCTTTATTACGGTCTTTCACTCCACTTGTAATCCACATTGTAATTCCACAGGAGGGTAATTTTAGATCATCATCCCTTTCTGTTCCACTGTCCCCAGTCAAAGAGTCCCGATTAGTTTCAACCCTTCCTGGAATTATGCCGCAATATCTATCTCCTGGCGGAAATTGGAAAATCATACAGAATTAATATCGCGTGTTCGGTAGAAGGAGAAATCCCCTAAGAATTGCTCATTCTTATTCTGTTTGCTTTTAAAGATACTGGGGAAAGTTAGGCAGCTATGGATGTAGTCGGAGAGTTATGGGAAAGATAAGAAAGGAGCCCGTTTAGCCGAAGAAGAAAAAAAAACACATTTCAAACGATTAAAAAAACGTGCTCGGAATCCTTCCGCGAAAAATACGTAATGTGTTAGATTTACTTTAAAAAGCCTAGAATTTCGATTAACTTAGAAATTATGGGTAGTTTCTCACTGACCTTATCTTCACAAGTAATAAATATTGATCAGGTCGTATTAATATATCGCATAAACTTTCATAATAACACATTTCATGTATCACACAGCATGACACCTATTTTCCTCCACGGACGTGATTCGTGGCACTTCGCTAGGGCCCAAAACAGCAAAATGCTAAGTTTTAATAATAGGTGTCTAAAAAATCTTGGGTGTGCGTGTGCAGTGGTTTGACTTTGTGAGGATTGAAATAATAAGAGAACAAACGCAGCAAACTCCGGTGATAACTGTCATCAAGCGGAGGCGACACGGTTGGCGGGGCCATATATTGCCTCCTGATTGCCTTGACCACGCTTGCCTACTTTATAGGGCATCAGGTTTTCGGTATTAACGGTATTTCTCTCATTTGCTTAAAATATTTCATTATTTAAATATTCTACCCAATAATAATATGTGTATTACAATATTGCTTTTAAATTACCAAGCATGTATTTTAAAAAAAAAAAATGACTGCTTATTATTGAGTGTTCTTTGTTTTTAGGCAGATATTTTTGCAGACAAAATAAAAATAATTCAACGAAACACGTTTTAGAAAAAGTAAAAAAAAAAAATGAATAATCATTTAAATCTACTTCCATGTATGTTTGATATTTTTTTCGGTAACACAGAAGAATAGTATTACGTAAGGTAGACACTTTTCTTGTTCAATTTGCATTGTCATCAAGTTATTTCGTGCGAATCTATCACTAACGATAACCTTCTTGGAAATGTAGAACACGAAGGCGTGGATTAACTTATAGAATATAATTTGATGATTGAAAAAAACCGGCAAATTTGTGGGTCGGGTGTTGAAACGACTCTCCATCTTCTGAAGAACGCTGACTGCGCCTATTGGTGTGAAATTAAAACGCCATTAATATTACTTCTTTAATCTTTTATGTTACAGTTTGAAAAATTGCTTAATTTGCTTGAAATGCCACCACGTTTTGTAATGAATCCACATTTATACGTGAAGATTTCATAAGAATTTTTGTACGTATTCTTTCAGAGTAAGCATGTTAAATGTCATAAATTTTTATAACGGTATCTGTTTATGTGCTTAGTATTGTAATTTAATGCTGTTGCACTAAATGTTCATAAATATTTATATATAACCACTTACTGACTTTTCTACGTCTACTAGTTTCGTAGGGACACTTTACCTTAGTTTTTGCACAAAAATTTACATAAGCAACCCTTACATGCACTAACTACGTTAAGAAAATATTTTATGTTGTGGGAGAAATAGTTAAAAAAAGAAAGGGAGGGGATGAAGGGAGGGGCTTGAGTTTAATAGGTATAGTTTGACCATCATAATGGAACATCGTATAATGGGCCATATTGAAAGGTTGTTTGATTGTATTCTTTTTTAAAGCTTTCCTAATGTGAAATATTTCCATGTCATTTATTTTTAACCCTTTACTATTAACAATATTTTGAGTTTGTCCAAATTTTTGTAGACAAGGACTGGATTCAACTCCCTGGGGAGCTGTTTATATTAACGTATTACAACAGAGATGAAGAACATTTAAGAAAAAGTAATATAGAAGTCTAGGCATCTACAGGGCTTCTGACCTGTCAATGGCTGGTTTAAGTGGCCACTTTACACACTGTGTAACATTCACCATTCTGCCTATATTTGAACATCTATATTCCTTTAATTCTTTCATCTGTTGATGTTTGTGAAGTTAAAGAGCTGAAACCTTTATTTATGCGGGTGAGATTCATCTAATTGAATTATTTCACCTACATACTAGGCAACGCCTGAAAATATTATTTTTTCAATTCCTATTCTTCTTCATAGACCAGGTAATTTATCAACAATATTTTGAGTTTGTCCAAAATGTATAAACAATAAACAGCTCCCCAGGGAGTTGAATCCAGTCCTTGTCTCGATATGTACCGACAAAGACAGCGTTCATAATCGCGGCAATGGTTCCGATGCGCGGGCTGTCATAATTATTATCACTCGTTTACCATGTCAGACTTATCATATTATTTATTAACTTAATATACAAGTTAACAGGAGCCGGTGGTACAAATAGGATAATTAAATCAAGGTACTGGGGGGTCGCAAGGTTTTTTTACTCGTAAAGGGGTCGCGTATTAAAAATGCTTGAAAAACATCTTAAAACCAACTTACAACAGTATTTTTCATAATTTATCATCATTATCATCATCATTCCCTTACCGCACCTAATGGTGCATAGGGCACTGCATTGATACACCAA
Source organism: Micrasema longulum (assembly GCF_059751315.1). Classification (NCBI taxonomy): domain Eukaryota; kingdom Metazoa; phylum Arthropoda; class Insecta; order Trichoptera; family Brachycentridae; genus Micrasema; species Micrasema longulum. The sequence continues at coordinate 900,619 of NW_028277611.1, forward strand.
TCACACTATATCTTGATCATTTTTTGGTTACATGAAGGTAAGATGATCAGTCATACGCTTCAGGTACTAGTCCAGGGACCAAAAAATATTCTGGTGTAAAAATACCCTTTTATATTAATATGTCTTCTTGGAGAGACTTCTTGCGCGGTAGGCAAACTACGCTCACTATTACATCACGAAGCCGACTTTAATTATAATTAATTACCGTCTCAAAAACATTCTTCATCTCAGTTAAAATTTTCATCTTACTTTTGAAAGTTTGCTGGAGTTTGGGTACTTGACCCTTGGACTTCATTAAACTACCTACATTTTTTTATACGTACTCGTAAATATGGAATGTTTTAAATAAATTGCATGTATTTAATTTACTACTCATAAATACAGACCATATTATTTTCCATGCCTGAGATAATAGTTTCATCGTGACATATAACATTCAAATATACATTAATTATTTCTTCGTTCTCTCTTCCTGCAGTAACTAATATAATATAATTTACATCATCCACCATGTCATTAAATTTATTATACGTCTTCAAACATTCAACAAACTGCGAAATATTTCTGCATACAATATTACAGATGTATTAAGTAAACAGAATTTTAATTTTAACTTTAAAGCCTTAAAGTTTTGCAAGCTAACATATTCCAATTTCCGTATTTCCTATCTAAAAACAAATCAATGCGTTTTTAATCTCGATTCAAGTAGATAATAACGCATTAAACGGACAACAGCTTTAATTCAGAGTACTGAATATTATTCAACAGTATATATTGAGAACGATAGTGGTTACACACATAAAGAGAGACATTTACCCAAGCGTCAACCACAACCATAATACAAGATACTCTTATAGGGATCTGATACTTAGTGAAGGGGTCAACACTGTTCTGGCATCGAGACAACACTATAACGTAGGCAAAAAGGTCCATAACCTTTTGCCAGAATCGTGGAAAGACGGGAGTGTTGTCAAGTTACGGAAGGTGTTGACCTCGCTCTTTCATGACATTGGTCGTAGGGAGTCAGAAAAATTGATGCATGCCACGGATTGGAGAACCTTACTGGATGTCAAAAATAAAATATAAAAAATAAGGAATAATTAAAAAAAATATATATATTTATAGATGACAACCATGAAGTTTCGCATAAATAAATTGTCTATGTTTTTTATGAATGTGTGTATGTGTATACGCATGGATGTATGTACGTATGTGTGTATGTACATGTGTATATATGTGTATATATATATGTGTGTGTATATATGTGTATGTCTGTATGTATATGAATCAAAATGTGTATCCGAATAAGTTTATATTTTGTTTGTCTGTGCTCTATATTAATTTGTTAACTATTATAATATATTAAAATGTAATTGCCTAGCTTGGAACGGGGTATGTACCCTTGTTAGCTGGGCAAAGTGAACATGGAATTGTATTTTGATAAAGAGTGTGAATAAATAAATAAAATAAAAAATTATAAATACGTAACACAGTCCTATTATATATATATAACTTTGATTGAGTTTCATGCCACATTCGAAACAAAGTTTCGACCTTTGCTGTTTTTTCCTGCTTTGTAGAATAACAAATTTCATATTGATTACTGATGCATGAAGAAACTCGCCTTTAATTTGTCCATCATCGTCGTTAAACAAAGGAACAACAGTTAATCCGTCGTGATTTTTTGTTTGTTTCTTTTGTTATTGTACAAATAAAGCAATTATTTAACTGTATCAAATTTGTTAACTATTTCCTATTATACAGTCTTTAATAAGGTTCGGAACAAAACACACTATAAGTTAGTTGATTGATTAGATGTTTTTATCTCAATGGAATTTTTGTTTAAATCTGTATTTTGTATGATTGTAAGTGTTTTTGATTGCGCTTTTAAAAATACAATTTTAGATGCCTGGATTTGTTTTATCGATCGAGATAATAATGACCCCTACAATGGGATTTTGCACAAATTGACATCTACCTATTATACAGTTTTTAATTAGGTTTGGAACAGAATAAACTTAAAGTAAATTGATTGATTAAATGTTTTAAACCTAGTATATTATAAGCAAGGTCAATAATAAAGCAACTCTTGTATAAAAAAATAAAATTCAAAAATGGCATTTTTTATCTAAATCTGCATTTTGAATGATTGTTAGTGCATTTGATTGCGCTTTTAAAAACACAATTCAGATGTCTGGCTTTATTTTAATCGATTGTTATAATAATGACCCCTGCAATGGGATTTTGCATGAATTGACATTAAAAGATTTTTTATTTAATTGGTGTAAGGGTTATTAAAATTATTTCCTTTTAAACATTATATTTTCTTCAAAAAAGTGTTATATTTGATATTATTTATATTGAAAGCATTTAATTTAAGTTCAAATATTTTACTAAATGTTATTAAATATTTGTATATGGCCACGTACCGACTTTACTTTATCCATCGGTTTCGAGAGATACATACGTTAAAGTACTTTATAAAATAATCAGGTGTTTACCAATTAAAATTAAATTTTTATTCTTTAGTTTAAGTTAAAAGAACATTAAAAAATATCTTTTAAAGAACATATGAGGTGTTTTTACAATAAAAAACTCTCCGAATTCGCAAACCACTTGATCAATTTTAATCATGTCTTTTATAAAGATACAGGAGTTGAAATATGAAATAAAAATAATACAATATTAAAAGATAATAAAATTGAAATATTTTACATAAGAAAAAACTTTAAAAAATAATATTCCTTTGATCGATAGTCAAACAACCTTTTAATATAGTCTATTTTACGATGTTTCATTGTGATGGTCTCCCTTATCTAATTCAACTCACATCCCTCCCTTCATCACCTCCTTCTTTATTCAACTTTTTAACCCACAACATGAAATATTTTCACAAACCAATTTAAGGCTGCTTATTTAACTGCATTTCGTGTTGGTTTTATTTTTTTGTGCATCAACTATAGTGAAGGAGTAAAGAGGGTTTTGCATGTCGGTTTTATTAGTGTACTGACGAAAAGACGGGTACGTATCGTAACCGGTAGACATAAAAAAGTAAAAAAAAAACAAATATTGACAGGTCATAAGCCATGTAAATGCCTAGAATTCAATATTCTATTTTAAATAATGTTTTCCCTCTCTGTTACAACAAATTAACATCGAAATTAGGGCTATGTATAGCGTGTGAGCTCGCCAATATATGACAGTAAAAAAAATATTGTCTTTGAATTTCCTTGAGTTTTAACCATCGAAAAAAAAGAAGATTGCAAAAAAAATCAACAGACAATGGAAATTTGATGTGTATTATTTTAATAGATTGTTTATAACAGAAAAATACATAGAGAAATATGCATTTTTTTTTTCTAATAAAAACAGTCTAGTAAATTCGAATAAATAAAAATACGCTTTATATTAACAATATTAATTAAAATGCAAAAATAACATTGAATACTTGAAAAATAAATATTACTGAGTGTTACAAACATAATTTAAAAAACGGATAGCGATTAAAAGTAAAAACTATCTTTAGTTTAATTCTTATAGCGATAAATACATAAACATTATAAAACAGGAGTTATACAAATACAAAAATAATATTGTAACTAGGCGGCTACCTACACGGTTAAATTTCGAAACACCACGCAATTTCTTATCTCGGCTACGCTATGTAAAATGAAAAAAAATATTTAAATTAATAATTTCATCACGTCATGAAGTCGCCCCTGGGTAGCGCCTGCTAACGTCAATCAACAAAAACATCCTCGTTTTAATTACAATATTTCGGCTACGCCATAAATCTCTTTTTTTAAATAATTTCTCACGTCACAAAGTCGCCCCTGGGTAGCGCCTGCTAACGTCAATCAACAAAAACATCCTCGTTTTAATTACAATATTTCGGCTACGCCATGAATCTCTTTTTTTAAATAATTTCTCACGTCACAAAGTCGCCCCTGGGTAGCGCCTGCTAACGTCAATCAACAAAAACATCCTCGTTTTTATAACAGTATTTCGGCTACGCCATGAATTTCTTATAAAAAATGTCAAAACGTCACAAAGCCACTCTCTGAGTGTCGCTACTGACATCATTTACAAAAACATAATTATTTGTGCTTTTTTTAGGTACGCAACATTTTTTTAAAATACACCTACCTAACCGATAAAATACTATTAGTAATTAAACCAAGGTGCGCTTTAAAGTTCCGTATGGCCAAATAATATTATTTATTATTGACATGTAGTTCAAGCATTGCTGCATTCACGTTGCTTTACTTCTGAGAGCTCAACTGCTATGTTTTTCTATGGTTATGTTAATGTCATCTGTCATGTATTGGCGAGCTCACAGGCTATACTTACGCCCGAAATTACTCCCTAGGGAGAAAATCTAGCCTGTCTAACATTTGGACATACTCAAAACATTGTTGTCTATGGTAAATTCGATTGCTTTTCGTTTTTGTTTTGTAGTAGGATTTCGAATTTGTTAACCAAATAACGATGCAACGTCTCCATAGACTAACGGATCATCGTACTTCTTTTATAGCGATAGTTGAAAGACCAAGCTACTTTCGATCTCGATAAAATATATTGTTTCATCGGTGAAATTCTTGCTGATAAACGAAAACTCTTATTGATGAACGACACAACAAATTCAATACCTAAAACCACGTGAACGAAGCCTCGGGTAAAAGTAAGTATTTTATAATCTAATCTAGCATAAATAATAATGTGAAGGGATCCAGCAAATTAAAAGCCAGACTTAATTGAAACCACTAATGACATGATCGTTAAACCATAATTGAACCGGAAATAAAGTCAGATTGGCTCCGAAAAAGCAGAATCTTATAACTTTATCGCAGCTTTGAAATCTTAGTACTAAAAAATAAAAGTACCTACCTACGCATCGCGCGGAAAAGTATTTAATTAAAATAATAAAATTCAAAATAATATTGTTTGCCTCATGGTGTTGAGATAAGCGTTTTCAAGGATCAGGGGTGCAATTGTGAATTTTTTCTTTCCCTTAGAGAGTAGTTAATTTAAGGGTACTTATTTGTTATTCATATATGACCACACTGGTGATAAACGTCAAAAAATATTAATCCGTGAAATCAAACAATCACATGATTATTTTCATTTAGAACATTATTGCGACCTTAAGCGTTGTTAAAAACACATTTTAGGAAATGACCAAACCACATTAATTAAATTTTTGTTTTTAAGGCAGTTTTATACACCATTTAACGTTTAATCATCAGTGTGGCCATTATATGAAGCAAAGTGTCGTCGCAATTGAAAAATAATAATCTTCAAATTAATCACTCTCTAGGGGGTAGAGAAGATTCAGAATACAACCACAGCTATGTCTCAGTTTCGCGTCACGATTGTATAAATAATAATAAATAAATATTTCTTGAAACATTATAAAACTAAAATAACGTTAAATATTTTAACAACGCATTTCCTTTGCGCAAATTGAGTTTTATTTTTTGTAAGTGATTAAAATATAATTTCTGCGTCCGGGCGAATTTGGTATACAGTTCTGTGTGAAATAGAACCATAATCTTAAGGTGTGTTTTTGACTCGGTGGCTGTTTTCAGGTTCCTAAATAAGGGAATCGATTTAGAAAAGTTTTCCAGGTAGTGTACTGGTTGGCACGTCCGCCTATCATGCTACCTTCCAACATGAATATTGATTAAAAAGGTGATTCCATACTCATGACAATATTTCATGTTCATGGACTCGGACCTGAGGCGTTAGACTAAATACTTTCTTTTGATGCAGTTTTATGAGGTGTTTAATGAGGTGTTTGATGATGAAATTGAGTTTTATATGCCGTCTTCGGACGCACGGTGCACATACAGGAAAACTATTTTTAAAAAACGCAAAAGGTACAAACGGAAAATTCAATTTTGATATTTTTTCAAAAAACAAACAATCAATTCAGTTAAGTTTTGAGTTGCGGTAAAAGGGACAACAAAACGTCCATTTTAGTTTGTCATAATCAGTCCGACGCGGCGCCTTTCTTTCACTCTACAAATCCGCGTTCTCAGGTCCTTCGGCTACGTTTCGAGGCAAAGAAATAATGTGGAAAGATTAGTGGTACAAGTACGAGTAGACGGAACGCGATCTCGCGGGAGAAGTCCCACCAGATGGACAGACTTGGTAACAGAAGCGACTGGCGTCCCTCTTCAGGAGGCCCCCGGAAGCGCCGAAGGGAGAAGCGGATGGAGGCAGATCGTAACGACGAGCTTCCCTCTACGACGACTACTCTGCCACGAGTTTTATACTTGTAACATTTCTTATTTATATAATAAATGCCAACTCTTGCTCGTCTACATATCCTGAGAGCGATTTATAATTTCCCTAGACAATTTCCTTCTCCGCACATACTGACAATTTCTAAATAGTTATTAATAACATAACATACGATCATTATCTCTTAATTAGAAAACGCGATTAATTTACTTAGATTGTGTCCCACACACACTTCACATAATATGTATACGATTGCGTACATTGAACCGTGAACTGTCACAGTATTTTATGGCCCAATACTCAAACTAGCGGACCGCCAACGCGACGCTAGGTATTTTATGTACTTGCACAGTCCTATACCCCGCGTTATACTTATTTAAAAATACAATTCGAACCGACGTGCGTCCAACTCAAAGTATTTTTTCAAAAAGACAAATAAATTAATATAGCAGTCATTATAGCGCGCTGCCGCCGACCTAGTCAAAACATTTTATTATGAAGATAAGCGACTTTAGCGTCTTGAAATATTCCTAAAGTTTGATAAAATTACATTGATAATTGAATTATTTTGGAGTAGTTTAAATGCATTAAGAGTGTTTTTTATGTATTTTATTTGAGATGATGAAATAATTTTTTAAATAAAATTCCTGTAACAAGGGCACATACCATGACAGAAAAGGCATTTTCGCTTTTTTTACGTAAGCTCCTGCAATTAATTCTCTTGAAATTTTAAAAATTAATTAATTAATTTTCAAATTCAATTTCACATTTCAGTCACTGTATACCTCACTGCCGCGCAATTCCTAAACTGCCCTTACTCAAAAAAATCCACTTTCGAGAAAAACGCAAACAACTTAATCTGTTTTACATTTCTTCATAAGGCCATGATGATAACAATCAATAATTGAACTTAGTTATGCAAAAAGCCGCCAGCCATAGAAACTGAGGTACTAAAACTTTTATGAAAAGAGTGAATAATCAAATCTACACAACAGTTCAAATGTTTTTGACTTTGACAAATGATAAACAATGAATACATGAGTTTTTTTTCATATAACAAACAAGAATCTAATGTTAACATATTATAATAGAGATGAAGAGTAATATAGAACTCTAGGCATCTACAGGGCTTATGACCTGTAAATGGCTGGTTTAAGTGGCCACTTTACACACTGAGGAACATTCACCATTCTGCCCATATTTGAACATCTATATTCCTTCCATTCTTTCATCTGCTGATGTTTGTGAAGTTAAAGAGCTTGCCTTATCTTCTTTATTACCTTTTCTTAAATGTTCTTCATCTCTTTTGTAATATGTTAGTATAAACAGCTCCCCAGGGAGTTGAATCCAGTCTTTGTCAATAAAAGTTTTAGACAAACTCAAAATATTGTTGAAGAATTCAATGATTTATTTTGCCAGTTTTAATGATTTTCAGTACCGTAAGACTTTTCTAGTGTTGTAGAGGCGTTTTATGCAAATTGAGTAACTGCCGTTTTTGTGATCGACACTATTTTCAGTGGGGGATTATTAAACTTTTTTTTATATGAAAGTGGCCTAAATGTTTTTAGCAGAACGTAGAATCGACCTTACTGCATCCGATAACACCAATACTTATCGTTTTTTTTTCAAAATTGTGGACCGGATGCTTTCTGCAAAACTACGTTTAATTCCGAAAAAAAAAATGTCAAATAAGTTACTAAAAAAAGTTTTTTAATTTTTTAATTCGAATCATTCACTGCAAACAAAAACTTGCCTAAATCGAGTTAAAATGTAGTACTAAAATGATTGATGCTGCAACAAAAAAAAAAACTTTTTGTGACTTATAGTAATTATTACAGCATAAAATGTAGTATTTCATAAGGTTTACTGCATTTTAGTTGGTTTTAAGTAAAAACTGATACCAAATACATACTTTTTTTATTTTATTTTTTATTTATTTAACTATTTGTACATAATGATTATTTGTACATTGGCGGGCTTATTGCCAAATGGCAATTTCTTCCAACCAACCAATAAAATAAAAGTTTAATTTTTATAATTCAAGTTACAGTACATATTCAATAGAAAAAAAAGATTAAAAATTTAAATATATATAAAAATAGAAATAAACGTATTTGTTTATAAATTACCTTAAATCGAAACTACTTTGTGTATAAACAGTTTGACGTAAAACACAAATTAATTTAATTTTCAAAAATATAGTTTATTTATAAAATTATAGTGTCAAAAATGATTAAAAAAACCTTTGGAGTGCCAATATTAAAAAAAAACGCATTTTCGTTAGGATTTTAATCATTTATTTGCAAAAAAACTTGATGTTACTTCATGGATAAGTATTTGATTAACAACCTAAAAAGAGGGTTGGATACACTTCTAGGTAATTAAAAGCTGATTACGAATCAATAAATAACTCAAAAACAACCGAATGTGAGTTGCGGCGGTTTAGGCTCTGCACGGCAGCTTAAATATCGACCTAACTATTCGTGTTAAGTTTAATCGTCAGTCATAATGCTACTGTTGTAATGATGTGAAATGATGTTACTTATATCTGACTATATTATTTAATGAGGTACACAATTACACAACCAGAACAAAAAATCCAGTAAGTATGACATAATATTGTAAATCATTGCAATACTTATCTTGATTTGTGCAGAAAACCTTAATAATATTTTTTATGGTCTTCATCATAAAATCCATATCCGCACCTGCATGATTAACTTCAGCCCTCAGGGAAATCGGATACAAAAAATGTTTTCTTGCGCGCGGTAAAAATTAAAGCATTAAGTTGTAATGCAGAGTTTTTTGAAAATGTAAGAAAAAAAAAAATATAAAATATTTTTATAAAAACTTTGAACAACGTCACTGGTTCATATGAACCAACTTATGATATGAGAGCTATGATGGATATCCGGTTTGCTTGCCGTAAACGAACAAATCGGGAGAACTGACGGAGAAGAACCTTTAACGTCACTCGCGGAGTTATTTCAGAAATCCCAAACTTTAAAAAATCATAGCGCTGAAAATACGATATATTAAAATGATAAAAAAAAAATTGGCTGAGGGTAAAAAAGACACTGAACTTCCTTATTGTAAAAAAAGACACTTTGGCTAGAGAAAACAATAGTTTAATCTGACCAGAAATTGAAATGAATCAAGCTTACTTTGCAATTAATATCCCTTGTTACCTCTTTCGGCGTTGCAAATTGCACTTAACGAAATAACTTATACCTACCGGAGATGGAACCGATTAGATCTATTGTAAATGATCGTTTATGAAAGAATTATATTTTATTAGATATTTACCTTGGCTAAATTATGAAAAATTCTACATACGCGTCTACGCGTCTTTTCATGATTCAGAGCATATTGTGATGAAATAATGATATTATAAAGCTCACCAAAATCCCTGAAAAGCAATATTTAAAACTGGGTCTAATTTGACCCAACACCGCCACGCATGCATTTTTTTAAACAACGGGCTTTAACAGTTTATTTCTCTGCATCTATTATAAATATAACCAATTTTTTTATAAACATAAACAAATTAAGGTAAATCAGATAATTTAAAATATTGAACACTTTGAGACGATATACTTGTATAAAAACATTTATTTGAAAGAAAGATATGAAAATATAATAAGATCGCTTAGCAAGATACGCATATAATTTTTCCATAATGAAAGACACAGTGATTATCAGGCGATCATTTCCTAACCTCAGATTACATGCGGTCGACCTAATGTAACCTCAGGTAACCACACAGTAATCAGAGAGAGTTTTTTCGAACATTGAGTCAAAGGTAAATTATGTAAATATAAACTTCACATTATGAAAGATTTTTTTTTTCGCTTGTTAAAAATTTTCCTCTTATTTTTTCTTTCGTACTCTTTCTAAGTATTAAAATATTTTATTCCTGAAAAGATTGAAAAATGAAATGAAATCTAACGATTTCTTCAATTTAAAATAATTTTATGATAATATCAAAAAGTAAAGAAAAGTTGTGACAGTTGAAATTGAAATGGAACAAGAAGTAATATCGGAATTTCTATATGGATTGTCAGCAAAACTTCTTTTAGGAAACTAGCCAAGCACTTTGAGCAGATTATTGAATATTTGATGGCCCGACCTTTTCTAAAAATGTCGTTTAAAATGATATAATTTAAAAAAAAAATGGTTATTTAAATTTACCTGTATTTTTTTCACTCTACACAAAATAAATATTTCAGTTCTGTGATTGATTTACAACCAGAAACCTGGACGAGTGGTTTTGACTCCACGGCTGCTCTCAGGTAAAAATCCTAATTAAGGCGATCGAGTGAAGATATGTCTGCCTCGTCGTGTAGTGGTTACTACCTACCAATCTTGAGGTCCTGGGTTTGATTTCTGACATTTCCAATTCCTGGACGTGTAATTACAATTTTTAAGTTTTTTTGAACTGCAATATTTCACAGTTCCTGGATTGGCACTTGAAGCGTAAGACTGATCACTTTTCCTTAATGTAACAGATAATCAAACGATGCTAAATTTGATTTATCAATATGTAACATTGATAAAATATGTAAGAACCAGCTGACAAATTGCATGCTTGCAATTGAGAAACACTTTAATTTTAACTCATCCAGGCCTAGAGGGAAAATTTAGGATCCCCCAGGAGTATGTTATTTTCTTACTTTTTTGTAAATCATCAAATTTATTGATTTTATTTTTTGCACATTGTTCAGAATAGAAATTGCGTAGAATTAAGAATAGTCCAGAGGAGCGTAGAATCATATTTTAATACATTAGACTGTGACCAAAAATCTCCCCACTTTGCCCCACTTTAACCACGCGAATGCGGTAAGTCGAGGCGTAAAGTTACCAGATCACTAAAAACATAATCATAACACAAATGTAAGATAATTATATTATAAAATAAGCAATTCGTTGATTTCTCTAAAATGTTATTGTACATTCGCAAATATTGATTGACACAACAGAGTAGATGAGTAAAGAGTCATTTAAGAAGATTAATTTAATTTAAAAATTTTGACCTAAAAAATTGAACAAATTTTAGTTTACGTACCTAAAACGGACATTTTTACGTCATGTTAAATAATATTTGATGTTTTAAAGATAATTTTGGTCAAATGTCCACCACGGCGTTGTTTAATCCGAGTGATTAAATTTTCGTGAGTTCTCTCATTAGATGAGCAAAGTAGCGTAAAAAAATTGACAATTCTAGCAACCCTAGCAACACTAACAAAATGTCCATCTTGTTTTCTTTGACAATCTGGCAGATGGAAAAATAATTCAATTTTTAAGTAATACATTTGCTACTTACACATGCATTTGCTACTTGCACATGAAATGCGATTCCATCCTGTTTTTTTAAGATCCCAAAAAAATGTAAACATATATATATACTTCAAAACGACACAACACGGCATAATTGAATTCAAATCAGGAGTTGCGTACTGAGCTAATGTCTACAAATAAACTTATGTGTTGAAAGGGAAAATTACTGCTTTTAAGAGTAGTTTAGTCGTCTTCTATTTGATGCGCGTATGCGATTTCTGGACTATTCTTAATTCTGTGGTAAATTGTTAACATATTTTCTGCCCAATTCTTAAAACAAAATTTTACATTTGTCTTTGCTCTTTCCCCGTGCAAACAACAATGATAACAATTCCTCGCTCTACAGTTTAGTGATCTTCTATGCATCGGTCAGTTCATATCACATTCGGTTATTTCTAGCAATAACGACGAAAATCCGGATGTCATGTTTTAGATTTCACATATATTTTATTTTATTTATTTATTTATTCATATTTTTCGCTTACAAACTATAATTAATAATAAAAATAATGTGACCTCACTGGGGTTTCCCGTACCGAGGACACTTAACAATTTAGTTTTTTTTAATTACATTTGAGAATAAACAAAGAAGACTTACTTAAAAAACAAAAATAATTAACAAATATTCAGACAGTTTTAAAAACTAGGTATTTATGTACATTTATATTATTTAAATTACAAAACACACAATGAAAATAACAAAAACCTAACATAAGCCATACAGTTGTGGAGCAGTTGATTCAGCATTGGTATGGGCGAATGAGACAATCCATTTTACTTCTACCTAGCTCCACTATCCATTTTTTTATAGCCTTTTTAAACATTTTCTCATAACTAATTGCTTTAATAGATAGTGGAAGTAGGTTATAGATTTTAATTGAATAATACTCAAAATCTCTTTGTCCGAAAGTGGTATTAGTTTGTATTTGTTTAAGTTGTCTATGTGTTGAGGATCTAGTGATTATATTATTTGTATGTGATGTATTGTGGGGGTTATGTCTTTCATTTGAGTAAGAGTAGTTTTTGAATCTATAAGTGGGGATTGTTTTAGCGTATAATTGTTTTGGTGTCATAAGTTGTTTTGGTGTCATAACATGTTCTCTCCCAACGCCCAACTAACGGTTGTGTTATTTTAAATCAGTGGAATTCAACGTATAGCAGCAAGTGGACCGCAATGTCATAAAGCATCCTCTCGCAAAAGTATTTTATTTAAAAAAACGCACGAATTTTGCAGAAAGCTCGAAACATTAAAAAAAATGTAAGTTGTAGTAATACTTTAATAACAATCATAGTATTTTTTTTATTTTTTTTTTACGTTTAGGCTCGGAAAGGTTAAGATTATCTTGTAAATATTCAGGAATATAATACAGCGCTCTATGCACCACTGCAGATGATTTTTTAAATTGTAAATGTCAGATTGAAATGTTATGAAATGCATCAATTTAAGGAATTTTGATATTAAAACAAATGTTTACTATTTCAGCTAATGTTTTTGTTCGCTCGAAAGTTTTAATCGGGAATGTTTAAAAACGAAGTAAAACGAGTTTGTTTTAATGTTTCATATTTTCAAATAAATGATAGTAGCACGGAGTGCTTGGTGTGTGATTAAATTATTTTAAAACGTCAAACTTTGTTTGAAACTATTTTTTAACATTTCGCTTACATTTTCCGAGCAAATTCATTAGAACAGCATTAACCAATTTAACAGATTATATCCAGACGAAACACCGGTTATATTAAAAATTGTTAAAATCATGTCCAATCAACTTATAAGTTCTCGCTAAGATTTCAGTTAATATATTGAATTTTTATATAATCGAAGTGGTGATATTACGGTTAACTATTTATTTTTACGAAAATAATTTTTGTATTTATTATTTATTTCTTTAGACTATGAAATTTAAATAAGTTTTTTTATATTAAAGCATGGTTGGCTCTGCATTATTTAGCCTTTTTAACAGGGAAAAAAAATGTTCTCTAGCGTATTTGACATTAAATTTTAATTTTAAAAGCTATGTTCTGGGTTTTACCAAATTTTTGTAGACAAGGACTGGATTCAACATTTTAGGGAGCTGGTCATACTTACATTTTCCAACAGAGATTAAGATTTTTTTGGAGAAGGGAATAAAGTAGTTTAGACATTCACAGGGCTTATAAACTGTCAAATGCTGGTGTGCAAATGTGGCCTCTTAAAACTGTGTAAAATTCACAATTCTGTCTATATTTGAACATCTATTTTCCTTCTATTACTCCACCTGTTGGCTTTTGTAAAGTTAAAGAGCTGAACAATTTTTTGTTGCTGGTGAGATTTACCTAATTAAATGATTCATTTTTTATACTTCTTCTTAGACCTGGTGGATTTGTCAACAATGTTTTGAGTTTGTCCAAATTTTTGTCACTTCTCTAAAATGTTCTCTATCTCTGTTGTAATATGTCGGTCTCGTAAAATAATGGTCAGTGCGTTTGCCTACCATGCAAGAGGTCTAAAGTTCGATTCCCGATATGGTTGATGTGAAATATTTATTTAAAAAAAAGGGTTTTTTACACCAAAAATATTTCTTAGTCCCTGATCTAGTACCTGAAGCGTGAGACTGATCATCTTGCCTTTATGCAACAAAAATGATTAAGATACGCTGCGAATGGTGTGAAAATGCAGTGTCCTATGCACCATTAGGTGCGGAAAGGGAATTATGATGATTTGATTTATTATTTTTTATGGTAGATGTATTAAATGTACACGAATAATATTTTATTTTCAAATTTTACCAACACTGATATGGCCATTAAAATTTTGCGTCTAGGAATTTTTTCAAATAGCAGCAACCGTTTTTCTTATCAAATCGTTTCAATTGAAATTTCATAAAGCCCAACAAAATTATTTGCTCGAGTGTTGATATTCTTCTTAAAAACTGGCTAAATTTGACGTTGAAACAAGGGAGAGATTACAAACAGTATGATCAAACATTTAAAATAATTATCAGAGCGTTATAATTATTTGCACAAATCGTCCAAATCCCAACGTTTGTATGTAACGCGATGTCGTAGCGTCTTCTAGAGCCGGGCTCACATCTCGAGTAACGTTACTATGGTCTATCTCCTCGATACAAAGGCACATCTCCTCTGACATAATGGTCTATCTCCCATCTCGTTTGTTAATAAAGCTCGCGTCTCGTCGTTTTGGGGTTTACTGGATTACTAGAGCCTGCAACAATGGAACTTCTCGGCGAACACAATAAGCGTACGTAGAACAAACGTGTACGGATGATACGTACTCTTTGTGCTCGAGGGTTTAATTATACATACATATTATATTCAGATTTACAAGCGTTGTATACGTAACTCCGCCGTACATAATATTATTTACGTTCTAGCATTATGTGCTCCTAATACCGAGCAATAATCTTTCGCACTATTTCGTCGCTTGTCAGATTCTCCGCTTTCCTGGCAGTCTGTTGGCAGTTTATGTCTGAACTGCGAGACGCGTGGAATTTGGCAGACGGAATCGAAGTTAAAACTGAATATGTTTCTTTTTTGGGTAATACCGCCTGTGTTGGATTTGTTCCGACTCTTCCGCTACCATTGCAGGAGCCATCTTCAGAATAAACTGTGTATTTTGTAGAAAAAAGTATCTATATATTTGTACGAGTAATTTGTACCGTGTTGCAGTCGGCAGTCGGCACATTTCTATTTGTTTTTGTAGTATGTATTGCTGGGAACTATGTTGAGTTTTTTTCAAGCCCGTCGTCTTAGTTGATGTTATTTGGGTATCTGTGTATTTTAATTGCCTCTTTTATTATTCGTGCACTAAAATTACTGGGTTTATGTAAAAAGTTTTCCGCTTTTGCGGATTTGTTGGGGTGCCCAAGTTTACACTTTCTTTGGTGTTCATCAATCCTTTGCTGTGCGCCCTGTTTGTCTTATGTACATTTTATAACATCCTTGCCAACTTAGTTTAAAAACGGCCTCCGTTTCCGGGGATTCTTATATTTTAGGTTTAATAAATGGTTCTATTTTCCCATATTTCCAAACGTTGTTGCTATATATTGTTTTTTAAGCACTTTTGCTATTCTGTCAGTAATATTCTGCACATATGGTAGGTATGCAGTTCCTCTGGTAATATCTTCTTCCTAGCTTGCGATTTAATAATGTTGTCAGTTTGCTGCACTCGCGGTATTGTCCAAAAAAGAAACATATTGATGATGAACAGTGACCGTGAAAACCTTTCCACCCATTGAAATTGAAGCTGTTTCCGAGAAAACTAGGAATCTCTCAGCTTAAATGCTATAAATACGACCTCAAAAGTCATTTTGATTGTAAATTGTAGTGGTCGGGTTTATAAAACATTTTCAAAATATTTCTAGTTAGCTGCGAAATTCATACATTTAATAAAAAAAATACTCTTGCGAGAGGATGCTACATGAGATCGCGCGACACGTTGAACAGCACTAATCTAAATTATCACTACGTGAGTTGGGAGAGGCAATGTTTGTTAAATATAAAGCACGAAATACGTGTTTTTTTGTTACAGCTGGAATACTGAGAAATATATGATGGAACTAAGGTACAAACTCGCAAAAATACGTTTTCTGTCAAAAAATCACATCTAAATTTAACTAAAATAATGCTCTTAATGCATTTCAACTACTTCAAAGTAATGAAATTTTCACTGTAATTCAACCAAAATTTTCGAATATTTGGGAACGCTAGAGTATCTTGTCTCCGTTGGAATTCGTACTGGAGTTTAAACATGCGTCCGGAGCATTGCTATGAAATAATTCTAACAATATATGTATTTTTTTGTCAGTTTGGAGAAACACTTTTACCTGGACGCACGTCTGTTTTAAATAATAATTTTTTGAAAAATATAAGATGGGTTTTGAGGTTTTGAAGTGGCGTTTCTTAAATAAATAAAACACCGCACGAAAAAACGTTTATCGAATTAACAGCAAGTAAAATTCAAAATGTACTGTTACCAAATCCAATAATAACTTGTTATCTGTATGAAAACATTAAATTTATTAAATTAAAAAACTTGATAACCTTAGTTTAATGAAGATATCCCTTGATCTTTTAAAATCAAACTTGAACGCTAGACTAATCAACAAGAAACGTCGATTATTTTATACGTTGATTGCTCAGATTGATTGGTACTTTACGTCTATCACAAATGAATCTTCGTGATAGTTTTTTAGCCCCTCTGAATCCTTGCATTCAGACACGAATATTGTAATGGATCATTGATACAAGGTTCGAAGTGACATCATAGTAATATATCTAGCTTGTGTGCAGGAATCTCTCGTCGTGATTTTCTAACAGGATACATGAGCTCACGATGGTCTTGACGGCTTTACATGACTTTTGTTTTATCAAATTGACTTTTTTTTATTTAAAATTAAATATTTATTTTACATATGTCGAAGTCGTGTTTATGCTTACTTTTGAAAACTAATTTTTTACATATTAGCCTTCATATAAAGTCACCATCATTAATATCTAATTAAAACACGATTATTGCGAACGTTTTTCTTTACTGTAGGAGAATATATTATCTCTACTTATATTGTCTCGTCGAAATCTCCGTATTTGTAAGTGAGTTGATGTTTATGTCAAGGTTTGTTCAAATAGTGGGTAATTATTTGTATAAAGTAATTAGAAATTAAGATTTAATTTACTTGTATTTGAAAAAATCTTTTGAAAATATTTTTTTAATTAAGACCATTTTTTTAACGGCTTTTGCCTTTGATTATTATTTTTTATTTTATATATATTTGGACCCCTGTATTTAGTAGCCTTACGTGTCATGTACAAGGCTAAGGTACTCGGAAAAAAAACATTTTTGTTTGTCTTGGATATGGGATGTTCGATCAATCACCATTGTTGCAAAGTTCAAGAACAATGGCGCGTGATAACTACTTTTAACTACAGTGTGGATATCTGTTAAGGATATTCCATCTTTCCTGCATTCTGCTTCAAGATTATGGCGTTGCAAACTGAAAAATGGGCACTGAAATTACAGATGTTCTATTCTCTGTGAAGAAATATCATCGCATGGACAATAGTCATCATTCCTTAATTTAAACCTATATAGATAATTTGGGTCGTTTCAAAAGTACTTTGGTGATGATGACGGAAGTTTGCTGCATCAGCCAGCGTTGGGAAAAACATTTTAGTGATTTTACCTGTAGAAGAAGCGCGGTAATGATCCTCCCAATGCTGCTGCGTATTTTGTTTTATACAGCGTTTAGCAAAGCTAGGGGGAAATTCTGAGAAGAAAGGTGCCGTTCTTTTACAAGTTGCGGCTCTTGCTCGTTCATCCGCTCTCTCATTTCCTACGATACCAGCATATCCTCTTATCCAGCATATTTGAATGTTCATCCCTATTATTTTTAGATGCTTAATTTTACTCTGAATATCTACAATGAATGGATTTACCGACCGAGTATCTGTTTAATTAATTAATCCTTTAATTAATTACAAACAAATTTAATCTTAAAAACAAAATTTCAAACTTTGTGTATACTAAAAACAACATAAAACAAAAAATTTCATTGGCAAACATTGTAAAAAAAATCATAAACACTTAAACGTATAACTGAAGCATAAAAAACAAAATAACAGAAAATAAAGGATGCTATGTATTATAATGTATTACTTCATATTAAAGTAATCAGGGCCAAAGACAATGCCACACATAGTTATTTCAGTTTGGAAAAGAAATGTATTAAAAGCACCGATTTTAATTATAATCTGGATAAATTTAAAATATCTACATTATTTCCATGTTTGTTTGCTAACACGTGGAGCCGTGAAAAAGTGTATAGGTGCTATTCAGTTTGAACAAAGCGAATCTGCAAAGGCAATAGTTTGCCTCGTTCCACGCTATCTTACATTTAAAAAAAAAACAACATTTCGGGACTATCAAAAACGTTATTTGATATTTTGAATCCCTTTTTTCACAGATATGTAATCATTTTAAACGCTTCATTATTTATTTATAGACTAGTTCTTCGATGGGAATATTAAACTTTAAATTTATGAACCTTAAAAAGTTGTGCTAAACCCTCTTCATGCTATTTATGTGAAAAACGCTGTAAAGAGGCCAAACTGAGGAACCATAATCCAAGCAACTTCATACTTAGGTCATTATAATACTTTTAATGCATCAACAGACTTAAACTCCATTGTTGATATAATGACAAAGCCGAGGGTTTTTGTGGTTGTAATTTTCATCTCATTTATATGAGGCAAAAACGACAGATTTTCAACAAAAATGATACTATTTTTTTTTTATTAATCAAATATGCATTAGATATTATACTCCCAGGAGTTATAAAACAACTCATTTGGGACCGTTCATAAAAATGAAAACATTTTTGTGACAATACATAATATCATACATAGTTAATACATCCGAAATAGTAAAAGACATAATATAAGAAACATAAAACACAGTACTTTACATCATATATATATGTATAAATGACAGTAATAACTATCACTATCAAAAATATTTAAGTTCTCTGTTCAAAAGTCAAGGCCGCTTTGTTGATGCTGTATTAAAAATAAATGGGTCTTTGATATGCGCAAACTGCATTATATGAGACTTATCTACGTAAGGATTAAGCGCATTGCTAATGATGCATCAGGCCTGAAGAACTTTTTTAATTAGTGGAACAAAAGCTATGTAGTTAAATTAATTTGATTTGTTTGCCTCTTTTTAATATAATTTATGGAAGAAATTGTTTTTCATAGCATAAATAAGTTAAACAGTAATTTATTAAGGTAGGTAATTCGTAAATACACATTTTTTCACGTGCCTCTCCTAGCTTTCATTATTGCCGCGTTCTCTCTGCGATTGTCGAAAAGGTAACAAGTCCCTAAAATATGCAACGCAAAGTCATTTCCCCTCATTTTTCTCAATAACCTCGATAGAATAATTCCTGCTGCCGAACCTCCCTACCCGGAGCCCAGAGGTACAGGGGGGTGCGTTCGCCCCTACTGAATAAGTAACGGTGCAAATCGACAAACCCTGTTCTCGCGCCAGCCAGACATGAACATTTTTAACATAGCGAGCTTTCACTTGATTTCTCATGAGTAAACTGAATAGTCGATTCTTTATTACCCTACAACAAAATAATTATATTTTAATTCACTTTTTTTGACCACCGAATCGTTACATTTTCGGGTAAAATTGTACCTTTCACCCGAAAGAATATTTTTTTCAAGTATATCTGCGGTTAATTTACAATATAATTCACTGTGCTTAAATTTAATCCAAGAAAACTTTGTAATTTTATAAAAATGACAGACAAATTCGTACAAAAGTTGACCTCGAAAAATATTTTTTTAATAGTCCAAAATCTTCATTGCCTACCAAACCATCGGCATTGGAGTAAAAAAAATATGGTCATAAGTTAGAACATGGTGTCGTTTTTTTACAAATAATGTAAAACCGTTCTATGGAAATCAAAACTAAAATGCCACTTTACACGACTTTCATTAAACTTCATTTTCAAATAATATGAAAGCGAGTAAAATATTTGTTATTTCTATTTCTACATTATTTTTTGTAATAAATCAATTTTAAAATTGTACAAGAAATAATTAAGTAAATATTTTTTTTTTTCAATATAATGAAAGGGAACCGATGTTATAAATTGAGGGCATTTGATCAACAATAAGTTATATTGAGTAAGTTATTTTTTTTTAATTAGACCAATTTACATTTTTTTTTTTTTTTAATTAGCCGGTAAGTTTTTATTTTAGAAGCTTGTAAGCAAGTGGAAAAGAGAAGATGTTGTAGGAAATAGCGAAAAATACACCACAATATACACAATATTTAAAAATACAATAAACAAATAATTATTTAAATTCCCCCTAAACTACAAACGTAGTTTGTGTAGACATTTTTTTTTGTAGACAAGGCTAGATCCCTTGGAAATCAAAAAGACTGAAATTTATTGCAATCGGGAGGAAAATCATATTTGAGAAGAAAATATGAAAGTCTAGACATTTACAGGGCTTATGACCTGTCCTATTCATTGGCTTTGAACATCTACATTTACTCAACTATTCCATCTGCATTGAATAAAGACACAAAAAGTTATTTATTTAAACGCCCATAAGACTTTTTACATTTTTAGTACAGTTAAAAAAAAAATAGTAAAAAAGGTATTTAGCGATTAAAATAGTAAAATGTAGTAGATAATATATATGATCTGAGTATACATGGGTGAAAACATTTGTTTTTTACTTGGGTAACGAAAAATGCAAATACAATTTTTAAAAATGTACACTTGGGTAAAAAACATAAGTTATTGACAAAAAAATATGTTAAAAAAATACATAGGAATTAAAAATATTACAATAACAATATTTTCTAAAATTACGCGGCCTGCTGAGAATTGCCGCAATACTTACCGGCACTTGATGAAATTTGTATAGATAATACAGACACGGTACGTACATAATCTTTAGATAATTATATACACATCACCAAATCAAATCCCATCTCCGGGCTATTGTGTATTAACGTTCATATGTATGTGCTATTGAATGAATCCTTACTCAAACTCACACCAGTTTTTTATTGTATTCTAGGCTACAATACTGATGTCATTCTCTTCTGATTAAATAAATAAACCCGTAATAAAAATTAATGTGATTATAATTCATCGTGCGGCCTCCCTATTTTTCCACCTTTGAATAAATTACCCACCCCCTTCCTGACCGAGTTTAATTGACTTTATGAATCACACATCATTCTTTTCTCGCTTCGTTTACCTGGTTTCATTACTCGTGATTTATTAAGCCGGGTTCACACAATCCCAATAGAAATAATTCACGTAAACCTTTGTTTTACCTTCCCGCGGTGAAATTTTTACGAAATTTTCGCGAAACATTGTTCTTGTGATTTAGCTGTCGTTGATTTTTCATGAATTTATTTTAACGATTTTTGCACACCCAGCGACGGATTAGTCTCTCTGCAGTCCCGAAGGATTAATAAACTCTGATTATATGAGAATGTTACTTTCCTCTCTCTGATATTTATATTTAGGGGAGACAATTGCTCGAAAGAATCGTAATTGTAGGCTTTTTGCCAAAGTTTACTTTATATATTAAATTTGATTAACTTTTTTTGTTAAATCACATCATATAGATTATAAGACGCAAAACATATCGACATATTTTATTTTCGCTAAAATCCACAGGTTTTGGGTGATTTTGTAGTTTAAAAATCAGTTTTTTTTTTAACAAACTATTTCCAAAGTGGACACTAAAAAATTCTTCTCGTAAGGGAATATTTCCATTTTCAGACAAACGTGACTACCTATTTCAAAAAACATACAATTCATGTTTGTGCTCCACGAGTGTCTCTGAAAATGAAGAAATCGAATAAATCCTCCAAATTGCTGTTTACACGTGGACAATGGTTGACTCCTGGGACGGAAGTGTATTGTATTGTCTGCATGTAGATGGCTTTTTAGTGTTTTGTTTTTATTTTCTATCCTTTTTGCCTTCTCCTACAGCTTAAACTGTTTATTTAAATGGTAGTTTTGTTCACCATCGTTTTTTTCCTCACAAAACTGACTATTTACTAGAAAAAGGCAGTTTTGGGATAAATTTTTAAGAAATATACATATTTTTCATATGCTTATTGGTATACACGGTATTCCAGGGCCTGACCGCAAAACTTTAGATGAACATTCCTCATAGTGACCTTTAAAAAAAATCTTTATAAAATTTTTCCACAGTCAATTATTTTTTTTATTTTTTTTAGTTTTTTTAATCTCAAATGTAGTAAATCCTTAATTTCTTGAACAAGCAGTCCCTCCACAAACCCTCACCCCTCTTCTACCCAGCCGCTTCCCTTTTCCGCGTCTGGTGCGTATCTCTTCGTTGGTCAAATACGTTTTTATTTAAATAAAATTTTATAGGGGAGGGTAGGGGATTGTGGAAGGGATGCTTGTTCAAGAAATTAATGATTTTTTCCATTTTGAGGTTATAAAAAAAGTTTCTTTTTTTATAAAAAAATTATTAAAAACTTTTTTAAAGCTTACTATGAGGAATGTTCCTCTGAAGTTTCGCGGCCTGGCCCTGAAAATCGTATATGTATATGTTTATTTAGTGGACCGGCCTAATTTTTTCAGGAACTGAAAACTCGTCATGTATTCTTAACTTTATACTCATATTATTTTTCACCTGAGTTCGATAGGGATCATGTTAGGATCTGTGTCAGGATTTTGCCGGTAGTGTCTTGATAATTTGATGTTCCACTGTGATTTGTTATAGATACGTATTGTTTTTCTTCTGTTGATTGAGTGCATGTTGTGTAGTGCAAATTATTCTTATGTTTCCTATTTGTATTTGGGTTTCGTGTCGTTTGATTGATTTGTTTGTATTACTATGTTCTTCTTCTTTTCCGATGTGGGATCTGGAGCGTGCGGCCGCGGTCTCAATTTGGAACTGTATTCCTCCACTGTAATACTGGGAAATTAGAAAAAGGTGATTGTGCTGACCATGTGTATTTGATTGATGACAATACTGCAGTGAGGGGTACAATGAAAGTTTTTAAAGTTTATTTATTTTGTTATTTTCGCGGTTTGATTATAAAGAAATATTACACTTTCGCTTAATCAGTTAAAAAAAAAAAAAAAAAATTGATTTTGATATGCGAAACTGAAGAAAGACTCAAGTTTTTATGAACAGTTTCGGGAAAAGGGTGGATGCTTTCATTGTATACTCATATTATCATAGAACAGTCTGTATTAAAAATATGTTTACCTGAAAAAGCACAAATTTAGACAGAGTCAGTTTTGGAAAAAAAACTCGTCGAATATTCTTAGTATAATTATTAAAATTACTCTGTTGTCTTGACAACTTAAACAACTGAATATAACACAGTGAATTATATGTACAGCCATTTCCGTTTCATGATTCTATTTTTAGAGGTTATTCCATCAATCAACAAAGTCGTTTTTTGTCCATGTCTTCTATTCAAGGATTCACTTAATAAATAGGAGGATCTGGTTTCTAAGAATCTTGTTGAATTTAATGAAGTGCTTTTTTGCAGAAAAAAAAGAAACACGCAAGGACCAACAAGACACGCTTTTGTGAAAGGCTTAGAACAGAGAAGTTACAGCGAATAGGACAAAAATAACAAGATGGCGGCTTCTTGACATTTTGACATTTTTATTCATTGTGTTTTAAGACACATTTTTAAGGGCATGTCAAAACCGTTAGGCTACAACAAAAATTACTTAATATTTTGCTCTATATTGGTCAATTTTTACAAATTATTTGGACAGTGTTTTCCTGTCACTGTCTTGCAGATGCCTCCTTGATGCTGTGCAAAAAAAACAACTGCATGTCGGAACTTTTATGCCTCACTAAAATAAACAAAATCGATGCTTTGTAGTCCCATTTTTCACACTTCAAAACTGAACCAATTTTGATATTTTTTTGAAACTAGGAATTCGAATAAATTTTCTGTATTTAAATTTAAATATGAACAACTCCCTAGGGAGGAAATCCAGCTGGTCTGCGAGCATTTGGACATAATCAAACATTTAAATATACGTTAAATTACTACCTGGTAAAAGAAGAAGTATAAAAATTGGAAAATTGTTTTCAGGCGTTGCCTAAGAGGTGATTTAGTTCAGCCGGATGAATCTCACCCGAGCGATAAAGGTTTCAGCTCTTTTACTTCACAAAAGTCAACAGGTGGAAGAGTTGAGGAAATGTGGATGTTCAAACATGGGCAGAATGGTGAATGTTACACAGTGTGTAAAGTGGCCACTTAAACCAGCCAATGACAGGTCGTAAGCCCTGTAAATGCCTAGACTTCCATATTCCCTTCTCAAAAACGTTTTCCCTCTCTGTTAAAATAAATTTTAAGATTTACTAGTGTCTCACCAGTCACGTTCTTACGCAGAACGTATTGACTGTTTGGTTTTTTCTTAAAAACAGTACAATTAAATCGTTTTTTATCTCATTGAAAAAATAAATATTAATATTCAATAAATTCTGATGACATAACTATTGGTCGAATTCCGAAATCAAATGTCCCACCGGTCACAATAGAATGCCCCAACTATTGGAATCACTGATAACTAATTTATTGTGATTTTCCTAAATTTGTCTTATGAGTAAACGCCACTGTGGCACTGAACTGAACTAAAATAAATATCAAGATTACGCTTTTTTTACATAATTCCCTTACCGTCGACAAAAACGTAAAAAAAACCACTGTAATCGCCGTACGAATCAAGATTCAGTGTGTTTGTTATTTTAATAAAATTAGGAAACGTGTAAGTGACAAAGATGTATCGTCTTCGCCCAAATACTACATTTTGCTGCTATCTTAGTTTGCATCAAGCACGCGATAGTCGATGCCGCCGCACGCTTACAAACTTACAAAAACCACATCTATCAGTTAGAACACCGTTAGTTCTTTTCCATTCCTACGAGGCCTTCGATGTGATGAGAGAGTCTCGCCACGATGGCTACAGCTACACTGTTCATCAGTTACCCCCCCGAAAGGCCTTGGAAGGTCACGCCTCTTCCTATTGTGTCACATTTCCTCGGATATATTATCACAAAGCCGCTTATTTATTATCTATATTTTATTTGTTTCCAAATCTACACAAGGAGGCCATCTTGTACGAGCCAATTAAATTATTTAGAAACATTTCCGTTTTAGTCATATGCGCACAAGCATAATTAAATGCTGATGCGATGTACGATTACTTCACTAATAAATTACACATATCACAGAAAGCACTTAAAATTTTTCAAGAACGTACTAAATTTACTCAAACGTATACTTTTTAAAATTATATGTGTAATCGTTTAATATATAATATAAATTTGTTTGAAAAAAAATACTATTTTGATTTCATTATTATTTAAAACTGGTATAACAAACATTGTAAAATAAATTTACATTCATATTTTTATTTTTGTTAGTCTAATTACGGTTAGTACCCCATAATAAGACTGGAAAGTGTTTTTTTTCACATATATTTTTATTTCATTAAAACAAAAGTACATATTTTCAGCACATTAAATAACCAACGCTTAGACATAAACAGATGTATTTTTGCGACAATTTTTGTCTTCCTTCGATAGTCATTATTTTACTGACTTCTCCCAAGCAATGCACGAAGAAATTTGTAAATATATATTTCACTCTCTGTTTTTAGCTAGTAAAATGATATATCTTTTTCTTTCTTAGAACGGGATAAGTTACCTTAGTTAGACACTCAAAGTAGTTTCAAATTAATTTTACAAGTTTATGTCCGAATAGTATCATGATAAATAAACTACGTGAATTTTATTAATATATACTTTGTTTAAAGAGCCGAAACATGCGAAGTAAAATTTTATTTGTTATTTTTAATATTGTTGAATAATGTGACCCTAAATCCTAATTTTGGATCCGCCAACTATTCGTTTAGTAAGTTAACAATGTATTTATTCATAGTAATTCCTCAAGGTCTATCAATTGCTTATCACCAACAGTGGGTGATGTAAACTAACTCTTTGGTAATCTAGGCTTTTGTAACTTTACCGTTCACACAAATCGGTTTGGATTAAAGTGCTGTTTGGCGATTTTGAAATCAGTTATGTATTTTTTAGTTAACTATTACAAGCTTCCGTTGCAATGATTTTTATCTTTATTACTACATATAAAAGAACTATAAAAATTATACCAATCAGGTTCAATCTAAATATAAATCAAATTACTTTACTTCCTAATATTTACCCTTTCAAAACAGTGTCTTAATGTTAGTATTAAATTATATTGAATCTAGTATATTAATAATGCATCAAAATATTATTTTTTTATAAAGGAATAACCCGCTAAGCCTCTTTTTTAGGGGTTTGTGAGCATGTGGGAAATAGGATAAGGAAGGAAGTTACGAAAAATATATCCAGACCAATTGAGAAGATAAAAATTCTTGGATTTACTTCTTGCAACTGGCGGGAATCGAACCCACGACGCTAGTTTCACAGTTAGCTGTCTTACCAACTGCGCCACGGCGGCGGCGCCTAATTTGAATCTGGTGTTTATTTTCGTACATTTTTCTACTCAGGATGAAGGCTTTAAAGACTTTTAAATGAAGAGGATATTTGAAATAAAATAAAAAACCTTTTTTTTAATTTTTAACCCAACAA
Source organism: Micrasema longulum (assembly GCF_059751315.1). Classification (NCBI taxonomy): domain Eukaryota; kingdom Metazoa; phylum Arthropoda; class Insecta; order Trichoptera; family Brachycentridae; genus Micrasema; species Micrasema longulum. The sequence goes on from NW_028277611.1 coordinate 927,382, forward strand.
ATATTTTGTATTTGATAAATCATTATTGCAAGCATACGTGCATAAGTATCATATCAAACACCAAAGATTGCATAATCTGTATTAAGAAGAAAAAAAAGAATTATCATTTTTTATAAATTTATATAATGAATAGATAATGTTTGTTACATTTTGTGGATACAATTGTTTTTTTTTAAAGTGAATAAAAGTGTTCCCATACGACTTACTATGAAAAGGATAAATGTAAGTGTGTTTTCCTTAAAGCATCAGAATTAGAGCTCGTATCCTCTTTAGAGAGTGACAGCAAAATTCAATATTAAGTTTTATTTTATTATATGTTATTAGGTTAATATATTAACGTTAAATTTGGCCAATATTTTTAATATCCAATTTAAACTTTTTGATAGAAATGTTAGTTTAATAATCAAACATGAATTTTTACGTAATTAAACATTATTATTTCAAATGGGTTTTTTCAATAAAATCTAAAATTATTCGAATTCAACTATCTTTTCATATACATTACATACGGCTATTAGGCAAAATATAAACTATCGATATCAACATCATCCCCTTTTCCGCATCCAGTGGTGCGCATTGTTAAATAAAACATATTACGTATTTTATTTTCAAAACTTTTATTATTCTATTGTGCTGATGACTAATTTTAATTTACCATAACTGTTAAGCAGGAGGACAATAAATGACCTCTTGTTTATTTATAAATTATTAAATAATAAAATAGATTGCCCAGAACTGTAAACTTCAATAAACTTACGTATCCCGCATAGACCAACAAGACTAAATTTGTTGTTTTACAGTCATCATCATGGCACTAATTATTCATTGAATTCATCAATTATTCGCATGCAGCGACTTGCAATTCAATACAGTGATGATTTAGATTTATTTTATACCACGCCGCTGATGATTTAGTCCTGTGTTTTGAAAAAGAATTAACAATTAAAAATTCAAATAATCATTAGTTCTTCATTTTTGTTTTAACTCTTTACTCTTGTGTGTATAAATATTTTTTAAATTTATTATTGTGTAGTATTAATTTTTTTATAAACCATAAAGTAAACTTTTTAACTTTCATTTGAAAGCACATTATTTTCCTTTTTCTTCTTTTTCTTCTCTTGTTCTTTTTTAAAAAGTGCTATTTTATTCAATTAATATTTCTTCTATTTAGGTAAATATTTATATTTGTTACAGATGAATATTTCTTTTTTTGATACATCAATACAGTTGATTATTGTTTATTTTTCTTGATGATTTGTTATTTTATAATATTACGCTATTTTTTGTCGTATTTTTTTTACTGGTTTTATTGTAATTATGTAAAAGGTTAATGGAACCGTAAAAAAATGAATAAATATTTCGTGTTATTACTCTTTAATAGATTTACATAGATTTAGTGTAGTTTCTGAAATTATTCTTTTTGAATTATGTTATTTTTAGCTAGAATGCAATTATGCATTTTTCTTTTATTTTTAACTTATCATATACCGCAAGAAAATCGCAATACAAAAAGTTGTAATTTTTTAAAAACGATGTATTTACAAAAGTTAATAAAAAATCAACATTTTTATATTAACTTAAAGTAGTTTATTACACACTAAAAGTCCCAACTCTACGGGACTCAAAGTCCTAGAGTGAGTTGGGACGAGTAATTAGTTGATACAGACACACGAGTAATAAAAATTATAATCAAATAACAAAAATGTTTTTAAAAAAAATACCTTCCATCATAATGATAATAATATTGTAGTTTGTAAATCAACAGTTATTTTACACGACCGAACAGGTGACAGCTGTACGCAAAATGGATTCCCAGGAGTAATTTTTTTGAACTAATTGCTTCAAAATGGCCGAAGCTACTAAAAAAAACGACAGTTATAAGTTACGTCTAATGCATTCTCATAAAAATTATATAAATAAATATATATTTATGAGAATTTTACACTTGGCCAAATTTGTTTCCTCGGGGAGCAAAAGGTTAACCAATAAGCTTTATAAAAATCTTACTTTTGTATTATTATACTAGTATGAATAATTATGCAATAAAGGCTAACTTGATTCAACCTATTCTACTATGATTATGTTATTCTTCTAAAAACTTTTATTCATGTATTCCTAATAAATCGAGAAATCTAAAAAAGGTTTCACCAAAATCCAATCATTTTTCTTCGAATTCAATTAATTCACCATGGAAAGATGGACGAACTTCGCAAAGTTTTTTAAATTTCTGAGCCACATTCTGTCACTTGAACATAAAAGCTAATCAATTAGACCTCTGATACTGATGATTTATTACAGTCGCATAGTTTTTGCTAAGTTTTTGTATTTTTCTCCTCAACCGGATTTGGCGTCACCTCGTGTCGCAATAGTATTTAATCCTATATGCGTGGTCCTTCGAGCCGGATTTACTAATACTGAGTTAATAGATATACGACTTTCTTTCTAGGCTCTGGAAAGTTGGCAGAATACATTTGAGCATATTCTAAATTATAACTGAATTGAATTTTCGTATTTTTATAAGAAAAAACCTATATGTAAAAAGTATGGGGGTTTTCACTCCCACGAAGAGTAAACAAGTATTTTTGGAACGCGCCTAACAGTTTATAAATATCTTAAACAAGTTGATAAATATCTTAAAAGGTAAATATACACGGATATTATAAATGTGAAAGTGTTTTCGTTTGTTTGTGTGTCCTTCACGTTTTAACGGGACAACCAATCGATTTGATTTTTTGCACAGGTGTAGCCGGAGAGATAGGAAGTAAAATAAACTACTTTTTTTTCATCCCAAAAATAAATAAAAAAGTAACTTAAAAAAATAATGAAATGTCGTAACAACAAACAACATTGTTTGAAAATGAGTAAGCGGTAAGATGGGATGTCAAAAATAATTAATTTGAAATTAATTCTTCAATTTTCTATTATTGACTTGCTTTATCTATGGTTAGTTAAGTTTGCTTTTCGTTTTAATTTTGTTCTAGGATTTTGGATTTGTGAACCGAATTACGATGCTACGTCACCATAGACCAATGGATCATCAAATTTCTTTCATGGCGAAAGTTGAAGGACCAAGTTTCTTTCTATCTCGATAAACTATATCAGTCTATCGATAAAATTCTTACAGCCAACTTTAATTGATAAACGACGCAACTGATAAATTACCAAAATAATTTATTCCTTTAACCACGTGGACAAAGCCACGGGTAAAATCGAGTAATTCATCAATTGTTTTTTTTAATTTCCCCATTTATTTTTTTGTTATTTGGAAATAACGCATTTGAATTAATTTTTTCAATAAAACACCTGCCACACTTTGTAAATGGCAAGTGTATTTCAAAAAAACATATATATTTCCTTATCATAACAGGCATATGGTAAGTACTTGTAATTTAAACTATCCTTCTATTTTTATATTTTGATTACTACTTTTTTATATTTTTAGAGCCTTATTTATTTTTTTAAAATAGAGAGATATTGTGCCGTTTTATAGTGGATGTGACTTTAAAAAATATAATGTTGGAAATTAACGAACATTATTTCCGTTAAAAAGAGAGTAGGACAATATAAAAGAAGGTAAGCTGATAAAATATTTGTGTTCTAGTTTTTTGTCAATATTTGTACTTTGTTATCACCGCCCTGAACAAGCAACAAATAGTGGCACAGAAAAAAATAATTTATCTCGTAAAAATAACAACACATTAGTGCAGACAGCGCAACAACAGAATGCATAGAGATACACAAATTTCTTACCTTTCCTGTCATAGGATTTTTATCAAAGGTGATAAAATTCGGTATTCAAGTAGTTTTAAAGGATAACGTATCTTTTAAAGATAACAGAAAAATTGTTACTTACTGAAACATACCTAAGCAACGTTATACTCTTAAATTTCATGGCTTCCATTAGCCGCCGTATTTAAAAAGAAACCTACTGTAGATCCTTAATCCTCCATTTATTATGGTGCCCCTCCATGGTGGATATTGGCTATTTTCATGTTAATTTTAATTTTATTCGCAGCCACTCTGAACGAAAATTTAACTACAGTGGATATACTCTTTTTAAGATAGGAAGTACGTCTTTTTCCTACGCTGCGTTTACTTTCAACTTTTTGAAAATTGGTTTGTCTTGTTTTGTATAAATCTTGACGTATAAAATGTCTAAAGCACCCTTGCTTTCTTTTCTTAATTATATATAGTACTTATGTTTCTTTTACCATGCAAACAGATACACGAGGATAAAGTCGATGGTAAATGAAATGAAATTATTAACATATAAACAAAGAAAATTTTACAATACAATGATATTTGTTCATAAAATTATAAACTCTAATAAAAAAACAGAATTTCGGAAAAAAAATGATCGGAACCAGCATGAACACGATCACAATACTTGAGAAAAGAACAAAATTAGACTTCCATTTAGGAAAAAGGCAAAGTCACAAAATTCAATTTTATTTAAAGCAATTAAAAAGTATTACGAAATGGTTAAAAATATTTATGTAGAAAAAAACATATCAAAATTTAAAATAATGGTTAAGACATATGTGATAAACAATTTATAAATTAAATATATTTGCAATGTTATTATTAGAACACACATAACAATATGTATGATATGTGTGCCCTACTTTAAGATTTAAATAAAAAAAATTAAAAATATATGATTTAATTATTTTCTTGGAGAGGGTTTAGATTAAAAATCTCAAGTATCTCTGTACGTAAGAGTCTCATAGTTATCTGTGTCTCTCTACCCCGCGGAATTCCCCATGAACGTGCTAGTGATCAGTAGGTTGCAACTTGAAGCTTTTTTCAGAGTGATAAGGGTGAGAACTCGGCCATTTTGGAGAGTATCAATTTTTGATTTCCTGATGGATATCTCTGACAATGTTAGCACATACTGTTTTTCTTCCCGACTTCTAGAACCAACCTGCCTTTGATCATGCCGATTGAAAGAGTAGTCAGGAGGCTGAACATGATCACTTTGGTAATCGACGTCTTAACCCATCACTTAACCCTACACTGCGTAATGTATCATAATATGTTACATTTTACAATATGGTTTAATTCTACCTAACATTTTTACCGCTTAAAATCAAATTTCTAACAAATAATTGTTACAATAATTTTTTTTATATCTCACTAAGTGGCTATGTGTATCAGTGACAATGCATCAAAGTTCGAAAACCTGCCATTTTGCAAAAAGGATTGTGTTTTGAAAGTTTGTTCTGTATTTTGTTGAAATGGAATATCTTCTTCCTTATTTTTTTCAAATTTGAATAACATAATTAAATTATAACATTTATGTAGAACAGTCATATATTTTTTTTATATTTAATATTTTTTCAAATAATACGAATTAATGTCATTTTTATCCAGACAACGATATGATAAAACATAAAAATATAAAAAAACTGTCAAATTTATTTATTTATTATTTATTTATTTATTTTACTTTATTTAAACATAACTGTACAAAAAAACACACCAGTTTGACATAAACTACTTTACTAAAATTAAGACCTTAAAAACTGTGCACAAAATAACACTGGGAAACATACAAGACGACGACATAATATTAGTCAAAAATGCTGACATACACAAATACAACACCAGACAACAACAACACTATCATATTGAAAAAGCAAAGACAAACACAGGACAGTTAAAAGTACTACATAATGGACGTAAACACTACAACGACTTACCATACTACTTGAAAACTTTTACTGGAGACAAATTTAAAATCAATCTGAAAAAGCATATGATGACTGAACTAACTAGACTAGACGAGACATAAAATAACTAGACAATATTAAATTTGTAATGTAACCCTAACGGGTTTTTTAAAATTGTAAATAAATAAAAAATACGTAAATAATTGTTTGAAAATTTTCCAATTTTAATGTGTTCATAAGCTTGTTTTTAATGAAAAACTATTCTTTATACTTTTTAAATAAATAATATATTCGCACAGTTAAAGGATTAACTACGTTTGAGAGGCAAATACTCTTGCTATTAGAGAGTATCATAATATCGAGCCATTGCTCAGGGTTCCTGGGATGATATGTTGTCCTAATTTAACGGCTTAAATATTTTGTTTTAATTATAATGTTATTATTGCCCAATAAAAATTGAGTCTGAAATAAATATGAACATTTGAGAACTATTTAAATATAAATAACTGCATAATTTTATAATATTGGTCTATACATGTTTTATCTATGAAATTCTTCAATCGGCTGACACATACCGAATGAAAAATTAGCTCTGTAACTGTAAAATGATCAGCAGATAATGTATTTATTTTAATTGCCGATGTTCTCAACACATTTGTGGGAGTACAACAAACAGTTGCGGTATCTTTTGGCTAATCAACGGTGCATTCCACGCCCCCTAAACAATAAAAATTCCCATATGTTGCTGCCTGTCAACTTGTATTTATGTTTTATAATTTTAACATTGTTTCCTCAGAACTCACTCAGATCTCAGATAATGAAACAGTTTCTTATCGAAATAATTATTTGAGATCCATTAACGGCTATTATCTTTGAAAATCACCTAATTACAAAAAAGTTACACGTAATTGCATAATTAGCAAGACATAAATAATAAAACAAATAATAATGTATATCCTTCAACTTGATTCTTTGGAAAATCCTATTCTGTTCAAGGTGCCAGGCTTTGGAAAAACGCCTGAAATACTACTTCATTTCCCTAGAACGATTTTTTCATCATGTCTTAAACATTGTGTTCCCGGTCCTCTTAATGTTCGCATTTTTATAGAGTCAAGATGGCTAAAATTTGGTTTAGTGACTTTTGCCTTTTTAGAGTCTGGACAATGCAAGCTCTAAAAGTAGAGAAAGTTGAAAATATTAGCAATAATTATTGTAATGTTATAGTAAAATGATTTTTTCATTTTTATAAGTATTTTTGTCATTATATTTTAATATATATTATAGTCACTTAATGAAATAAAAATAATTCAGATTCACGCAACTTCTTTCTAATTCAGATACCTTGATGACGTTTGACTCAAAGAACATAATTTTATGCTTCGAATGGCATATTTAACTCAAAACTGTAATATTTAGGGTTCGTGACTTTTGCTTGAACGGCATGGCGACGGAATTATATCATTTTCGTTTTCGCTACACTTTTTCGCTACTCGAGTTATAAACAACGAACCAGTTAGTGATTACTAGATACATCTACCATAGTATATCTATGCCAGTTCGCTTTAAAATCAGGCTGAATACATTATAATAATTACCCGTATTCATTTCAGTAATGTGACAAATTTTCCAAATGTATTTTTATGCATCCCACACAATCATGTAATGAATTGTTGGTACTTCAAAGAAATTAATTTGAATTAGACTGTTGTAATTTGGTATTAACGGTTTTCCTCCTGGTTATTTTTTTGTATTGAAAATGTTTTTTTTTAATGAGTAAGCCATCGAAATGTATATTTGTGTGGTTTTATAAAACAATAGTTAACATATTACTGTTGTAAGATAGAGAATATATTTGAATTTTGATACTTTTTTAACCAGTCAAGCGATGCCTTATATGTTAATAAAATAATGAGGCATAAAACTCACATTTAGAAAATGTAAATTAAGTTGGAGTAGAATAGGGCTGGAACCTCTGATCTCTGGCCTGTAAGTACGCTACACTTGCCACGTGACCACAACTAGATCTGGCCTTTAATGTCTGTCCTTATATTGATTTCCATTGACTTAAAAAATTCTTTTATGTTAATGGATCGTGAGTTTCTTCATGGTTTTATGTTTAAAATATATTATGTCGGTAATTTTTTAAAAATAAAATATTTGATTTTTGTCTTCTATTCAATCTGCTATGCAAAAATAAAGTGGTTTTTTTTTGTAAGTCTATCTATTTTTATTTGTTTATCCATACTATTATTATAAATGCGAAAGTGAGTTTTTTTTTGTTTGCGTTTCCTTCTCGTCACAACGTAGCATCCGATTAAAGTGGTTTTTTGAATAGGTACATATAAAAAGTATCATTTACTATTTTTCATCACGAATAAAAATTTCAAGGGCTCGAGAAAATTCTCAGTGTAAAAATGAATTATTCTTTCACGTCACAACAGAGCAACTGACTAAATTGTTTTTTTAAATAGAAACATGTACTTTTTACCCCGAAAAATAATGTTCTTCTTTGAATTCTCTGAACGATGATTTCTTGTAGAAAAATAAATTATCACTTAACAGAATAACGATGCAACGTCACCATATACTACTTTTACTTATTTGATACAGGCTTCTTTTAATCTCGAAAAAATATATAATTTTATAGGGAAAATTCATATTGGTTAGCGACAAAATTAATCTAATTAATTTACTAATTCCTCCCTTATACCACACAAGTCAAGTAGCGAGTAAATGCTAGCACAAAACTTATATAACACAAATAATTACATGTTGAAAATACTGAAATGCTCCGGGTCAGCGTTTAGTATAACCGTTTAAATTGTACTATTATTATACCTTTACAATTTCACACGATCCAAGAAAAAAATGTTTTTGATATGAAGAATTTAATTTATTTTTCGTTTCACTGGAATAACCTTTCCGGTACGCAATCTTATTTCTTTCTCCGAGACGAAAATGTTTTTGTGTCGCCGTAAAAGAGCGCCGTGTCGCCGTAATTGCGGAGCGCCGTTTTGGCCAATTGTCGCCCCCGTGTTATGACATTAATTCGGACCAATGTCATTGTATCGCCGTTTGGCATGTCCTATGACGACTATGTCTGCGTATTGTGTCGACATTCTACAAAACTACCCCAAAGAAGATTAAATTCCTTATTTTTTCTCACTTCAGTTTGTGATGATTAAGATTATCGAAATTCTATCTCAGATTTGGTTCAGCCAACAAATAGTTTACAACACGTTATTCATACGAGGTTTGTTTGGGTTTGGAGAGTCTGATTGTCAAATTTAAAAAAATATATTTAGTTATACATGCCCTTTAGGTATGCTAAACTTTCAGTTGTATTTACTATTTACTTTGTCTGAGGCAGCCGCTTAGGTTATACTCATAGAATTAAGAATAGACTAGAAGGAGCGTAGAATCATATTTGAATACATTGGACTGTGGCCAATAATTCCCCCACTATGCCTCACTTTTGCCGCGCCATTTCCACTGTTAAAGATGAAACGAACCTCGTTCCAGCTGCGCTGCATTGCGTGGCACTCCTTACAAAATGTTGTCGCCTTTACCGAGGCTGTAGCGCTTTTTGATCTCAAATGAAACGTACGCCACTGGTATGCGGAGTACATAGAAAATTAATTGTAACATCAATCTATCAAACTATGGACTCACAGCCTATGACAGTCAATTTAATATGTCCAATGTTTATGAAAGGATGATTAATAATATCCTCAATAAACACAACCAAAATTTGCCCCAACATCAAATTTGAATTTTCCAATGGCTATAATTATAAAAATGATTCACTTATCTTTCTGTTCTAGAATAATTGTTCATCTCAATAAGTCTTCATTACAACACATAAAAATTACCAGTGTTAATGTGCACTGTGCTGATAAAAATTACAATGCTGGACGAACAAATGAAATATGTAAAATGTCCATTATGCGGGTATTAAAAAATGTCAACCAGTCACCACATGATTTACTATGAACAATGAACAGTCGTCTTGGTACTAATTGTACTAACTTTTTATAATTTCTTTGTAGACCACGTCAGCCATCGTCAAAATGACGAATGACGGCGCAGCATAATCTAAAAGCATTATCTGACGCCAACAATTTAATTAAAATTGCGATTTTCAATCTGAATCACTTATTAATTGCGACCTTTCAAGCAGTTAATTGAACGCGGGCATTATTTATACGTTAATAAACCGATGAGTAATTAAACCGTTTGATTGAAATTTATTTATTGTCATCGCGATCTTCTTTTGTTTGTGCTGAAATTTTAAAAAGAGTGAACATGTTTTGTTTTTAATTTTATTTAGGAAAAGTAAACATTCCAAAAGTGAGTGTCACATGAACAAAGCTTGAAAAAATTTAAAAAAACTTATTTTCAACAACATTGCTTATTTCGATGTATGAAATTTAAGGCATATTTTACAAATGATAAAATGCTTTTTGAATAAATTGTGTGGTTTTTTCTTTATTTTTGAATAAAAGGTGAGACTTAAATATATATCCATTATATACTATTTGATATCAAACCTTTTTTATAAAATTTGGACAAATAAGTGATGTTGTTTTTTTTTATGGTAGTTAGGGTGGGTGGAAAATTAATTGGACATGCTATAGTAATTGGACACTCTAAATACAATTGTCAAAAATTAGTTAAGACAATACGTTCATTTAAATTAGATAAAAAAATGCTTCAAATATAACATTTATAAGATATTTTTTTACATATTAAAATTGGCCCTGCACTATGTAGCTTTATAATGGAATAAAAAAGTTAAAAATGTATATTAAGTGGAGATAAATTTTTACGTTTGCTTATTATTGACAATAAGATTTAGAGTGACCAATTATTATAGCATGCCCAATTACTATAGCAGTCACCCTCACCTATAATCACCTTAAGGACACATCTGCTTTAATTTTGCTGTCACTATTACTGCTAATTGGGGAATATTTTTATTATTTATCAATACTCTTAATGCAACTTATATTTTATTACTTTTGCACAGTGTTGTACAATTTGTAAAAATCGGCTGCGGCTGTTAATAAAAAAATAAAATAAAACATTAAAAAAATACAGTGTTATTTAATTAAGGGTAAAATTAACATTTTTTCGTATTCAAAAACTCATTTTCTGTTATTATCGTATTTAGGTCTAATTTAAATTTTTTATTCGATAACGTAAATTATCATAAAAACATTTTGGCGATATTTCTTCATTTTTAAACACACGTCCAGGATTCTGGTTTTATTTTACCAATAGAACTGTTTTACCAGCGTATAAGTGGTTAATATTGTAACGCATAATTGAATAACTTAAATGGCGCCATTTTTGTAATATAACACATCAAGTTGGCTTTACAAAACTCATTCTATGCAACATTTAATTAAATTAAACTATGAAAAAAAAAATGGCAAAACAATTTATTTTGTCATCAAATGCGTAAGATTTACTCAAATGACGTATCAAACTGAGAATTTGAGTAGCGGGAATTACAATTCATTGTTTGAAAATATATACATAAATTTGAAACGTAATATTCAGAAACCCCTAAGTCAACAGAATGTGTTCTACAAAAAAAAATCTTTTCACCAACTTTTTTGTTGTGTAAAAGCGTCTACTTTGTATTACGATTTCAAAAAAAAGAATGAACATTATACTTTTCATGAAAATTTAGAAGGTCAGAGAAATTTTTTATTTTCAAAAAAATTAAAGTGGCTTGACATGTGGCATTCAGTTAATGATTAATGAGGTTTCTGAACATAAAAGTTCATAAATATTAAGATAAAATTCTCTTTCATGTTCACAACGCTAAAGCGTATTGTTTAAATAATGGTAATGTGCGAATTCATACTTTATTGAAAATGTACATTTTATGATAAAAGTACTGTATCCACGACATAACCTAACATGCCAATGTATTTTTACCTACCTAATACAAACTAAAAGCTTTAAAAAAACATTAGATACAATTTTTTCGACAAAATTTCTTCTAGTAATTAGTCTAATTATATATATTTTTTATTTTTATTATTATTTTTTTATTTATTTACAATTTTAAAAAACCCGTCAGGGTTACATTAGAAATTTAATATTGTCTAGTCATTTTATGTCTCGTCTAGTTTAGTTAGTTCAGTCATCATGTGCTTTTTCAGATTTATTTTAAATTTGTCTCCAGTAAAAATTTTCAAGTAGTAAGGTAGGTCGTTGTAGTGTTTAAGTCCATTATGTAGTATTTTTGACTGTCCTGTGTTTGTCTTTGCTTTTTCAATATGATAGTGTTGTTGTTGTCTGGTGTTGTATTTGTGTATGTCAGCATTTTTGACTAATATTATGTCGTCGTCTTGTATGTTTCCCAGTGTTATTTTGTGCACAATTTTTAAGGTCTCAATTTTAGTAAAGTAGTTTATGTCAAACTGGTGTGTTTTGATGTACAGTTTAGTCGTAGAGGTCAGGTAGGGTAGATTGTATGTTAGTTTAAGAATTATATTTTGCTGTCGTTGTATTCTTGTTATGTCTGCCTTGTTACCAGTTCCCCAAAAGGCGATCATGTAACTCAATTTACTGTTGACATAGGCTTTGTACATCTTATAAAACATTGCACCATACGTGCCTGGTATGTAAATTAAATAATCAGTAAAAAAGGTCAAGACATCGTGGTCAAGTATCTATGAACTTACAGTGAAAGCATCCACCCTTTTCCCGAAATCGTTCATTAAGATTTACATATTTCTTCAGTTTCGCATATTAATTATCAACAGTTTTAACAAATTCAGCAATACCATACTGTTTCTTTACTATCAAACCGCCAAAATAACAAAACATGGAAACTTTAAAATCTTTCATTTTACTTCTCACTGCAGTATTGTCAATTTGTGATTAATCGAATACGCATGGTCAGTACAATCACCTTTTTCTAATTTCCCAGTATAACAGTGAAGGAATACAATACAAGTTCCCAATTGAGACCGCGGCCGTACGCTCTAGATTTCGCTTGCGAAATAAAGAAAGAAGAACGTAGAAATACGAGTACAATCCATGACCTTAAATATTTTCGTCCTTTCGATTTCATAGTTTTATATTAGTATCCTCTGTATTATGAGAGACAAATTTCAGAGAAGTAAAAGAACCGCAGTTAATGCAAACGCGGGAACAAGTCATCTAATAAAATTGACCTTTTGAATACGTGCCATAATTAATTGTGTAGAACAGACTGTGTTGAATCAGATAATAGAGAACTATCACATTCTACGAATACCGATTAAAATATATAAAATGGATTTAAAATAATAAATTTTATTTTCAAAATCAATATGGATATTGTGTAGAAATGTTTTTATATATAAATGTAAAAAATAAATTTAATAAAAATACGTTGCTATAAAAACGCGATAAGTTTGGTTTTAATTGTTGTGACGTCGAGGTTTGTAATAATTTTCAATGACAGGGAACAAATAAACATAAATCGTGACGTATAGGGGCGTGGTTAATGAAATGACAGTTTTTGCGGAAATTCAAAATTACAACTTTAAAAATATTTTTTATGCTACTGTGAATTAGCAAAAACATTTTTTTACTGAACAGTATTTTATAAACCTTTATTACTTCAAAAATATAGAATAACGTGATATTTCCCTATTACAAAATTATTTAAAAGAAAGATTACTTACTGTAAAACCTATATATTATCTCGCTGTGAAACTAAAATTGCTAATGTTTTTACTACTCAATTTTCATCGTCAGGTTTTAGTGGAAAAATCAACGCAATCAACAATCCACTGCCCAATTTTTCTAATTTTCACGAAACATTTATATTTGTGTATGTTAATTTATAAGAAAAATAATGTTTATCTTATTTTTATCTTCATGTTTTCAGTATGAAGACAATATGCTACATCTGGCATAAAAAGTAAAAAAATACAGGAATATAAGGCAACAAGAAACATTGTTTTTTTTATTTTTATGGAATGATGAATGTTGTGTAAACAATTATTACTTCAAAACTTAAAATAAATTCAAATAAATCACGATTTGAACCTTAGCTAAATTATACTTTTGACAGTACACTTGTAACCGACGTTTTGTTTCAAATTATAAATAACAATTTTACCCTTGGGGCGATTTTTTAAATAAATGAAAAAGGTTAATTTTATGTTTACAAAACATTACATACACTAGTTGTCATGTGATAAAAATGTTTGAAATCACTTTTATGCTTTGACTTTTGGGATACAGCAGATCGTCTACATCGGGCAGTATAGGGTTAAGTCTAAAAGTAGATTTTTACTTTTAAGTACTATTAATAAAGAATATTATTTGTAAGTATCATATTTGTAACCAACACGACATTTAATTGCATACATGAATACCCCCTAATATGATGATCAATGAATGTTTATAAAACGACAGTTTTATTATGTTTCAATTGTTTTTTATTGATCAGTAAATTTTTTATGTGTATTTGTTTGAGCAAAGTACATGGCGGCCTTAATTTGATGAAAGTTATTAGTTTATTAAATGTCATGTATTCAAACAGAGAAATAATATCATATCTATCAAAGTTAATGTAAATTGATATGTTACGTTCGATGACTTATAATTAAATATGTATTTATTTTATAATTCATTTATAAATGCATTTTATACACGTATAAGAGCGGGTATAAGGCAATTGAAGACTTATTATATATTATTATAATAATTGAAGCCATTGAAAAGTAGATTAAAAGTAGAATAATAAGGTTGGGTTGTGGTCCTGTGGCTAGTGTCTCAGACTAACGGACCAAAGGTCTGTGGTTCGAATCCCACTCTACCCCAACTTGATTCCATTTTCTAATAGTGAGTTCTTTACAATGCGTTTAAAAAGACTCTCAAAATTAAATATTTGGTAAATCATAAAAACGCAAATATTTCTTTTATTAAAAAAAAAAAAGATGAAAGCAAGTCATAAAGTTGCAGAAACCCGATTTTGAGAGCAAACGTGTTATTTTATCAATAATTGTATTTGTGTTCAAAACTTTAATCCCAGATATCTATGCTTTTTGTTTTTGCCACATAACACATTTATCGATTCATGGCTTCAATTTCTTCATACCCACCGAAACCATTCAGCTTGAGAAAATAAGAAGTACAGTATGGACACATTAACAGAGAATCTCATAATTCTGTACAAAAATTGAAACAAAAATAAACTAATAATCTTCTTTATACTATAAAGAGGGGTGAAGGGGTGGGAAGAAAATAAAAAGGAGAAAGGAAAATCTCAAACATTTAGATAGTGCCGTTTCAATCTTGATTTAAATGTGAGTAAAGAAGGGGTGGGGGCGTTAATGACATTAGTGGGTATATTATTCCACAATCGAGCGGCTACTTTGTGAGATTATACAAAATATTGGGAAAACAAGACTTGCTGCGCAAAGAAAATGGCGTTTCAATTTGTGAGTAATTGCAGGTAAACGGCTTTACACTCGAACGGTATTTAACTGCGATCAGACGTGATGCTCCGTAGAGATATGCAGTCGTGTTTGACGAAAAAGTAGTTTAATTGGACTTCAACTCCGATATATTTCACTCGTAAATATAATCCAATTTTCTGAATCATAAGTTATGTATTGAACCCTTTCAGCGCAGATGTTCATTAAAATAAACACGTATTAAAAAAAATAATTCCTCAGTGCCTACCGAAATTCAAAAGCGGCGAGATTATTTTTTAATTACTGGAGCCCTTAACGTACGTATCTGTTTTTTTTTGTTGTATACATCGGCAATCAACATTACATAGAAAAGTTTGTTTTTTAACTTTGACAGCTGGCTTCTGGCTGGTTAATTTGTTTTGAAGCAAATTTATGTCGTCGTTATAGGTTATGTAAGGCAATTTTTTAAATATATTTTATTTAAGTTAAATTATTTCGCTTAGATAAAAATATATAGGGTTTTTACATGCTTTATTTTTTAAATATTTTCAAACGTGTGCATCCACTGACAAAAGGATTTATTTAAGACAAGGTCAACAAAAAAAAATGTTCTTTTCCATTATTATTGTTTTATATTATTTTTTACAAGCGGAATTGTACGGAGCTGCTTTTCACAAGTACGCTTTTTTTTCATTGTATATACATATTTATAGTTAACTATTATTAGCCTATGATTTTGGATTATTTGTAAATATTGTATTTTTTAACAAAAGCTGTTGTTTTCTTTTATTATAAGATAAATAACACGTTAAAAATTTTTCCCGTTGATAAATAGTTTGAGACTCACTGTTTCTAAAAAAAAAGACTTGAAATAATTTCTAGAGTATAAAAAATAAAGAAAAACATTACAAATATCAAAAATTTTCACATAATTTCTTTATTACACACAGGATAAAAATTATTTTTTATATTAATAGGAATCAACTAAGGTCTGAAAGAATTAAGCATTAAATTTCGACAGCTGCCAGCTAGTTTTATTTCTACTGTTACGACTTAGACTGAAATCAATACGAACCAAGGACATAAACATTGTAATGTTATTTAAAGTTACTATTAGGTCTAAAGATATTATGAACTTACTTAATAAATCATAAATAAATAAAATATATTAGGTACCTTTAACTATTGCTTATAAAAATGATTTCAAGTGTCTCGTGATTCGCCAGCTTATTTTTTTATGTGAATGCAAATTATCATCTAAGGATTCGTTCGCGGTGTCGTTAAAGGTTTTGCCGCGACCAATATTTGTGTACTTTCGAGGTGCAAAAACCATATAAATAACATATTATCTAAAATGATGATTAGATTGTCTGTTTTGTTCACTACCAAAAATAGTTTATTGCAAGCAGAGAAAGGTTTTTAAAGTGAAGCCGTAAAGCTCTGCGCGTAGGGGTCTAAATTTAGGCTTGTGTGGGGATGGCGCGCACTCAGTTTAGTTGTATTTCTGTAACGAGTTAGTCAATTTCAGTGATCAAGGTGTTTTTTTTATTATTATCTAGTCATTTGTTCTAATGATTTCGAAGAAAAAATGTTTTGCATAGCGTAATTTTCTTGCTTCGGTTTCAAATTTCTTTATGACAAACAAAACAAAAGAATCTCCCAATAAATAAAAATTCGACGGGAGTATTAAGAATATTTCCATTGAGGGTGACGAAATATTTGATATGTTGTTTTTGTCTTTGTGGACCCCATGTGCCCCAACTGAGAAGCAGACATGGAATCATGAATGATGATGTCTTGGATGAACTTAGTATTGGAATAACGTGTCTTATTATTATAGGTCATTGCTTACCTATATTTATCAATGTAACTTGCTGTTTATCTGTGCCAGTTAGCGTTGTTAACCATGGGTATATGAAATGTATGTACAAATGTAACAATAATTTAATGTATAACAAACGTCCACATTGTTTCCAGCTTAAGTAATAATTAAATGTTTTTACTTACAAGAAATAAATATTGTTTTACAAAGGTAAAACGTTTTTCAATTACCCATTGTCCAAGATTGTTTGCTTTTGCGGTTTGCAGGTTACCTAAGGTTATGTTTATGACTAATTCTTGCTCCTGTGAAGTAAAAACTATAAATTTTGCACTATTAATGATTGTACGAGTATATATACCTCAATGGATTTCATTGGTTTTTTCCGAAAGTCAATTTTTTGTCAAGTAAATTTGAGTAATCACACATACAAGTTTTTCGAACTTTTGTTTACTTGTTTTTCATTCTTTATCACGATCATAACTGCGTCGAAAGTAATACTTTAATGTCAAATACATTATTTTATGCGCTTTTTATAACAGTGTATTTCATTTAAATTTGTATCAAATTTTACAATCTTTGTACAAGTTCTGATTTTCGTCAAAGATTCAAGAGAGTTTAATTAATCAAACCGCATGTTTTTAAAATTAAAACAAAACTAATCATATGTTTTCTGTTTTTGTTACAGGTATGGAATTAGATTTTCAAAACGATACAGTCTACCCCTGCGAAAAATACAAAGGTTAGTTAAGCCTTGTTGGACTACGAAGATAACTTTTGAGATAAAAAAGTATGCAATCTTTTACTGATTTGATGCAAAATAATGAAGAAAAATACATAATTGACTAAATTGTTGTCTTTTTTTGTGTACTTTTGTTCTCGCCATTTGGAATAAACGGTCATAGCCTTTTTAAACACTTACGAATCTATGTCAGAATGTATTCTCCTTCATTGGCGGCCTCCGTGGTGTAGTGGTCAAGACGCTTGACTCACGCACGGAAGGTTCCGGGTTCGATTCCCGGTGAGAACACAAAAATTAAAATGTTATTTTTCTCAAGCCTGGTTGTTCTGTAATGTAATTCACCACTGTAATTGGGCATCCTGGCCTGTTGTGGTGCAAAAAAAAAAAAAATGAAATGAAATTATATTAAAACCAATTTATTTATTTATTTAATACTTCATATAAATACACAATATGTATAATGTATACATATAAGGGCATATTGCCTTAACGCAATTTCTTCCTACCTACCCAAACCGTTCAGTTTGAGAAAATTAGAAGTGCATCGATATTCTTAGAAATTAAACTGACCTTAAAATTTTATACAAAATTAAAAACTAACTTAAGAATATAAAAATAACATTATACTATGAAGAAAAGAGGGGAAGTGTGAAGGAAAGAAGAAGGAGAAAGGAACGACTTAAAAATTTATAAAGTGACATTTCAATCTTGATTTAAATGTAAATCTCAGACGTTAGTAAGTTGATTATTCCACAATCAAGCAGCTACAACTGTGAAAGAGGTGGCAAATAAATTATAGCGGTGAAAAGGTATTAAAAGGGTTCTCTAGTTACTAGAATGAAGAGATAGCTCGTGTTGTGATAGAGGTTGGAAGAGCTCTCTCAGATAAACAGGCGAGGTGGGATTATTTCAAATATTGTGAAGAAGTGATAGAATGTGAATGTTTTGTCTATCCCTGATACTGAACCAGTGTATTGCGTGCGATATTCGGTTATGAGGTCGAATTTGCAAAGGTTTAAGAAATTACGTATACAAACATTCTGCAATTGTTCCAACTTATCAAGCGACTTCAGAGTTAGCATCTGGATAACATTCATCTGCATAATCAAGAAGTGGAAGCAGTAAGCTCTGGACTAATGTTTGCTTAACATTAGTTGGCGAGACATTCTTAAATCTTTTAAGTGAGTGCAAACTGCTATAAAGTTTACGACTAACTTTGTTAACCTGATTGCGCCACCCTAAATGCTTATGTCTGATAATACCTAAGTTTTTGACTGAAGTCGTGAAAGGAATTTCTGTGCCATCTATTTTGAAAAGAGGAAGTGTGGGAAATGTCACTTTTGAATGCATTTTTTTACTACCAATAAGTTTGATTTGGGATTTTGTTAGGTTCATGAGAAGTGCATTTTTTTTGTCCATGAAGAGATATGCTCGACTGCAAGTGACATTACTTTATGTCAAATTATTCAATAATTTATATTATCTTCACCGTACACTGCGCAAATATCGCGAGCAACTTTTGTGGTGTTAAAAACGATCATTTTCGTCTACTTTGCATTCCATTTTGTAGGCTTGTAATCAAATAAAATAATAAATTTAGCGTCAAAACAACCACGGTATATTGTAAAAAAATATAAATATCTTGTGAATGATCTATAATATTTGCCATTTTTGTTAACTTTATGCTATATTTTAAAAATTTCAATTTCAGTCACTGTATACCTCACTGCCGCGCAATTCCTAAACTGCTCTAACTCAAAAAAATCCACTTTCGAGAAAAACGCAAAAAACTTAATCTGTTTTACATTTCTTCATAAGGCCATGATGATAACAATCAATAATTGAAGTTAGTTATGCAAAAAACCGCCAGCCATAGAAACTAAGGTACTAACACTTTTATGAAAAGAGTGAATAATCAAATCTACACAACAGTTCAAATGTTTTTGACTTTGACAAATGATAAACAATGAATACATGAGCTTTTTTTTCATATAACAAACAAGAATCTTATGTTAACATATTACAATAGTGATAAAGAACATTTAAGAGAAGGTAATATATAAGTCTAGGCATCTACAGGGCTTATGACCTGTCAATGGCTGGTTTAAGTGGCCACTTTACACACTGTGTAACATTCACCATTCTGCCTATATTTGAACATCTATATTCCTTCAATTCTTTCATCTGTTGATGTTTGTGAAGTTAAAGAGCTGAAACCTTTATCTATATTATTGTATATATACTATATTATTGTGCTCATTTTTAAATTTGAAAAAAACGGACAAAACCTAAGTTAACATGTTAATACATGGTAGGGATAGTGGATAGGAAAATCTATGTATGAGGTTTCTCGCCTTTATACCCCGGTGACGTAGGCACACGTGAACACGTCACGTTGATGTAAGTCTCTAGACACGGGTAACGCTATTACGTTGGTACTATCTACTGGGTACATCCCGCCAGGTGTATTGCCCTTTAACTCACTCGTCCCCCGCTTTATTATTCTGTTTTATTAGTAAAGCTCGCTTCACTCGGTTCCGAAATAAAAATAACTTACATTATCCGAATGCTGTAAAAACCACTATTACTTTTTGTAGTTTTCTTCCCTAAACTTAAATAATTCCTATCGCGTAGTTCAATTTTTTGCCTGAAACGGTTATGATTTTTTCTAAAACACTTAAATGTGCACGTACCATGCGTGCGTGCGTCATATTGCCTTTATGCAATTATACTTTTACCTTGTACTTTTTTGTACAAATATAAATTGTATATTAAGTTTCAAATAAATATTATGATCACCATGCGCGGTCCGTTCATACAACGCATGAAACCATTGGTTCACCTAAATGAAGAGAAATAATCTATTTAAAATGGCATGTTTAAGAAATTAATTATCAGTTTTAATACCTTACATTTAGATTACCTACCGTCAATAAATAATGTAATATTTTCTTTATTAATAATCTCGATTAGTTGCGGAAGAGTTTGACAATAGCCTAACAAAAAAATGTATAAAAAGCAGCGTAACCCCCAAACACAACTATTTGTCAGCGCTGTCATGCGCGTACTAATCGGCATGTATTTACTACTGGCATCTCGAGGAAAGAACGATCGCGATGGAAGAAAATTCGAAAAAATAATAGCCTCGGTAAATCTATTGTTATATTGCTCGCATATTCTAGGTATTGTAGATTGTTTAAAGTAGTTTGTTGACGCGTTTTTAGTGTAAAACAGAAGATTTTGTCTAGTCGGCCTAGATGGCACACGGAATGGAAGTCTTTCAAGTAGGTTAGGAGAATCCATTTTATTATTTATTAATTTGAATAATAATAACTGGTCTAACATTATTTTTTGATTTTTTGAGAGAGTTTATTCCATGGTACTGCATACTTTCTTTTATTTTATTAATCTTATTTAAAATATAAAATATGTCATATGCGATAACTATGGAGAACGAAAAACCTAAATGACATAATCTGACTACAACACAAACAGCAATTATTTTTTTTATTTTACAACAACAGCAAAATAAAAAAAATTAAGTCATTGTTATTATTATGGATAACTTATATAGCGCTTTCGTAATATAATACATCAAGGGCGCTTTACATAGTGATTCTATAGATAAATAAATTTAATTGAAGCTTTTAAATTTGTAATTTAATTAAAACAAATTATTTTGCTTTCACATGCTACGGATTTATTCAAATGATTTAAAGAACAAGTGGGTTTTAAGTTTTTTCCGCAACATCAGCTCACTTTCACAGCCTCGCACCTCTGCTGGGAAAGAATTCCATGCCATAGGGCCTGCGACCGTAAATGCGCGTTCACTAAATTTAGTGCGCTGTTTGAGTAGAGATAAAATAACGTTTCCCCTCGCCGTAGACGTATCTGATCTAAGCGTGAGACGCCTGTCAGCTAGTTCATCTGGAATGCATAGTTCCCTTACATGTTCCTAAGCAAAGTTGTTCAGTGATTTATACATAAGCCAATAGAGTTTGTATTCGATCCTCTGTGGAAAACGTAGCCCGTGTGATTTCCGATGTAGTGGAGTGATATGACTGAACTTAGAGATTTCGAAAATAAATCTCGCTGCAGCATTCAATACAAACGGTAAGCGAGTCATTTTGTTCATTGGTAGACCTGTAAATATTTGTATTTGATCTCTGTTATCTGACGCCAAATAAAGAACCCTTCTTACTGAACTTCTAAATTTGTTGCAACAGGGATGGTTAAAATTTCAGAAAAAGAAATGTGGATGTCTAGGCATTTACAGGAATTACGACCTGTCATTGGCTCGTTTAAGTGGCCACTTTGCACACTGTGTAAAGTAACAATGTTTAAACATCCACATTTCTACAACTCTTCCATCTGTGGACTGTTATGAAGTATAAGAGCTGAAACATTTATAGTGTGGGTGAAATTTTACACTTGCACCTATTGCTTCGACAAATGAGCGCTTTCACCCTCTTATAATATTCCTATTGTTATTATTACAATGTTATTTCTACAAGAATCGTTAGAAAAAAACTTAAATTGAACCAATATTTTCGGTGTTTTATTATTCGGTTACATGTCGAATATTTTCAGTTTACTGTTTAGCAGTATTTTTTGTCACCCGCTTTTAAAAATAAAAAATAAACATTCGGTAATTTTTTCGTGATTCCAAAGTGTTTATCAAATTCTAAGCCTAAGTATGCTCGCTTCGTATTTTGTGTAAGTTTCATGTCCACAAGTATGTAGTAGGTTGTTGGTAGCTAGGTTGTAATATTATGGCTCTGTACTGAAATTCTCCCTGAGGCTTCAGCGCGAAGGTTCTCGAAAATTTTCAACAGCGGATTTCTGCATTGCAAAACCTACTCATGTAAATATACAGAGCGGAATAAAACATTACACTACTATTTATGGGTATGTTTATTTTGCGGTATTTGTTATATTTTTCCTAAGAGGTAGGGGAAAATAAAATAGAAGCACAATAAAATGGATATTTCTAATACAAAGTATTTACTAAGGGGATGTTTCAAAATGATTTTAAATGTTTTCTTCGACACGGGACCTCAGTGAGGGAACATTATTTTCAGTAAAAAAAATGTAAATTTATAAATATATGAATTTTTGTAAAAGCATCGAACTTTTAAGTAAAGTTTTATTCGTTTTTATATATCACAACAGAAATAAAAAATATGTTATAAAGAGAATAGAGAAATCTAGGCATTTACAGGGCTTATAATATATCATTGACTGATTTAAGTGGCTACTTTACACACTGTGCAACACTGTAAAGCCAATGTCAAATCTAAAATATGTTGTATTATTTTATTTTATTTTATTAGGGAAATCAACAGTTCTACATACATATTTTTAGTAAACAAACAGGTATAGTGTATAAACTCAGAACTAATAACAGATATCCACATAGTATACAAAGTTAGTAAAGAAAATATATTACATATCAGATAAATACATACAATTTTTATATTTAAAAATGTTATTTTCATGTACTCAATAATTAATAATATAATAAAAATTTTTAAAATATTAATTTTAAGAACATTAAGTTACTGTAAATTGGGCGGGATAAGGACAAAAATGCTTGAAGAGAGGATAAGGAGGGGAGGGGAGATGTACATATTTATTATTATAATGTCTACTAAGTTACATAATACATTTTTAGTGTAAATTTTAAATCTGACAGAGTGATGTTGGTGTAATCTATATTTTTAAATTTTGTATTGTTCATTGAAAAAGTCCTACGAAAAAAAGCATTTTTAACATACGATGTTTTACTTATTGGTACGTGAAACAGGTGGTACCGTCTACAAATCCTGGCTGGCACATGTATTGTTATTAAATCAAGCAGCTCTGTACAGTCAACCATTCCTGTCATAATTTTGTAAAGCAGTAGTTGGTCCGCACACACTCTGCGGTATTATATGCAACAATTATGGGGAACAGTAAGCCAAAATGACATGAGCAGACTACAATGAAGTCAAAATAAAATATTTCAGCTAGTATATGACCTCTTTTATCTAATACCAACTAAAGAACCCAAAAAAAAATAAAATTAATCGTTTGTCAGATGACAGAAAAGACCATTTGTATTTGTTTCTGTTTTTCATTTTACAAAATGTAAATAAATATTTTGGTAAATACATGTAGAAAAAAAAAACACCATCATTTAGAATGGTAATTTGTTATTTAAAAGTAACACTTAAATATTTTAGTTTGTGGATCTTGAAACAGATTCTTATTTCAACTCTCCTAAATATTTTTGAAAATTACTGATGGTCCCTTCTGTCATTTGATTTCCCAAATATAAATGAACTTTTTCGACCCGAATCCTTGAAATTTATTCATAAGTCAGTCACTAAAATCATTGTAGACAATGAACTTAAACTTGAAAAAAAGAGTAATAAACATGGACATAATACAACAATATCAAAACAATGGACGAGAGAAGGACAATCAAGACTAAAAAACCAGGGACTGAAATTATACAATAAACTACCAGACAAAACTGAACAAAAGACTCGGACAAACTTTTCAAAATGAGCAAAAAATATTTTTATCAATGTATTTTTTTTTGTAAAATGAATGTTATAATCCGGAAGGGTTCCTCTTCTTCGTTTTTTAATAAATCCATTTCAAATTTAAAAAAATGAATTCACCATTCCATCTATGTTTGAACATTTATATTCCTTCAACTTTTCCACCTGTTGATCTTTGTGAAGTTCAAAAGCTTAAACCTGTAATTCTTATAGAAATCAACCAATGACAGAGTGTTTTAATATGTTTCCGGTCACCGGGAAACCGACTCACCAATCACGACAATAAGAGAACTTGAGAGGACGTAGTAATTTAAAAATCACAAAACTTTGAATAGTCATTGCGCTGATAATACGAGTACGATACATAAAAATAATATTGGTTTTGCTTTGTTTGACAGTCCATTAAATTTTTTTTTTTGATCACTGAATTTCATTGTCGTACGTTTGTTTGTAAAGTTATAATAATTATTTATATGTATGCATGTTTTATTTAATCTAATTGAGTTCTTGCTTACTTAAATAAAGGATTACACCAGAGATGAAGAACATTTAAGAGAAGGTAATATGGAAGTATCGGCATCTACAGGGCTTATGACCTGTCAATGGCTGGTTTAAGTAGCCACTTTACACACTGTGTAACATCCAGCATTCTGCCTATATTTGAACATCTATATTCCTTCAATTCTTTCATCTGTTGATGTTTGTGAAGTTAATAAGCCTATACTTCCATATTACCTTCTCTTAAATGTTCTTCATCTCTGTTGTAATATGTTAATATAAACAGCTCCCCAGGGAGTTGAATCCAGTCCTTGTCTACAAAAATTTGGACAAACTCAAAATATTGTTGTTAAATAAAGGAGGTTATTGATATGATGATGATTGACCGAGTAAACTGCTATTTATAGCTGGTGAAATAACAGATTATTGAATGATAACAGATGTTAATTGGAACAATAATAATAATTATTTAACCAGAATCAGATGTAAGTCCAAGTATGATAACTTGATCGAAGGCCACAAAACCTGACTTCTGAATACATAACTACTTAAGTATAATAATCACAGCATAGAACGACCGTATCGGCGGCTTTAGCTATTTTATCTCCCCACTTCCATAACCACCCTACCAATGGTAATGCCAGTTGGAAGAGCAATGTCTTTACTCCGTATCTCTTTGAATAAAGACGAGTTTCATGCCACTGAAAGAAAATTCTGAGGATATTCAACCATTTTTTTCATTGAAATTATTTTGATAATTTTATTCAAAATACGTATGCTTTGAAATATATATTTTTATGTACAAAAGAGAACACTAGAAAATCCATATACCAGTCAGATATTTAGCAATTCTGCAGATAAGTTAATGTCAAATATTTTTTTATATTTTTTTATTTAATAGCATAATTATACATTTTTACAATTTAAAAAAATTTCACTTTTTATATTTTTACTAAAACTAAAATCCCACCAAGCCACTTTTTGTAGCTTGTTGGTGAAGATTATATTTATACTGACTTAATAATATTATTTACATTTATAAAAACAATGAATAACAGATAAAATTTAACAGCCGGAAAGATCAGAATAAACATGTTTATACAAATAATAATATAAAAATTTATTTTTTAAAAACAAGAAAATATATGAAAAATTAAAATATTTACACATAAGCTACTATTCATATACAAACTCTTGATCGAGTAGCCACTCTCTTATTTTGCTCTTGTTAAAATGTGAGTTTAATTAAAGTTCTTTTGGTAATAAATTAAAAATTCTAGGTACCAAATATTTGAGAGTTCTATTTCCATATTTTTTTACATACTTTTGGTACTACCAAGCCATCATTAGACGTGAAGTGAAATATGAAAAATATAATGATTTGTTATAATTTTTACGAACGAAAATTTAATAAATTTATAAATTAGTCCATCGATAGTGGTGCGTTAAAACAATTATTTATATTTATTTTGAAAGATAGAAAATTATTTTGACATTATCAGACCTGAATTGATTCCTTTAAATTGGTATGCAATTTTTTTTGTATCTAGGATGTACTTAAGGAATTTTAACGATTCGAACCCCGTTTTGCAACAACTTGTTAAACATTTTCTGATACGATTATTTACTCTTAAAAAAAATGGACCCAAAATTTTAATATTTGAGAAAGTTATAAAAACGCATTTTTTTATTTAAAAAAATCCGTAATGAAATTAACATCAATATGTTTATCTTTTTTGGGTGATCCCGTGTAAGTTGGATTCATTTCGACGTTTCGGATATCATTGCAGAAGCCATAATCAGGGTAAGTTGAGTGTTTTGTAGAAAAAAATATGTGTTTATGTTTTGGAATTTTTACCGTGGAGCAGTACTGGAAAATGAAGTAGTTTATAAACCGAGCTGCCAAGAATGTGATAAAGTGTACATTGGACAAACAGGGCGCACAGCAAAAAAAATCGATGAATATGAAAGAGCGTGTAAACTGGCACCCCAAATATCGGCAATAGTTGAACATTTTGTAGACACAGGACATCGTTTCGCCTTCGAATCAAATATTTTGCATAAACCTAAAAATTTCAGTACACGAGTAATAAAAGAGGCAATTGAAATACACAAACACCCAAATAACAAAAACCATGGTGACAGGCTGAAATTAAACTCAATATGGTTTCCGGTAATGACACGAAAATGACACGGAATGTGCCTGCTGCCGGCTGCGACATGGTACAAATTACTAGTACATAAACACTTTTTTTTAATGAAACACTCAATTTACCCTAAAGATGGCTCCCGTTATTGTAGTCAAAACGTTAAAATTAATATCCGAAAGTTTGGGGAAAATTATTCCATTTTACCTCCTAGCGAGTTTTAAAAGATCGATATGGAATGCAAATCTGCTCCTAAGTGGAGCATCTGGACATCGCCAGCACTGGCGGCTCCTGACCGAAAACATTGGCAGTGCATTTCGTTACATTTTTTCAACTTGTAACTTGTTTATTAAGTTCAATAATATTATAACAATATGACAGATCTGACATGATAAACGGGCAAAAGTATGACAAATGACAGCCCGCGCATCGGAACTAAGAATGCTAAATTCGCCTAACATTATACGCACGTTATAGAAAACTAAATTCTTACTAATATCATGTCATTACGCATGTTCAAAGTGACATTGCAAACGCACTTCAAACTTCAAATATGCGCATGCGGTGCCAATGCCCGGAATATGTATATTATCTTCTCCCTCTAACGCACGATTCACCAGTATGAAGCGTTGTCTATCTCCCTCAAATGACGATCTTAGGAGAAATTACATATTTCATACAAATTCAGGGTAAAGAATTGTGCAAAACAGAACATGCACAGGGACGATTGCGCATGCGTAGACAAGATGTGAAAACCGTCCGCTAGAGTCGATCTCGCTAGATCTTTTGGCGCTAGTATTGAATATTATGATGTAACGAGTATAATATTGCAACGAATCCCTGTTTTTTTGTAGCTACCTATAACATATTTTTACTATCACTAAAATTACTCACTTGTTTGCACATATTTTTACTTGGCAGTGCATTGCACTTATGCACATACTAAGGAACCGCCTCTGATCGCCAGACGCCTCTAGGAGATCTTATCGCTTGCCAGCACTCTCCTCCTTCCTATCCTGATATACATTTCTAACTTCTGCCCCAATAATTATACATCTTGTCTGTTTTGGTTCGGTTTTGTCAGCTTTTTAGAATAAATGTTGCATAAGAAATGCAATGGTCTTAAAATCCTTTCACATTTAAAAAAAAAAAAAATCTACCTGGTTTAAAACTAAATCTTTACCCCTTATAGAAAAAATAATCTTATTTCACGAACTAATTTTGGTATTTTTATTATGATTTCTTTTTTTATAATGTTTTTTTTTAATAATTTTTTTGTATTCTTTGGAATTTGATTATTTATTACATTTACCTTTTTTTTCTAGATTGTGATTCTATATCATTATAATTTGATCTAATTAATTTTACTATGTATTTTTATTGTTATTTATTGTGGCTTGACACGGGGGCATAGCCTAAAAAGCCTTAATAAGTTCATAAATATTTAATTTTGTAATTTTGAATGAACAAATAAATAAATAAATAAATGAATTTATTCTTGAAAAAATTAACAAACTGGCATAATACAAGAGTTGATTAATCGGCATTTCGTGTTGACCAAGTAAAGATTAGAGTTTTAAAAAAAAGTTTTCTATCTCGATTGAAATATCCATCAATGCTAAAATAATTCATCATTTGTTAGTTTATTTGAGCTCAAATATCTGTTGATCTGATACGACCGTATTACACAGTTGTTGGGTAATTGATACAGATTCAAGTCCGAGCAACTTGATCTGTACCATAAGGTTAATAACAAGGCCGCTAAACCTGACCTAATGTCTATTGTTGCGTATACGTAATCGTTTTATCACGCATAGTTCGAATACTAGCCACAAGCTACCACCCACTAGCCACATTCCACAACCGATAAATAAGTTTTTGGTGGTTATATATAACTGTACGAATGACTTATTGACAATTCCTTTGCCATTTAAATAATAGACTTTCAAAATGAATATAAATATAATGGGAATCAGCTTTTAAGAACGGAAAATAGGCCAGCCGCTGACAGGTTCTGGGTACTATAAATGTCTCGACTTAATATTATTTTTCCCTTTTGTTGCCAAAAAAAAATCAGTCTTGATGAAAAACGCAAAACTCTCTAGGGAGTAGAATGCCTTGTCCACAAGCATTTGCTCAAAATGTTTTTGATTTCATTTATTTATTCATTAATTTCATTAAGACGTATGAAAATAAAAAGTATTTTCAGGCGTTTCCCGGTGCGTGAAATAATTCAACCATATGTAATGTATTCATTTAGATAGTTGTAAAAAAAATTAAACATAGATATTAAAACTAAATACATCAATCTCATCCAATTAAATATGTACTTCACTGTAAATGCCTCAACTATCATATTCCCTTCTCTAAAAGGTTTAACATCCCTGTTATAATTTGTTAATCTTAATAACCCTCCTGGACGTGAAACAGAGCTTTTTTTATTATGTAAGCATTTGGACTAACTCAAAATATTGTATGTATTTATTTCTTCATGTTTATCATAAAAAGTGAAAAATAAATAAAATAGAAATTATATCATGGAGATATTTGAACCGGGTTGTGGTCCCGTTGTAGTATTGTGGACTCACGGGCAAAATGTCCGAGGCTCAAATCCCACTCCATCACAACTGGATTTCCATTTTTCCAACACAGGTTATTTACGACTTTTAGGAAATGGTCTGAAAATTTAAATATTTGTTTAAATAACCGAGAATAATTTGAGAGACTCGAGTTTTTCATTTTTTTGTAAAAAAAAATAATGGAACATAGCTTATCAATGAAACTTCTTGGTTTAGTTTTACTTTTTATTAATTTGACGTTGTAAACAATTCACCAGTCTTGAAGATGTTTACTTAGGTGAAAGCGCTCGTTGGTTAAAATAATAAAAAGTAAAACCTAACCAAGAAGTTTCATCAGTAAGATTATTTATAATTTTATCATCATCATTAACTATGGAGTTTTATTAAGAAATATCAACAAAAAACATCAATATTAATAAAACATTGCGTAATTTAAATTGTAATTTTAAAAAAGTTACAATAATTCATTTTAAAGATAACATCTACACTATAATAAAAAGAGAAAGGGCTAAATTTGGGGAGGAGATAAAGAAGAGAAAGAAAAAACCAAATTATATTAATACATTAATTTAATTATTATTGCCATTAAAAAAATTTCGTCGATTGGAATTCTAAAAATACTTTTACTTTGATACGTCGGATATTATACAATAATCGGCTGTGATTTAAGAACAGATGCTTCACTATCATACCTTTTTTTTGGATTACACGCTTGGCTAGCCGAGCGGAACGTGAACCAATCAAGAAAGGTTGTTTCTATTACGTCACATCGTGTCTAATTTTCAGCTCAATAGATGATTTCAAGATCGCTACGGATAGTAATAAAATATTATTTCAAACGATTAAGGTGGTCCAGTAAGTTTCAGCCTGCTTGCATTGCGCATCGGCAAAAATAGCTCCGTCAAGCGACGGATACGAAAGTTTTAACAAACTTGTGAGACAGTATCTATGGTTGAATAATAAAAAAAAAATTGGTTCGAAGATTAAAATATTTTTACGTGAATCCTATAAAATAGACAACAGTTTTTATTTTTAATGTTTTTCCGTGGAAATGCAGATTTTAAGTTCGACAGTCGGGATGAGAAGAGAGAGCCGAGCTAATGGGTTGGAAATCAACAGAAATACAACCAAACTCATGATCATTTGAATAAAAATATCTCCAACAATAACTGTCTACTAGATCTCAAGGTTTGGAAATCATAAAAGACTTCGTATACCTAGGTTCTCAAATCTTTGCAGAGGATAGATGTGACAAGAAAATATAAACACAAATGATAGGGTTGTGGTCCTGTGGCTTGTGTCTCAGATTCACGGACCAAAGGTCTGTGGTTTAAATCCCACTGTACCCCAACTTGATTTCATTTTCTAATAGTGAGTTATTTACAACTCGTTGAAAATGGCCCTCAAAGTTAAATATTTGGGTAAATCATAAGAACGCAAATATTTATTTTTTCTTTGAAAAAAAAAAAAAAAATGCAACAGCAAAAAACGCGCTTACAAAACTTAACAAAACATGTAAAGATCGGGAAATTTCCACCCTAATTTTCCCAATATTTTTCTACGTCACCGAAACCTAGACAGTAAAATTCCGTGACCGTACAAGAATTGACGCTTTTGAAATGTGCTATTGGTGTCATACGTTGAAGATTCCATGGACCGCAAAAAAAACAAACCATTCAACTTTTAAACTACTCGACATTTCTTAATGACTAATTACGGTGTGCAGTTTTTTTTAAGAAAAAAACATATTTTTACTGTATTCTGTGTTATGATAGTTTTAAGTCATTATTTTTGTGTACGGTTTTTTATGTAAATTGTTTGTAAATAGCTGAGAAGTGGGGACGACGCGTTAGTCTCTGTCCATACATCATTTTCTCCCCTCCTTAATCTGTATTTGTATTTCTCAGGAATATTTTTCCTCTATGCGCAGCTAACAGAGAGTTCTCCAGCACTCTATAACAGGTGCGGGTGGATGGTGGGCTTAAGAATCCCCCCCAATGGTATGCAGTCGGCGGGTTTTGAGTTTCTTTTATCATATTCCCAGACGAGAGTTATGTTACTTAACAAAAAAACATTGCAGCAAGAAATGCTCCTGGCAAAGGAAGCGGAGGAAGATCTTGTAAGACCAAGTAAGGGAGGTGACCGGGGAACCTTTACGAGGCGGTGCGTGCTACGGAGAACAGAAAAGGTAAGAGATGTTTTGTTCTTACCGCGGGTCGCACCATAGATCAAGACTCTCGGAATTGTGAATACAGAGTATAAGAATGAAGGGGAATAAAATCGAGGTTCAACACTTCTTGCAAGGTAGTCTAAACGCGCTGACTACGAGGCGGAAAATGTTTGTGTAGAGAAATTTGTGAAATATAATTCAACATTACGAGCTAGTTGATGTTAGCAAAATATAATTTGGTTCGATCAATAACAGGTTACTTCATCATCATCATTCCGTTTCCGCGCCTAATGGTACATAAGGCACTGCATTGATACACCAATCGCAGAAAATCTTGATCATTTTTGTTACAAGAAGGTAAGATGATCAGTCTCACGCCTTGGGTACCAGTCCAGGGACTGTGAAATATTCTAGTGTAAAAACACCCTCTTAAATAAATATTTCATATCAACCCTGTTGAGAATCAAACCCGAGACCTCTTGCATGGTAGGCATTCGCTCTGACCATTACACCACGAGGCCGTCATGGTTATTTCAAAGACAAAAACATATAAAGTTTATATTTGAAGCACAAACATTGTGGTTATTCATTATAATAAAATAAATAAAACAACTTTGTTTTTAACCACTAATTTTTATTTTCCATCGACCGGTTTAAAAAAAAACAAGATTCTTCGTCAATGTTTACGTAACTAATGAATTGATTCCTTTTTTTTTGTCATGTTCACTATATATTACACATGGACCCAATAAATCAAGTCGTCTTTTCTAACACGGTTGGTAATAAGTTATCATTATTTTCAAATTTTAGTCCTCTCCTGTCTTACTTCGAAAATAATGATATAAAATTACCACCCGTATAAGAAAAAACGACTTGATTTATCGGTTCCATGTGTAGTATTTAGTGAACTTGATAAAAATAAAAAAGGAATCAATTCATTAGTTACGTAAACCTTGACGAAGAAGCTTGTTTGCTTTGAAACCGGTCGGTGGAAAATAAAAATTAGGGGTTAGTGAAGTTTAGTAATTAGTGGTAAAAACAAAGTTATTATATTTATTTTATTACAAAAACATATCTTTATATTTGTTTTCCTTTGTGGTTTCCAGCTGCCATCATTGCATAGCCACTAATCTCTTTAGCCCTATTTGTGCGCTCTTTCTTCATCTCCAAACTCGTTTATTTTCTCCTCCACCTACTTCTTGTTACTCGCGTCTTCCTCTACCTACGTTCACGTCACGACTGATTAGAAACGAATCATTCTGGACTTGCGGTGAATTAGATTCGATTGATTTTATGGAAAAAGCGTGTCGGATGTCGAGCCATTACGCCACTGCATTGGATACCGAATATTTCCCCTACGTGTTGTTTTTTTTAATAACTATAATTCAGAAAACAGTTTCACAGCCGTCAAAACATTAAACGAATAGAGCATCTAAAATGGTTAATATAGTTAATCTAGATCACATGTGGGCAACCTTTGGCCCGTGGGACTTTTTGGTCTAGCTCGATTTTTAATAAATTAATAAATTCACTCGGAACATTCTAATGATTTCAATTCATAGCGCGTCAGTACTGTAAAAACACAGCAGTTGTTTATTAAGAATATGATTTCAAAACAAAACAAACAAACCATCACGCTGTTTCTCCGTAAAGGTAGGCAGGGAGGAAAGAACGCCAGATCACTATGTCTTTGCATACAGATCTCGCTTCCTCCTACATTCATACATCTTCTCGTGCACGCGCGCCGATTTTTCCTACTCTTAACATGTCCATCTACAAGTATTTGTTGGATTTAGTCATGCCATGTCTTTTTCGGTCTTCCTCTATTTCTGTATCCATCAACATTCGTATTGTTAATATTCTTAGCCGTTCTTTCGCTGTCCATTTGCTCTATATGTTCAAAACAGCGCAGAGCTCCTTTCTTGATTTTGTCGATAGTGCTTATCTCAGCCTTGCATAATGTAGGGATCTCAACATTTGTGCATTTATTGATTTTAACCCATGGGGCATTATATGTATTTTTATTTTTGATTGAATTAAACAGTTATTTAAACACTTTATATACATGCACAGTTTAGATCCATATGCATAAGGGCGGGAATATTGCCTTAAGGCAATTTTTTTCTACCTACCCGAACCATTTAATTTTAGAAAATCAGTGATATATGAACATGTTGTTGGTAAATTATAATATTTCCAATACAAAACAAAATTTAAATAAAATTATTTATTTATTAAGAAATAAAAATTTACTTAATATCTACTCTATACTATGAAAAGAGGAGCTGGGAAAGAGGGTGGGAAAGAAGGAGGAGAAAGTTAAAACATAAATATTCAAATTACTGCGTATACCATGTTCGCTGACTACATTTTTTATTACTGTATGTAAAATTATAGTACGTACGTACATAATATTTATGGACGAAATTTATGCAAACCTATGTAGAAACGAATTTGTGAAGGGATATAATGTATTTTGTGGTTGATATGGAAGAAAAAAATCAAAGAAAAACAAGAAAGACAAGTAAAAAAAACTCATACTCATGACTCAAAAATATATACCAAGAAAAAAAACAGGATTAGAGTATGCTGTTCTACATATACGTAACTCAAAAATATATCCATAACTACATGTATTGTATATGTTTTTGGTTATTTTGATATTCTGTTCTGCAACTCGGAGGAAAATTATTAATCTGGCCCAGACTAGAAAAAGGTTGCTTATGACTAATGTAAATGGATGCATTATGTAGAAGAACGCCGTGAAAAACATGGCGCGATCAATTCCAACAAATTCTAAAAAACAAGCAAACAAAAATTCTAAATAATTGGCTTGCGAAGAAGGTACTATATGTATATTTAAAAAGAGGCTACTGCTTTAGAGTAACGACTAAGAAGCTTTCTTCAAGCACGGTAGTTCCGAGTTTCAATTGCTGGTAGGACACAATTCCTCTTTCATGACAAACTAACTTAATTTATTTTTTCGTAATTATTGTCCGTGCGGATTGATTGTGGTATCATCTCTCATCCACAATCAAAGGTCTACGGCAACTTTGTTTAAATCACGTCTGAAGAAACATTTCCTTTCTCTTCCTTAAACGCTTCTCTCTTCCTCTCCTTTTGTTCTCCTCTTTCTAGTGAAGTTTAGTACATATGTAATAACGAAATTCATTGCTATCCTACGAGCGGAGGTTAATGTTTCGAACCTTTTAAAACATGAATCCAGGCAACTCGGGTACCACAAAAGACTTTGAGAGAAGATTTTTATTGAGTCGCCAAAATATATAAAAAATGCTGGGTCTATTGCATCTTTTTGTGATATGGTTATAGTTTTGGTTTAAAAAAAACAACCATATAGGTAAATAGAGTGTCATCGGAAAGCGTCTGAATTGAAAAACAATGTTTTATTTTTGAAATTATTTTTATTTACCTACATTATTTTTTTAAAATAAATATTTGCGTTCTTATGATTTACCCAAATATTTAATTTTAGGGTAATTTTCAACGAGTTGTAAATAACTCACTATTAGAAAATGGAAATCAAGTTGGGGTAGAGTGGGATTCGAACCACGGACCTTTGATCTGTGAGTCCGAGATACTAGCCACAGCACCACAACCCGACTCTTTAGTATATTTTTGATTAGTGAGGCTATAATTAGACGTTTTTTGTACCACTATCTGAAATGAATACATAACAGTATATGTATTTGTGTAAATATAATACTTGTACTTTTTTAAATATCAGTATTTAAAAATAAAAAAACTCACAAAGGTACAATCCATTCAAATCCCTAAATACCCCTGCTTTATGTGTGCATAACAATTAGTTTTTTTATAATTTATTCTATCGTGCCTACTTATATTGTATGTATATTTGGTTTGCCACGAGACACAAATACATTTACATAGGGTTATAAAACATTCAAACGCTGTGTCCGTATTGAAAACGCCTTTTACTTTATTTATCGTTTGGTAGAAATATCCATTTAGCAATAAGCGCGCCAATCAAGGCAGCATTAAAAAAAAATGTTTGCAATTGGCTGCTGCTTATCGATACGGACGAGGTTGTCAATCTTTTATAAGTTTGAGGCTAGTGGAAATTTACTAATCTGCTTTCCTTCTTTACTTTGATTTGCATATTTATCTTTATATTTTAATATGTCTTCGTTATTTATTTTTGAAATATTTAATTTGGTACTCAGTGTTATTTGGCATGTTATTTATTATTTTATTTTCTTACTTTATCAAACATATTTTAGTTATCAATTATCATTTATCAATCATATCTTAGTTATCAATCAAAATAACATTAAAATTTCTAAATTCCACACGAGTCATGTTCAAAATAGCTTAGTCTTTAAAGGTGTCAAAAATTACAATAATCTCCCTAATGAACTGAAAACTATAAATAAATTCAAAGTAAATCCAAAGATTTTTTCGAACAAGTGTTAAAACTGCATTCAATTTTAATAAGTATGAAAGTGTTATTATTTTTTTGTGTATAATTTTTTTTTCTCATGTACTCGTATATTCAAAATAATATAAATTCTAATAAATAAACAACTTTAACAGCGTAAGTCACTCTTCAAGCACAAGAGTCAGTCTCTTTTTTGGAGAGTTATAACATTTACTAGATGCATAAAAGTAGATTTGTATAGAATTAAAAAACATGTACCATTTATGAATTATTTTTTTTTTTTTAATTTAAAAACAATTATGTTATCGTATTTTTTTCTTTTGATTTGAATGATTCTATTATTGGATATATTTGATTTTGTATGTCACTAAATTTGGATAATTTATATTTGAATATTTATACCTGATTATTTTCTATGTTGATATTTATTGTTTTATTCTTCATTAGTAATACATTTTTATTCTGGATTGTTATTCTATGTGTTAATCTAAGTTGACTTATTTTACTTTTTCTTTTAATTTATTGTGGTTTGACACCCGCACAGCCAAAAAGCCTAATAAGATGATAAAATTATAAACGAGTGTAATTTTGAATGAATAAATTAATGTACAAATAAAACTGTACAAAAAATAACAAATATATCAACAAGAAAACAATAATTGAAAATAAAAATCTTATTTTAATTATGCCTGGGTGTACCATATTTTGAATATGAATCAACACCGTAATTTCGACCACTGCATGATTGTGGTGCAATGTCATAAAGACGTGGTAGAATGACGTTCTGTTTTCGCTACTAATTTTACAGTCCGATTTTAATTGCCCGTTCCCTCTACGTTCATGGATATGTTCGTGTCTTTACGCTGGTTACTCTGACGTTAAAAGTAATTGTGCCATTTTATTTTTATATGGTATTTTATATAATATACCTCAAAATAATTTAAACTACCTGATGTTTTTGATAACCTGATAACTACGAATATCTTGAATAATTGACTAGAACAAAATTATAAACGGTAGATGTTATTATTTTATTCAATGTATTTAGCATCCGCGTTCTTATATCATGTAATAAAATAACGCTTACATGAAAAGAACGTTCAAATTTATGTTGTTAACATTTTCTGACAGACGAGCAATAAATTCTTAGAACACTCATGTTGTTAATCGTGGCCAATTTCGCTAATCTTCAGATAAAACCTCTTCTACCTTGGCATTTATTTTTTTATTTCAAACACTTTCGATTATTGATGGTGCTCATAGTATTTTTTTGCGTTATTGGTTGTTGATAAAAAAATACGTTTCAAAATTATTGATTCAGTGGAGCCATTAGTGGCTTTAATGCCTGTTCTGGAAATCTCATACCAACAATACAATTTACACAAATAAAATATTTTTATTTATTTATGCAACGGTACAAATAACAAAAAAAGTAATCCGTATCCCTCACTCCACGAAGCCAGACGTCATGTATTCAAATTCAAATTAATTTGTTTTACCAAAATATGATTTCAAATAACAAAATATTTCAATCGTTTTATTAGGACAACATATAAAACCAGGAACCTCTGAGCAATATATGTCATTATTGAGGTATAATACTCTCCAAAAGCAAAAGTATTTGGCTCTTAAGCATAGTTTTACTGATGTAAAAGATGTCGATCTCCAAAGTGATCATATTTAACTGCCTAACTGCTCTTCTAATCGGCATAACCACAATTGAAAACGGAAGCATACGAGTACATAATATTCAATAATACAAAAATACAACATTTTACATAAATAAAAATTTTAATCAACATTTGGACAACGCGATTAATAATATATAAATATATGCAATATATCGCAGCAGTTTCCTACAATGGTCTCATCCCTTAGACATTGTAACGCACTAAATAGAGAATACTATAATACTCTACTTTTTTTAATAGAGAATTATATCCACCTTTGTATATAGGTCACAATGTGGTAAACAAATACAAGAATCAATACAAAGAACAATAAATAAAGCACTTAAAGTAACATTTAGTTTTAATTAATATACTAAAACCACAGCTTTATATAGAATTACAAAATTGCTCAATTTAGAATAATTAATGTGCACAGAAAAGGTGAAGATGATATTTAAATGAAAAAGAATAAAATAAATTCAAATATCAAATTTAATTTTAACTAATATACATAAAGTAAATACAAGAGCGTCGAATAATTTAACTTGCGAACAACCTAGGACAAACAGAAAAGAAACAGTTTTGTGTATACAGCAAAACATTTTTACAATATACTTTTTAATAACTTAAAAATATCCAAAACATATTTTTACTTAAAAAACACCTCAATAAAACAGTTCTTACAGCCCGTGTGACTAGTGATATGTGAAGTTATTTTATCGACTTTTTTTTAAAACTATTGTGTCATAATATGTTATATCCCCTCATACCAGATCTTTTGCTGATTGGGAATATTTTGTACAAATAAAATATGTAAAGTTCAAAACGATGTATTTTGTCATTAATAAATTTTCTATAAAATTGTAAAATTCAATATGTCTATGTACTTGTAATTTTCTCAATCTGAACGGTTCGGGTATGTAGGAAGAAATTACCTTGAGGCAATATATCCGCCCTTATATGTCTATAAATTGTAAATGTATATAAAGTGTAAAATAACATAAAAACCGACAAAAGAACTGAAAAAATCCCACAATCAACTGATCAATCTGATAAATGGGAGTTTATCGAGGCCATCATCCACTGGTGGTTCAAAGTGATCATACCCGGAGATCGCCGGCGTTCGGTGGGCACAATGCCTCGAAGAATCGAGACAGTAATTAATTATTGGAAATTAACAGTTTTACCCAACGTCAAACATTGTACTAAAATTTTTCGATAAACCATTCTGGCAACATGTTTGTGTTACTGATTCATTCTTCTTATCATTTTTGTCTATTTTGGTGTTACGTGCAATGATAAGCATGCCGATATGGCATTGTGTAAAGTGGCCACTTAAACCAGCCAATGACAGGTCATAAGCCCTGTAAATGCCTAGACTTCCATATTCCCTTCTCGAAAACTTTTCCCTCTCTGTTGAAATAAATTTAAATATGGCATATAATAGTTTAGAAACGTAAATGTATGGACTTTCCATACCGGAAAATAAATTTTCAGCTATGATTATAATGTAATCACAATTTTACTATAATTTTCCACCATTTACTCCAATTGGACACGTATTTTTGGTACATTTTTATGTCATACTCACTATTAAATATATATAGTTCAACATTTTTTGTTAAGAAAACATTTTTTTTTTTAAGA
Organism: Micrasema longulum; assembly: GCF_059751315.1. NCBI lineage: Eukaryota > Metazoa > Arthropoda > Insecta > Trichoptera > Brachycentridae > Micrasema > Micrasema longulum. Next base: position 966,725 of record NW_028277611.1, read on the forward strand.
GAAAAAAAACATAACACTGTGTTGGCTCTATTTGTTATCCCATAATTATTTTTATTAAAAAAAATACGTAATGCTGGATTTTATGATGCAGCACAGCTCTTACAGCAGCTCCTACAGCAGTTGGCGATGACAGAAGAAAATTATGTTATGCTTCGATGTGTATTTATTAAGTGTCGAATAGAATACAGAATTTGGTGAAAAACGGTGGTGGAAAACGGCGATAACTGAATTGAACTGATCTAATCTACACAACCACTGTATGGTATATGATGGTATATCTGTATTTTCGAATAAGAAATTTAGGTCACCTTTTATTTCCCTATTTGTCCGCAATTTGACATCCGCGCTAAATGTTTTTGATGTTTTGTTAATTTGTTGTTTACGTACGGAAATGCATAATTCACCTTTTGCGCTATCTTAAGACGATAGTAGGTAAGGCGACAGTGGGAATTGGTTTTCGGGTGAGTCCTGCATTAGATTGCGGGTAATTTAAAGTCACATAATTTTATAATCAAAAATGTCATTCCTTTCGTCATTTCAACTTGTGCAAAAACATAATTTAATTCAATTGCAAAATGAACTACAGTTTCACCACTGTATTTTTAAATAAGTGGGTAATTGCTGAAATCTGAGAGAAGAGTACTTATCTCGTCTGTAATACCTTTTTTGCAATTCAAGATATGCCGCATTTTCGAAATGGCGTTGGTGTTGGTCATATTATTGTTGCATTCAGAATCCTTGCAGAAATTCTAGGAAGCAAACGGATTCATCACGATTGTATCACAGTGAATATCTTATAAGGCAAATACATAAACTAAAAATAACGTATACTTACTTTTATCCGCGGCTTTCCTTGCATGGTGTTAGGTAAAAACTAGTTAGCCTAATGATTTTGATAAAATTATCAATGAAACTCCTCGGTTTGGATTTATTTTTTTATTATTTTGACTAACGAGCGCTTTCGCTTAAGTAGGCATCTTCAAGACTGGTGGCGAGAAGCGCTCGTTGGTCAAAATAATAAAAAAGTAAAACTAAACAAAGTAGTTTCATTGATAATTTTATTTATAATTTTTTAACTATAGAGTTTTATTAAGAAATATCAACAAAAAACATCAATATTAGTTAGTGTATAAAAATGGCCACTTAAACTAGCCAATCACATGTCATAAGCCCTGTAAACACCTGGTCTCCCATATTAGTTTCTCTAAAAATATTTTCTCTCTCTGTTGCAATAAATTTAAATATGAACCTAGGGAGAAAATCCAGCCAGTCTGCAAGCATTTGGACATACACAAAACTAGTTAACTCATTAGTTTTATTGTTTAGCAAAAAATATTTTCCCGATAGAACTATATATTTTTTTGGCATTAAAAGTAGCCTGTATCGATTGCCGGTGTTCAACTGTCACTATGAAAATAAAAACAATTCCTTAGTCTTTGGTGACGTAGCATCGTTATTTCGTTTTAAAATTGATTCATTTTCCACTTTGAATTTTTGCGAGGAAGTGAAATTTTTTTCGAGATGACACTTATTTCCGACTATCCCAATGAAAAAATCAAGTCAGAATAATTAATTTATCTACTAACAATTTTCTTGAGGGAGATTTTTTTTTTTTCAGAATAAAAAGTAGCCTATTTCACTTCTCAGCTCTCCGGCTATACCAAAAATGACGTCAATCAGTTACTCCGTTGCGACGTGAAGGAAACACAAACAAACATACGAACACACTTTCACATTTATAATATAAGTAATGAAGGTATCAATTTCACTTCATTTTTTTGTTTTTTAAAATGTATGATGTGTATTATCTTTGCGGCTTTTAGTTATATAAATAAATGCATCGTTTTCTTGTAAAGTTCATATTATTATTAAGTTTTCATAAAAAAAATCTTTGTGGGACTTAAAAAAACATATTATATTAAAAAATAAAACATAAATTAAGGAGTTCTTCTCCCTTAGCCACCTACTCTACCCTCACTGTGTAAATTTAATATTATGTTAGTTTGTAATTAACCCTGAAGACGAAAGTTTAGCTGAAACTAGTTGGTTATTTAATTATAAATAATATAAAGTTATTTTTTTGTAATGTATTGCATAAAATAGGGGGTCAAGAACCTCTAAAGAAGATTGCTTTTTCGATGTTTTTTATGTTGATTTACGACAATATTCTGTGTGCATGGATATTGTATATTATAGTGAACTGGTAAGTACCAATTTCATGACGTCTGCCTTTGTCTTCCTTTTGCAATGAACACTTAAGTATTTTATCATTTCAAGTTGCATCAAAATTATTGCATTGTGAATGCTAAACAAGGTAAGTGCATCCAATTTCAATCCTTTGTCACTTTTTACTTGTGTATTGCATTCCTTGGTATAAACTGCAACTTGGAATGCAAATTGTGAATAAATCGAATTATGACGGCGTTTTATATCAAAATAACGCATCATTGGTAAGTATAGTCCATTCAAATCTTTTAAACCTCTCAAACTTTTTATACAAAAATCAAGTATGAAATTACATGATATACAGCTTGCCTACCACATAACGCACTCCGCATCTGAGGATTTAAACCTTCTTGGTGGTGCGCATTTAAAAGAAAAAAATACAAAAATTATAAAGTTAAGCTTGAGAATGGTGGTAGAATAATGATGGTATAGCAAAAAGTATTACTTATAAACCTCGCATAGAGTTGAATTTGGTTTGAATCTAGGATAGCGACCATAGAAACTTATACTTGCATATAATGTAGTATAACGCTGGAATAAGCACGCGATCTGTCAAAAGTCGTAATTTTCAGTTTCCAAAATGGATAGTTTATCAGATTTTTTCAATTTTAAACAATTTCGAAATCCTGCAACCTTCTCGCGCACAAAAAGTATTTTAAAAAGAGCGAACCCTTTTAAGGATTATTTGGAGAGAGAATGGAACATCGTTTTTCTAAAAAAAATATGGGCATGATATTTTTTTGGTAAGATCGACTTCTTTGTCTAACGGTTTTTTCCGTGTTCTCCATTACGCTGACAGTAGTCTCGATTTGACTTTGACGTTTTTTTGTGTTGTTATAAAAGGTACTGCGCACGCGCACAAATCAGTGTTGACTGTTTAAAAAAATGAAGCATGAAATATCCTGTGAATTGTTATTCCAGGTAATAAATATTTTTATTAGTAAGCTTTTTGTATATTGCTTATAAATACTTAGCCGTGTTTAGTTATTTCTTAATGTAAATCTGGAATAAGGAAATCTAATAAGTAAGGTTCATAGTGTCCATGCAGCTTGACTGTGAAATCATCTTCCATCCACTATCAAAGATTTCACTACGGCATCTCTGTTTAAATCACGTGTGAAGAAACATCTCCTTTCTCTTCCTTAATCTCTCCTTTCCTCTTTCTTTTTTATTCATTTTTCCCATTTATCAGCCTTACTCATCAACTTGGTATAAAGTAATACCTTTGCATAGTGGTAGAATACGGATAGGAATACTATCCTTTTTTCTCCACCATGCCAAGGTCTAACTTTATTGATTGATTTGGTGTTTATTTTGTAGAACTCCATATTTCAACTTATAATTAGAAATCAAACACTGATTTGAGTCTACTGAACACTTTATTTTATTTTTACAAATATAAACATATAAAAATAAAAACTTCGTGACAATTGTTTCGCCTTTCTAATGGGCATTTTCAAACGAATGTGAAGATTATTAGGATTGAATGTCCTTATATAGTTATATAATTCAAGGTACTTATTTCAATAAAGACTTCCAATATTTTAAAACAATATGGAATAAACGTAGCTTTCAAAACAAATAATAATAATGAAGCTATTTTAAAAAACTCAAAAGATAAGATAATTTTTTTTTAAAACAACGGTATTTACAAACTTGAATGTAACGACTATAATGCAGTTTACGTGGGACAAACTGGGCGCTCTTTCTTAACTAGATATTCAGAACACATAAGATCCTTAAAAAAAAAAAACAAGATTCTCAATTTGCCAATCACTTAATTGAAAATAATCATAAAATTCATATCTCAAATAAACCAATCCCATTACACGTTGAAAGCAAAGGACGTAAACTTAATATACTTGAACAATTAGAAATTAATAAATATCTAAATAATCTTAATTTTTAAATAATATATGAACAAACCAACCCAATATCTTCACCACTATTAAACATATTTAAAAAGACTGTTATTCTTCACTTTATTCCTTTTTGTATACGCTTATATGACGCGTAATTAATAGATGAATCATGTTACAATTGCATTGATATATTTTGATAAGAAATTCTTAAAAATAGAAATATTGTATAATAATACATTTATGTTTATATAAATTTCCTCATAATATTTCAATCATGTTTTAAAATTAAAATGAACAGCAACTTATTATAATTTTATTTATATTTTTTCGACAACAATTATCTAAATTTACAAAACTATAAGGCTTCATTAATTATCTCACAATACATACTTGTATGTCAATAAATGCTTACTTTGTTATATTTTTCCCCGAAATTCAAATATAAATACTCAAATTCCCCATTACTTATTAAACACTTAGCCTCACCCTTAACCATCGGTTTTTCCCTCAATTATGATTAATGTACATGCTATAGTTCATAAGATTATTTTTTTTTTCTACTTAAGTACCTTGAACTATATAACTATATAAGGACATTCAATCCTAATAATCTTCACATTCGTTTGAAAATGCCCTAATAAGGCGAAACAATTGTCACGAAGTTTTTATTTTTATATGTTTGTATTTGTAAAAATAAAATAAAGTGTTCAGTAGACTCAAATCAGTGTTTGATTTCTAATTATAAGTCTAACTTTATACCTGGTTTATAAGTAAGCAAGAAAAAAGGTTTATAAGTAAGAATAAAAGCATAGATTTAAAGGAAATTTAGATACAAATACAATTATTTATTTTTTGTATATCTTTAACTATTTATTTTATTTTCTATTGAATGTGTTATGTAACTTGAATTCCATTAATAAAACTTAGATTCTTCGATTGGTTGGAAGATATAGCCATTTGGCAATAAGATGTATAATTTACATTATGTACAAAAGTTATTAAAATATAAAAATATCTTGTTTCCGAACGAGAAAAACTGCCCGAAGTAGCTGTATGTAATCTGCCTGTCTTGGCATATTTGTAATGAAATAAGGTAATCCGGAAGTACATATTATTTAATTCATTGTATTGAGGAAAAGAGGGAAGTAAATTCTTCACCGACTTGGATTAAATTGATGACACATGATCAATTCGCCGAAATGATTACAAAACATTTTTAAAGCCTTGATATTCTTTTTGGGAACCACCAGATCTTTATATCCGACAAGACTTATAAAATATACTTACACAAACACAAATTGAATATTTACTTGGTTTACTGACGGGCACTTGAACAAAGGCTATTAAATTTTCAAATGCACTGTAAGTTAAGTACGTACTTTTTAAAAAAGTTACCCTCACATGCATATAACTTAACATACCTTTTTTTTATAAAAATTTTCAAAATCGTAAAAAGGAAATCACTTCTAGGCAATATTTGCTAATGCTTGTATATTTCTTTAAAGACTGTGGTAAATAATTCCTTTGCTCGCGGTGATGTAATATTGTGTTACCACAAGCAAAAGATGGAATAATCTGTTAAGACATTTGAAAAATTAATAACTCCTTGTCCATGATTTATGAAAATAAAATAAAAAAATAGCCGCGTTATATCTAAATAAATTAAATTTATAAATACGCCGCTCTTCTTGCATACGTGCGTCCCACGTCACTGTCAATTACCGACTGAATCTGTTTCAAACAAACACCGGCCACAGAACAGCGTCTCTGTTTTTCTTGATATGAGTTATATCTTTGTGTTCTTTCTTTTACAGATTTATTGATGAATTGGCATCGTATTTATTCTTCGCATAGCCAGGCTTAATATTTTTTGTATTAAAAATCCAGGGAATTTTTACAAATTTTACTTTCCAAATCCGTTGCGGAAATGTCAATGTGAAGAGAACAAAAATACAACGTAATCATTAAAAAAATATAGAGATATTTTAAGTCTTTTGTCGTTTGTATATTAGTGTGACATCATAACGTGTTGATTGGTTTATAAAAAAATAAAACTGAAATATTGACAGGTAATTTCAATTTCAATTCTATTTATTCACATACATATATATATACACTACAAAATGGAATATCTTAATTTATATATAAAGAAAAAATAAAAATAATAAGGTAAAATTAAGTATATATAAAAATACCACACAAGTATACATAATATACAGAGAATAATATATTTAAAAAGTAAGAGAATATTGTAACGGAAAACTCCCTCAGAGACGTGAAAAATGACAATGTTCAAAGTATTATTGTTCAACATAGAGATAGTTCTTCCAACAGGCATAACAATTTGCAGGTTGGTTCTGTATATTGGAATATGAAACAATCTATGCTGACGTTGTCTAAGGTAATTATCCGAAACATAAAAGCTAATGCTCCGCATAATTTCAGGGTTGCCAATAATACCGCGCAACAATCGAAAGAAGTGCGTAGTTAAATACACATTCCTTCTTCTTCAAACTGCTGTAACCGAGCGTACCCTGGAGGAACTCAGTGGTATAAAGCCATTGATAATATCCGCACTCCCTCGTGTAGAGAAATCGAAGAAATTTCTTTTGAACCCTCTCCACCATAAGAGAGTACTTCAACTCACACGGTCATAATAAGCGATGTCAATGCCTAGACTTTTTAACATATTCTCCATATATGTTGTAGTATTTTAAACTTATACAATGCATTGAGTTGTAACAAATGGGTGTGCCGAAATTAATATTTCATTAATGCTTGTATTTTATTTGTTTCAGGTATGCATTAAGGCTTTTTTTATTACTTGGAAAGAGTCGCAGGTAAGTTTTACATGAATTACTTTATAAGCCCCCTGTAGTTTTACTACTTTAAGATATTTGAAGAAGAACAAAAAAAGGACATGTTCTAGTATACATACACACACACATATATATATATATATATGTATATATATATATATATATAAATGTCTCTGTTAAAAAGTGCAATCAGCCATTTAATCAAGCGGCTAGTTTTTAGTATGTAACGGCATTTATCTATACAAATTAGTAATAAATAGTTCGACAATATTTAGAGTATGTCCAAATGCTTGCAGACTGGCTGGATTTCCTCCCTAGGGAGTTATTCATATTTCAATTTGTTGCAACAGAGAGGAAAAACACTTTTGAGAAGAGAATATGGAAGTCAGGCCATTTACAGGGCTTATGACCTGTCACTGGCTGATTTCAGTGGCCACTTCACACACTGAGTAACATTCACCATTTTGTCTTTGTTTGAACATCCACATTTCCTGAACTCTTCCATCTGTTGATGTTTGTGAACTAAAAGAGCTGAAACCTTTATCATGAATAATAAGCAAGTAATCGTAATTAATGAATATATTTTATTTTATTTTGGGATATTTTGTGTTTACGTTCTTTTAGTTATTTTTTTTCTCTCTTCCTTCTCCATTTCTTCATTTTTTTTTGTTTGTTTTTCATTCAATTTTATTTAACTTCTTGTGAACTGTATGTCATGATTTATGTATTACAGTTCCTATTTGAAACCCGTAATAGGCAAATATCAGCTTTATGAATTAATAAGGGTCTTACGTAATAAGGGTCTTACTTAGTAAGGATCTTATAAGGGTAATACGTTCAATTAAAAAAAAAATGTGCTCTAAAAAATATTTTAAAATGTATAATTTAAAATCCCGCGAAAACGTTCAATCAAAAAAAATGGTGATCTAAAAATATTTTTAAACGCATAAATTTGAATCCCGTGAAATCGCTTCAATGCATTAGCCACGCTTCTTAACTCATGTGTGGCTATGCGGTAACGGATGTCTACCTCGGGTAAAAAACGTTTAATAACTCTCTTATTTTTTTAAATAACCAACTCATATTTTTTGTAATTCTTATATGGACTTTTTTACACCAAAATAAGGAAACATTTTTATAAAAAATGCACGGGCTTTTTCTATAAAAAACATTTTCTTCATTTTGTAAAATAAATTAAAACAAACGAAAGAGATGCCAGTATTATAAGTGGTTTATTAAATTTTATAAGAAAGAGCACGAGAATAAAGCATATCAGAAGACCGACAAGGACACTATTCGTTAGGGGCGGAGCTTGAGTGACCGAGAAAACAATACCGAAAGAGCACGATACAGAATTATACCACTTGTGGGACAGAGAACACATCAGTCGCGTGAAGTTTTTTGTAGTATACTTAGCTGACGCTGTATTTAACACACCGTGTTTCCGAAATGTTTCTACAATTTATTCACAATTTATCTGATTTAAATTATTTTTTGACAATTCTTGATGGAATTTCATTGTAATGATGTAATATTTACATACATTTACATATAAGTTATTAATCAAAAATACTTGGTACACTTCCACTCATTTCCACACTTAAGATAATATTTTGATTTCTATAAATCATCCTTACATTTTATAATATTCCCCAGTCTGAAGATGTCCATTAGGGGATGAAAGCGCTAATTGGTCAAACAAATAAGTGGAAGTGTACCCAAGGAAGTGTGCAAAGTTATTTCATTTAAAGTGTTCAAAAAATTTGTTCGTAACTAGTTTTAAAAAACGTGTTTACGTTGTCATTTTTGTGTATGTTTAATTATGATTTGATTATATCACGTATTACGTACTATTATTTTATTTCTTACAAGTTTTTTTTGCTTTTTTTTTAGGTTTTATTTCAATATTATTCTAAGAATATGTTTTAACAGCGTTTTTATTTATTCTTATAAAATCTAGTATTTATTTGCAATAAAAATTTGATATTCTTTTTTGCATTCAAATAAGAGTTGTATTAGCATAGCATACTTTCTAGTCTCCCGGTTGATATATTTCCGCTAAATCCAGTCGTAAGTGTAATTCGGAATTCAGTCGACAACCAGACGCGGGCGGCAGCGCTTGCTGGCGGGATTTTAAAAGGAATGAACACAATTTCTAACTTTATTTTGCATAAATATGCTTTAATTTTATATTTTTTATGTAACATCTTTGAATAAAGATCATTTTTAACACATACCATTGTAAATAATTTGGTATTTTAGCTTACATTTCAAAATATCTCGACTTATGCTTGTGGTCACATTGTGTTACACCACCGGCTGCAAAGGGATTATTCAGCACCGTCTTTTAAGAGTTAAACGTCACAATTTGCATTAAATTTTGACGTTTCGTCACTCGAGTATGTACTTTTTTATGAAGAGACTGTCGGATATTATTTTATGCGCGTCTATTTACATAAATTGCTGATTTCTTAACTATTTTTTGCGTATTATGTCTTAATAAAAAGGTTATTATAGTACCCAGATGAACAACGAATATATAATTCACAACGTCAAAATCCTTTGTAAAAACCACGCGACAATAACGGCCCATACAAACAGTAAGGAAAAATACAATCATTGTAGACTAACATGAATCTTGACGTCACTAATTAAACGATCAATCATTGCGCGTTTTCGTGAAAGCGTATTTTTAAACTATTTTTTTTTTAAATACGAACTATACATAACATTTTCCACAGTTTCCATATTGATTGTGAAAATACAATTAATTTTTCTTAATTAATTTCAGATATTTTTATCGGTTTTCGTTGTATGTGATATTTCCCTATTGGCATTGTTACTTATTGTTACTTTGTATGTATTGCTAAATTTTGCTTGACCACGTCGGTTTCAATAAATTAATAACAAGGAATAAATTTTTAATGCTGTTTTTGTAATATTATAAATATTTAAAGCATTAACTTTGTTTTCAAATATTTGACTAAATGTTTTTAAATATTTGTAAATAACCACTTACTGACTTTTCTATATCTACCGGTTTCGAGACGTACCCGCCCTTTGTCAGGACACCAATTAAACCAACATGCAAAACCCACTATGCAACTTCACCATAATGGTTACATAAAAACCTTTAAAAATATAAAAAGTATAAAACAAAAACATACAATTTTGATATTCGTGTTAAATAACATATGAGGTGTCTTCACAATAACGATTTCTCTGAATTCGCAAATCACCTTATCAATTGTATTTATGAATTTTATAAAATTACAGGAGTGAAAATCTTACATACAAATAATAAAAAGTTAAATTAATTTCACATTAGGAAAGCTGTTAAAAAAATAATGTTCCTTTTGTTTTTTTTTCTTTGATCAAACAACTTTTCAACATAGCCCGTTAAACGATCTTCCATTGTAATGGTTACCCTAAAAATTTTGACTCAAGCCTCTCCCTCTTTTCCCTCCACCTTTTTTTCAACAATTTCTCAAACAACATACAAAATGTTTTCCTAATATAATTAGTGCATAAGTGCGAAGGTTTTCACGGTCACTGTTATCAATTTGTTTATTTTATTGGCTCCTGCAATGGTAGCCGAAACGTCGGAACGATTCCAACAGACACGGTATTACCCAAAAAAAGAATCAAATTGATTACTAGTGCATGTTTGTCCTAATCAGTGGATGTACTTATTAAAATGCATGTTATGTTGGTTTTATATAAATTTGTGCAAGAACTATGGTGAAGGTGAAAAGTGGGTTTTGCAAGTTTGTTTAATTGGTGTCCTGACGAAGAGACGGGTACGTCTCGAAACTGGTAGATATAGGAAAGTAGGTAAGTGGTTGTCTACAAATATTGAATAACACATACTATTTTTGTACTTCGTGTATTCTTATTCCTTTATACATCAAACAATTTTATGATTCCGTTAAGAAACATAATCATAGATGCTTATATCTTATAACAAAATTATTTTTGAGAAAAAAGTCCGTTATAATCTCATAGTCATAATGCGTCAAGCTATAGAGGAGCCCAAACCTAGAAAAACCATTAAATGACTATTGGGTATTAAGTTAGCTACAGCTCGCAGCAAAACAATGGGCTGTACTCAGGTCAAAAATTGCCAAATGGATATTTATTTGCATTTTAAATACTCTTAAATATGAACCTGTGTATTTATTATTGCATGGTTATTCCAATTTATTTTTCTATAACTCGCCTTTATTCATTTTATAAAATTAATAATACATGATTGTGTGTCTTTGATTTTTAATTTATTTTTTAATTTTATTCACAACATACTTATGTTACATTTATTGAGACATAAATCGCAACACCATGGAACCTAAGTCCTGTGTTGGGTTTGTTTGTCTGTCACATCTCCGAAACGGCAAATCGTAGCGACCTGAAATTTGGACATGTCATTTAGGATGCAATTTCAAGGTTGACGTTGTTATTTTTGAGTAAAATTAGAATCGACCTCTACTCAATATAGACTCAAACTTTATATGGATGTCTAGTGCGGCCCCGACATATTGCCCGTAATCAACTGTCATTATCAACAGTTAACATACTTTCATTCACAAATTTATCCCCTAAATTGAGATAAACTAATATCTTAAGTAAATATGTTGATATGAGGAAAGTTTTTAAGCAACAGAAAACACGTGTCGGGACAATAAATGCCAAAAACTAACATAAATCATGGGAAAATATTTGAAATCAATCTCCTGTAAAAACTGACTCCCTTAACACCTTTGACGGTCCTACTGCTGCAACCAAACATACTGCAATTCACCATAGTCGACTTTTATTTATTAAAATGTAAATATCCAAGTTATTTACAAACAAAGGCAAGCACAGCGACAAAAGCATCCGATAGAACCGTCATGCCTTTGTTGTCAAATAAAACAAAATGGCCGCCAATTTGTTGCTAACCAACATCGCTTGCGTTCTATGAAACATAGTGATAGGACTTCTCTATAGGTTTACGCATTATTACTCGTGTTTTACTATTATTTGTTAAACAGTCTTTTTTATTTACAAATCACTAATAAAAACCCCAATCACTCAATTGAGTCGTATATTTCGGATGAATTGGAAAGCTGTGATAATTTTATTTCCCCTTTAATCGAATTGATACGATTCAATATAAAAGCTGCTGATGTCGGACATTAATGAATTCATTATCCCATTAATTTGCATTTGTTTCAACTTCCCTTCCAATTAACTTACCCCACTTATCTTTCTTATCCGTATTTTCTTAGAACGATACACGTTTCAGATTCCGGTCGAAACAATGGTTTGGTTACTATAACTGAAAAATTGCCGCTTACAAACTCTATAGCGAATTCCGACGGTTTGTGGTTAAGCTTCCGTTTGATGGGTAAGGAAAAGAAATGTCAACTCTATGGAGAGTAGAGTAGGGTAAACGTGAACACTTTAGATAAAATTGCTTGATAAATAAAAACACTTTCTTACCTTCAGATTAGATTTTTCTATTTCCGATAGGTGCTCGTTTATTTAAGCAATTTAAATTTGGTTTTATTAAACGTTTAATTTAAGTTGCTATTTGTACAAATAAGTTTTTTCCTTACTTGTTTTGATTGTTACAAAATACATTTCGAAAACACATTTCAAAAATGGGTTTTCAATGAATAAATTCAGTTTTAAAATTTATAGATAAAGCAACTTTGTTGTTGTTTATTATAATTAAAATGTTTATGATACAAATTTAACTAAATTTTATTAAATATTTGCATAAAACTACTTACCAATTTTCTATGTTTACCGGTTTCGAAACGTACCCGTCTCTTCCTGGACCAAGTGAATTGACATGACAGACGCAATCACTCATCTTTAGAATAATAATATGTAGGATATTTAGTTTTTTTGCGATATTTTGTGTTTACTTCCTATTGGTTATTTTTTTACTCTCTCGTCTTTCTCCGTTTTTCCATACTATTTACTTCGTCAACGAAGAGACGGGCACGTCTCGAAACCGGTAGACATAGAAAATTCCGTAAGTGGTTACACTCAAATTTTTAATAAAATTCATTTAAATGTTTGACCACAAAGTTAATGCTCTAAATTTTAATAATATATGATATGATATTAAAACAAATTTTAATCACTTTTTTTTCCCTACGGGTTTTAAAGCTACACAAAATTTCAAATTTAGCTATCATAACACTGTTAAAAAGTATGTTTTGACAAGGGAGCATGTGTAGCTTCATAAATGGTCGATAAAAAGTATAAAACAAGTGATCAAAACAAAGTTGTTTTATTTTTACTTTGATTTTAATTATTGAGTACAGTCGATAGCTAAATGAGACCATTTGAAAATTTTTACAGCAATCGCATGTTATTATTAGATGGGGTCAATAGTTTACTAAAGTATCTGCATAACTCACGCTGCTAGCACATCCGACTTGGGTTGAATTAAGATGCATGGTTAGATCATGAACCCTTATGTGGTCATATACCTAAGTGTGTCAAACTATTTTTCTTAGGCGTTCAGATGTCTTACTAACTGAGATGGGTATGTTCTAATCATCACTGCCAATATGGCTGCATCGTCTGCATGGCACGTGATGACCTTATCTCCCTTATTTCTAGATTAACTAGTTCCTCCATCCTTGAAAGAGCTTTCATGTATTCATTTTATTTATTTATATTTTTATGTACTCTATTTTTTAATACTATGGGAATTTATTTTGTTTCTTTCTGTATTATTTACATAGCTGTATGTAATACAGTATTTAAAAGCCTTGTGGGCGTAAAAATAATAAAAAATAAATCATATTCAAACTTAAACTTTGAATGAGTTCATATTTACCCCTGGAAATATCATTTTTTTGGTAATACATATTTGCAGATTACTATCGAAAGAAATACATAAAGTTTTTTATATGTTTTCTTTCTCGGTACTAAAATTGTTTCGCAAACTGTGCGCTTTGCAAATATATTCCTCCCATTATCAAGTAAATCTTTCTCCGTATAAATTTGCTATTTCCCCAGATGGTTTAGCGCAACGGCACATAAGTTCGCTGTCTACTGTTTCTTCATACACGAGATAAGGGATTCTCATCGTTTAATGTGTTTGCCCGATAATAATATTGTCTCGTGTTGAGAGACATTGCACTCTACAGCAGAGTAAATAACGTTACAAATTCATCCTACTTTTTCATGTTGTCCTGATCACTTCACGAAGAATTCATTGACGTAATTATTATTTTAATAAATTAATCTATAGGAATGACCACTGTCGCTTTTTCTACTGCCATTTTGATAACACAGTAGAAAGTGAATGATATATTTCTTGTATGTAAAAAATAAAATAAAAAAACATCCAAAACACTGATTACCTACCTGGCCAAGGCCACGCATCTCGGCGTCTCCGTGGTGTAGTGGTCAAGACGCTTGACTCACGCACGGAAGGTTCCGGGTTCGATTCCCGGTGAGAACACAAAAATCAAAATGTGATTTTTCTCAAGCCTGGTTGTTCTGTAGTGTAATTCACCACTGTAATTGGGCCTCCTGGCCTGTTGTGGTGCAAAAAAATGAAATGAAATGAAATGAAATGAAAA